>NC_067155.1:42143247-42443247 GCF_903995435.1 Acomys russatus | reverse complement strand
GGCCCTCTGGCACACAGTTAAGAACTTAACCGAGGCAGGACAAAGCACACAGTGGTGCATGTTTGTCATCCCAAAACTCCAGAGGTGGAGGCAGGAATGCCAGCCTGGGGCTACAGAGTGACTTTGAGGCCAACCCTGAGTCTATCCCCAACACCATCTAAACCTAAAAGGGTGGTACACACCCGTCACTCCAGCTGTTGGGGTATATAGGCAGGAAGAGCCATAGTTCAAGACTGGGGCTATGAAAGTCTAAGGCAGGCCCTATATAGGCAGGACATATGAGACCCTGTCTCTAACAAACAAAGCAGGAGCTGGAGAGATGGCTAACGGGTTAGCAGTTCTTGCTGCTCTTCCAGAGGACCGACTTTCATTCCCAGCACTATCAGGCGGTTCAAAATGAGTCTGGGGGGCGGATCCTGTACCCTCTCATGGCCTCCGTGCTGTACCCACACACACATGGCATACAGGCCCATAGATACACATCAATAAAGACAAAAATACATCTTAAAAAATACTGCAAAAAACCAACAAATGAATGAATGGATTTACAAAGGGCAGGACCACTAGGCATAATGGTACATGCCTTTAGTGCCAGCAGTCAGCAAGCAGAGGCAGGCAGATATCTGTGAGGTCAAGGCCAGCCTGGGCTACATAGTAAGTTAACCCTGTGTCAAAAGGGGAGTGGGGTTAGGAAGAAGGACAGAACCAAACATTTCCGGCCCAGTGGTTTTTTTTTTTTTTTTTTTTTTTTTTTTAAACCTGTATAAAAAAAAGCCAGGCGTGGTGGAGCACACCTATAATCCCAGTACTTGGGGAAGCAGAGGCAGGCAGATCTCTGTGAGTTCGAGGCCAGCCTGGTCTACAAAGAGAGTCCAGACCAACCAAGGCTACACAGAGACCCTGTCTCAAAAAAGCCAAAAACAGGAACACCTGTATAAAGGCACAAACTCTTCCAAGATCTACTGGGTGGGAAAGCAGCAGAGAGAGGAGCAGGCAGGGTAAATGCAGCAGCTGTGCAGCTACAGGGCCAGAGAGGGACTGGAAACCACACTGAGCCTGTCTTCCAAGGGGAGACAAGGAAGACTTGGGGACAAGAGGATAATGGCTTTGCCATCGAGGTAGGAAAGCAGTTAGCAGGATGAGAAGAGGCAGAAAAGAGCAGGCCTTGGGGCGGGGCTAAGAGGCTAGGCTGTGTGAAGGTAAAAGGCAGTCAGAGCAGAGGGTAAGTTTCCTTCTGCCCCAGGCTGAGGGCTACTTCCTGTAGGGGGGGGAAACCAAAACCCCACAAACAAACTTTTCAACTTAGAATATAGCTCACTGGTGGATCTCTTGTCTAGAATCTCCCAGGGGCATGGCTCAGCGTAGAGCACCTACCTAGAATCCCCCAGTGAGGGGCTGGGGTGTGGCTCAGTGGTAGAGCACCTGCCTAGAATCCCCCAGTGAGGGGCTGGGGGCGTGGCTCACTGGTAGAGCACCTGCCTAGAATCCCCCAGTGAGGGGCTGGGGGCGTGGCTCAGAGGGGCTGGGGGTGTGGCTCAGTATTTAGAGCACTTGCCTAGAATCCCCCAGTAAGAGGTAAGGGGTATGGCTCAGCCAGAGAAGGGATGAAGCCCAATTCCCCATGCCACCAAATATACAAACAAGTTAAATCACAAAAACTCTGTCCTAGACCACATTATTCTCTCCAAAGCCCTAAAAGGCAAATGCCCTAAGTTCTACCGTTTTGCTGATGGGGAAATGGAGACAGAGATAAAAGATCTTGTTCAAAAGTCATACAGCTATGCAAGGATTCGAACACGTGACATCAAACTCCCACATCTGAGTTCTCAAACATCCGGGTGCAAAGCAGCTCCTGATCCACACCACCACCACCACCACTCCTCCGCCCCCCAGCGGGATGTGTCGTCTGTCTAGGAATTTGGGGCTCTGAGTAGGCAATTCCCACCTGAGGGCCTCGGTCAGAAGAGTGTGTATATGTGTGTGTTCCTCCTAGGCTCTTCTGCCGTTAGGGCGCCTCTATCTCTACCCGTGTCTCTGAACTTCATGTCCCAGTAACCTAAATCTTTCTCTGCCCGTCTAAGCCAGAATGCCCACCGTCTGGAAGCTCTTGTGGGAGGGAGCAGCCGTCACCTTTGGGCAGGGCACTGGGCTCAACTACTGCTTTAAGGTCTACCCCACCCTCCAGCCGGCCTTTCGATGTTCGATGCTCGCAGCTTTCCCATCGGGCTGGGCTGGGCTGGACTGTGCACAGCAACTCGGGTTCAGTGTACCCGCCAACCCCTGGTGGTGCCAATCCAGGTGACAGCAGCCTTATGAATGAAGGACCCATTGTTTACATTTACAACTGATGGGAGAGGCGGCCTCTGGCTCACAGCAGAGGTAAGGTAGCCCCACGTGGTTCTCGCTACCTCCTTCTCAGAGCACAGCCCTAGGCCAGCCCCACCCCCACCGTCCTCTGCCCGGGCACCCGTCAAGATTAAGGCCAATTCCCTGCCTAAGTTCTACAAGCCCTCCTTCCCCACCCCCAGCCCATTTGTAGTCCAGAAGAAAGAGGTGGGATCTCAAAGGCTGGGTGCAAGCATCCCTGGGTCCTCCGCAACGACCTTTCCAAGGCTTGGGCCAGGCTGGAGAGGAGGCATGAGTGGCAAAGCCCAGTGAGCCCGGGACAAACACACAGGCCCCGCCTGAAGAGTCCACGCAGGCTGGCCCTGGAGGCTCAGCCCTTCATCCTGCGTCGCCGCTGCCCCTCCCTGGGGGGAGGGAAAAAAATCTGCTGCCTCACCAGCCACCAGCGCCAGCTTGGGGGGGCACCCCTAGGGAAAGCCACCCTTCCAGGGCCTCCCTTTTACCCCTCCCTCCTCTTCCAAGCCAGGCTCTCCAATTTAGTTTTGCTAAGGGTACCAACCTGGCGACCCCAGGTGGCGGGGCGGGGGGGCCTCAGTGTCTCATGCCAGATGCGAGGTCTGGAGATGAGGGCTGATGGCCGCGCCCACCTGGCTGTGACCCCTACCCTACCCGGAGCCTGAGAGCCTCCCCCAAGAGCCCAGCAGCTTCTCCAGCTGCCTGGAACCACTCTTGGAAAAAGGACCCCCCGACAAACACACCCGAACCCCAGTCTGTGGATGTGCGTACCATCTAGACGTGCAATCCAGGGGCGCCCCCAATCCCAGCAGCGCGCCTTCCAGGTTGAGGAAGTTGGGGTTCACCACGCCCACGCCCACCAGCGGCGGCGACCCTGTCCGCTGTCCCTGGCCACGCAGCGACAATGCCTCGGGGATGGCATCCCCCTTTTCTTTCCCGGGTAGGGTGCCGCCGTCCCCCGCGACTCTGCGTCCTTTGTTGCCCGCGCGCCCCCATCGCTCGCGCGCGTCCCCAGAGCTGCGCCTACCTTGGAGCTCCAGCAGCGACCAAGACTCGACACCGGTTCGCCGCCTCTCGGTCTGCGCGTCCCGGGAATGAAGATGCTGCGCCCGTCCCCGCAAGCCGCTACCCTAACCGGGTCTCTAGGATCCGAGTCCGGGCCCCACACACGATCTATGGCCAGAAGGGGATAGAGGGAGGGGCGGATCCAAATGGCTCAGCCGCTGCCTGCGCGCCCCAAGGCGGAGCCGAGCCGAGTCGAGCCGAGCGGAGCCGAGCCGAGCCAGAAGAAGCCGAGCCGAACAGGGCGGAGGCAAGAGGAGCCAAGCCCCGAGAATCCGAGCCAAGGCGAGCCGAGCCCAGCCGAGAGGAGCCGAGCGCCAAGAGAGCTCAGCGGCCTGAGAGCGAACAAAAGGGGCTGGCGTAGCGGCGGACGCGGGAAGGCGGGGCCGGGAGCGACCCGGGGATGGAGGGGCGGGGATGGGGGGGCGGGGTACGACGACGGAGGAGTGGGGAGCGGTGGTGGCGGGGTGGGAGGGGGAAGAGGAGGAATTGGGGGCGGTGCCCACCGTGGTGGTCTTACGGTTCTCCCACAATCTTGACGCTCAGAAACTGGGGAGCGGGCGGGCGGAGAAGTCTTCGGAACCTGACCACTTACAGCTGACTTGGACCTTGGAAATAGATTTCACCCACGCGCGCTCCAGCTCTTAGACACATATGTGTGTTCCAGTTTCTGTTTTCAACCGTGCATTGCTTATGTGAATGTTCCATATTAGGAGACAGAGAAGCTTAGGAATGCGAGGGGGCGGGGCTACGGTCAGGAAGGCTTTATGCAAGAGTTGACTTAGGGGAAAGAGACAAGGAAGGAGATAACGCAACTGCAGTGAGAACTTCAGGTGTTCCAACTAAAGGCACACCGGTCGCACCTGACACTCGGCAGGCCGATCCAGAGGACAAGTTGAGCTACATAGTCAGACCCTGTCTCAAAATAGAAAGCGCAAGGTCTCTCTCTGCCTGGTGCAGAAGTACTTTAAACTCTTGACCTCAGTTTCCCCATCTTTAAAGGAGGCAGGGTGTTCCCATTTTTGTTTAACAGAACGGAAGAGTAGACGTGTAACGATGCTAGCACTAGGCCAGCCCTGAGGAGACCTTCAGCCAAGAGAGCCCATGTGAAAAGAAGGGGCCTCCTCTCAGGACTGGTAGAGAAGGGAATGTTTAGAAAAGAGCAAGTTCTATGTAGCTAAATGAGCAGCTACATAGGACCCAAATCATGGCAGAGTGGAAAGACTCCACTTCTTGGGTTGGGTTTAGCTCAGTGGTAGAGCACCTGCCTAGAATCCCCCAGTGAGGGGCTGGGGTGTGGCTCAGTAGTAGAGCCCCTGCCTAGAATCCTCCAGTGAGGGGCTGGGGCGTGGCTCAGTGTTAGAGCCCCTGCCTAGAATCCCCCAGTGAGGGACTGGGGGTGTGGCTCAGGGGTAGAGCCCCTGCCTGGAATCCCCCAGTGAGGGGCTCGGGTGTGGCTCAGTGGTAGAGCACCTGCCTAGAATCCCCCAGTGAGGGGCTGGGGTGTGGCTCAGTGGTAGAGCCCCTGCCTAGAATCCCCCAGTGAGGGGCTCGGGTGTGGCTCAGTGGTAGAGCACCTGCCTAGAATCCCCCAGTGAGGGGCTGGGGTGTGGCTCAGTGGTAGAGCCCCTGCCTAGAATCCCCCAGTGAGGGGCTGGGAGTGTGGCTCAGTGGTAGAGCATCTGCCTAGAATCCCCCAGTGAGGGGCTAGGGTGTGGCTCAGGGGTAGAGCCCCTGCCTAGAATCCCCCAGTGAGGGGCTGGGGTATGGCTCAGTGGTAGAGCACCTGCCTAGAATCCCCCAGTGAGGGGCTGGGGTGTGGCTCAGTGGTAGAGCACCTGCCTAGAATCCCCCAGTGAGGGGCTGGGGTGTGGCTCAGGGGTAAAGCACTTGTTTAGCATTAATGAGGTCCTTCCATCTCCACCAACAGAAAAATTAAATAGCTGGGCATGGAAACACCTGCCTTTAAGGCTAGCATTTGGGACACTGAGACAGCCAGATCTGTTCAAGGCCAGCCTGATCTACATAAAGAGTTCCAGCCCAGCCAGGGCTATATAGTGAGATCCTGTCTCAAAAAGAAAAAAAAAAAAAAAATCACAGATAAAATGGTTAAACTTCAACTATGCTTCCACCATATTTCTCTGTAACCTCTTCAGCGTGTGTCTTAGAAAGAGAGGGTGAGGGCTGGAGAGATGGCTCAGTGGTTATTTCAGCTGGGTATGGTGGTGCATGCCTTTAATCTCAGTGAGTTGGGGACAGGCACAGGCAGCTCCTCTGGAGCTCGAGGCAAGCCATATGGTCTACATTAGAAGTTCCATGGCAGCTAAGGAGTGAGACCCTGTCTCAAAAATAAAAGAGTGTAATACTGCTCTTGAAGAAGACGTGAGCTCAGCTCCCAGCACCCACGCTGGGTAGCTTACAACTGCCTATAACTCCATCTCCTGGGCTCTGGTCGTTCTCTTCTTGACGTTGGGAGCATCTTCACATATGCATGTATGCATAGCTACACATATGCACATAATAAAGCATATAAGAATAAAATAATAGGGGCTGGAGAGATGGCTCAGAGGTTAAGAGCACTGTCCGCTCTTCCAGAGGTCCTGAGTTCAATTCCCGACAGCCACATGGTGGCTCACAACCTTCTATAATGCTGATCTGATGCCCTCTTCTGGCCTGCAGGTGTACATGCACGCAAAGCACTCATATACATAAAATACATAAATAAAATATGTAAAAATAATTTTAAAATGAAAGAGAAGTGGGACCTGGGAGTGTAGTTCAGTTGGCAGAATGTTCAATTTACACAAAGAACCGTAAATTCAGTCCCCACCACAGCATAAAACAGGTGTGGTGGGAGCTAGAGAAATGGCTCAGTGGTTAAGAGCACTGTCTGCTCTTCCAAAGGTTCAGAGTTCAATTCCCAGCCACCATCATGTGGGGCATGGCCATCCGTAATGAGATCTGATGCCTTCTTGTGGTGGGCAGGCACACATGAGGGCAGAATACTGTATAAATAATAAATAAATTTGGGCTAGAGAGATGGCTCAGAGCTTAAGAGCACTGACTGCTCTTCTAGAGGTCCTGAGTTCAATTCCCAGCAACCACATGGTGGCTCACAACCATCTATAATATAATCTAATGTCCTCTCCTGGGATACAGACAGAGCACTGTATTCATAATATAAATAAGTATTAAAAATAATAAACAAATTATTGAATTTTTTAAAAAGCCGGACATGGTGGGGTGGCATATGCCTTTAATCCCAGCACTCTGGAGGCAGAGGCAGGTGGATCGCTGTGAGTTTGAGGCCAGCCTGGTCTACAAAGTGAGTCCAGGACAGCCAAGACTACACAGAGAAACCCTGTCTCGAAAACCAAACAAATAAAGTGTGGTGACATACACCTATAATCCATGTAGGAGATGGAGGAAGAAAGATCAGGAGTCCAAAGCCAGTTTTGGCTACATAACAAGTTGGAGGACAGCCCACACTACGCATGAGACCCTACTCAAAAGGGAAAGGGACAAGGATATGTTCAGGTCACAGTCCCTGAGAGTCCTGTTTGTGCCTTCAGCAGATAGACAGAGGAGTCCCTCCAACTGACATGTCCCTACATGGAACACCAACAAGAACCTGCAGGCTGAGCACTTGCCTCAGGCTATAGAAATCAGCTCTGGCACTCCACCTGCCCCTCCCATGGGCGGAACTTCAAAGGGTAACTAACATAAGAGATGCTGCACCTTTGGCCCTAGCTGTTGGCAAGCCTGTTCCAGAGGAGGAAAAATTAGCCGGTCCCTTACTGAAGGGTTTCTGGTTAGATCTCCATATCTTAGCCACACCCCATTTCACAGGGAGATTCTAGGCCAGCACTCTATCCATAAATTACATTCCCAGTCCCTCCTTTTATTTGTTTTTGAACCAGAGTCTCACTAAGTTACCGAGGCTGGCTTTGAATTCCCTCTGTAGCCCACGCTGGCCCAGTATTCAAAACGCACTTGCCTCTAGCTTTCGAAGGCTGAGATTCCAGTCGTGTGCCATCTTGTATGGTCCCAGCCCATAATTTTAATATTTTGCGGATATGTGGAGACAGGAATGGGATCCGGGACGTCTGGCACACTAATTAAGCGAGAGTGTTGGCCTGGAGTCCACATCCATTGACCCCTTCTGAAGGGGTCTTTTTTGTTTGTTTGTTCGAGACAGAGTTCCTCTATGTTATCTTACCTGTCCTGGACTCCCTTTGTAGACCAGGCTGGCCTCGAACTTATAGAGATCTGCCTGCCTCTGCCTCCCAAGTGCTGGGATTAAAAGTGTACGCCACCACACCCAGCTTTGTTTTTTGTTTGTTTGTTTTTCAGAGAGGGTTTCTCTGTGTAGTCCTGGCTGTCCTATAACTCACACTGTAGACCAGGCTGGCCTCAAACTCAGAGAGTTGCCTGCCTCTGCCTCCCAAGCACTGGGATTAAAGCTGCGTGCCACCACCACCCAGCTGATTTATTTTATTTTTTGTCTTGTTTTTGTTTTTTGTTTTTCAAGACAGGGCTTCTCTATGTAGCCTTGGCTGTCCTGGACTCGCTTTGTAGACCAGGCTGGCCTCAAACTCACAGCGATCCGCCTGCCTCTGCCTCCCGAGTGCTGGGATTAAAGGCGTGCGCCACCACGCCCGGCTATTTTATTTTTTGAAATAGAGTCTTACTGTGTAGCCATGGCTAGCCTGGAACTCACTATGTGGACCAGACTGGCCTCGAACTCACAGCATTACACTGCCTCTGCCTCCCAAATGCTGAGATTAAAGGCGTGCACCATCAAGCAGGTATGGCTGACATTATTTTAATTATGTCTATAAGCATCTGCTTTTGTGCAGGTATGTGCACTTGAGTTGGGGCACCTGCCAAAGCCAAAGAAAGGTTTGGAATTCTGAATTCCCCTGGAGCTGGAGTTACAGGTGGTTGTAAGGACCCATCCTCCTAATGTGGGTGCTGGGAACCGAACTTGGGGATTCTGCAAGAACAGCAAGCACGGTTAACCACTGAGACATGTTCCCAGCAGGTGGATCTTTGTGAGTTTGAGGCCAGCCTGGTCTACAAGTGAGTCCAGGACAGCCAAGGCTACACAGAGAAATCCTGTCTCAAAAAACCAAAAATAAATAAACAAATAAAATAAAAATAAATTAGAAGCTGTTTCCATGGAATTTGGAATGACATGAGAAACATTCATGACCTTCGACCCCACTTAAAACCCTGGACAAAACACTATGGATATAATACATCAGCCCAATGTGACCCAGCTATAGTGAGCTCCGGAGGGAAGGACCCGTGGGAGTTTTCTCTTCAGTTACAACTTTCCCCTAGTCCCCACTTCCGGCTCCTCTTCACAATAGGTATTAAAGAAACTTAAAGCCCAAACACCACTGTATGGAGATTCTGTTTTGTTTGTTTGTTTTTTAGGTTTTTCGAGACAGGGTTTCTCTGTGTAATAGTCCTCGCTATCCTGTTCTCGCTTTTGTAGACCAGGCTGGTCTCGAACTCACAGCAGTCCTCCTGCCTTTGCTTCCCAAGTGCCAGCTGCCGAGACTGTTCTGGACGAAGATGCTAGCCTCTGTCCATTGGGTCCGAGGTAGCCTGGCTAGCCTACAACTGAGCCTTCTGCATGGGGTGGGCGTGGCGTCGCCATGGAGACCTCTGCTGGGCAGGCCACCACTAGGCAGCTTCCAGACACATGGAGTGGGCTGGTTCCGGATTCTTCCAGCCCAGGAGGAAGTCAAGCATCTATGCCTCTGGTTGGTACAGCTGATGAGGAAGGGAAGCTGACGTCATGAGAAGGACACAGGCTCGGCTCCTGGCTGACTGGAGCTAGGCTTCTGAGGTCCTGAGAGTTTTTGCTTGCAGCTTCCCGAATTTCCTGAGAGACCTCCGTCTGTAAATGAAACTGCATGTTTTCTGCTTTTTGAGATAAAGTCTTATTTATGTAGCCCAGGCTGACCTCAAACTCTAGCCTGCAAACTGGGCCCTCCCGAGTGCTGGAATGACAGGCGTGCACCCAAACTCTCTGTGAGTTCTTTGCCTGGAGACAGGGCTCTCTAAGCTGTCTTCTTCTTCCAGCTCCACCCTAGGAATAGTACCAAGCCTAAGGGGATACCTGTTCAAAGATTTATTTTTTATTTATTAATTTTTTGTTTTTTGTTTTTTCGACACTCACCTTGTAGACCAAGCTGGCCTCGAACTCACAGCGAACCCCTTGCCTCCGCCCCACCCCCACCTCAGTGCTGGGATCAAAGGCGTTCACCACCACACCTGGCTCTAAAGATTTTGTTCTTTTTGCTTTGTTTTGTTTTGTTTTGTTTTTTCGAGACAGGGTTTCTCTGTGTAGCCTTGGCTGTCCTGGACTCACTCTATAGACCAGGCTGGTCTCGAACTCACAGAGATCTGCCTGCCTCTGCCTCCCAAGAGCTGGGATTAAAGGCGTGCACCACCACGCCAACTAAGATTTATTTTTAATTATGTGTATGTGTGTGCACCTGAGTGCAGTTTTTCCTGCGTCAGAAAAGAGATCAGGATCCCTGGAATCAAAGTTGCCGGCAGCTGTGAGAGCTCCCCAGTCTTGGTTGCTGGGAACCGACCTCATAGAAGCAAGCATTCTAACCATGGTCCTATTTCCCCAGCCCTGTAAAGGAACATATCCCTTTTGAGCATTTCGGGCCCTTCTGAGAATTCATGCAATTAAAATCCTTCTACTTCCGAGTCGGGCATGGTGACACACACCTTTAATCCCAGCACTCGGGAGGCAGAGGCAGGTGGATTGCTGTGAGTTCGAGGCCAGCCTGGTCTACCAAGTGAGTCCAGGACAGCCAAGGCTACACAGAGAAACTCTGTCTCAAAAAACCAAAACCAAACAAACAAACAAAAAAAGTCCTGAGTTTGTTGGACCCTAGAGTCCACTCGGGTAGGGGGTTGTCACGAGAGGACCACAGTGTTGATGTAAAAGCACAAGGTTCATTGCTGACGCGCGTCAGGGGGCCTCAGCGGGGAGGGAGGCTCCCCTAGTCACTGTTACAGGCTACTCTTATAGGCTAAAACCGCAAAGGTTAGGTGGGGCTGCGTGCTCTATGTTAGGATTGGCTCTGGTGGTCGCTAGGGGTGCTTGTCTAAATGTTATTGGCTATTGCCGGGGTCGTTGGTCTTGGGGGCTATTCTTGGCAGGGAGGGGTGTTGGGGAGTTTCCAGAGAGTTTCCAGATGGTACTTTTCTGAAAATTGTTTACCTTAGTTGAAATTGTTTATCTCAGTTGGCCACCTTGATCTCAGAAACTGAAGCTGGCCTTCAATTCTTTCTGGGTCAGTTTCTCAAGCTTGTCTGGGTCATGTTCCCAGGCTTAGGCTGAGAGAGAGAGCCTTACAAGTTCAATTCCCAGCAAATACATGGTGGCTCACAACAATCTATAATGAGATCTGGTGCCCTCTTCTGGCCTGCAGGCAACATATGTGGGCAGAATACTGCATATATAATAAATACATAAATCTTAAAAAATAAAAGAAAGATATGAAATGTAATCCAGGCTGGACCTAAACTCACAGTGATATCCTGGACTTGCCTCCTGCCTCTGCCTCCTGAGTGCTGGGATTTAAAGGCGTGCACCACCACACCAGGCGAATTTAGGACTTTTAGAAGACAGACAGTGCTCTTAACCTCTAAGCCATCTCTCCAGCCCTACATTTCATATCTTTTTTTTTTTTTATCATGCTGGATAAAATACTCATGCTGTCACCCTCCGTATTACTTTTCTATTGACCTGATAAAGCATCATGACCACGGCAGCTTATAGAAGGCGTATGTATTTCTTTGTTTTGCCATTCCGGAGAGGTGAGTCTGTCATGGCGGGGGAAGCATGCAGCAGATGGTAGTCACAGCAGGAGCCGAAGGCTTGCGTCTTGAACCGCAAGCACAAGGCAGAGATGGTAAACTCAAAGAGCATGCGTCTTTAAATTCTCAAAGCTCACCTCCAAGGGCACACCTCCTCCAATAAAGCCACACCCCCTAAACCTTCCAAACAGCTCCGCCCACGGGGGGGGGGCGGGAGGCGGGACTCAGTATTCAAATATCTGAGCCTAGGAGGGGCATCATATGGCATAAGGTAGGAGGACCACAGCTCACTTTTCGAATAATAGAGTTCCTTGTAAATGTAGCTTTTTAAAAAAATTCTCAGCCGGGCGTGGTGGCACATGCCTTTAATCCCAGCACTCGGGAGGCAGAGGCAGGCGGATCGCTGTGAGTTCGAGGCCAGCCTGGTCTACAAAGTGAGTCCAGGATGGCCAAGGCTACACAGAGAAACCCTGTCTCCAAAAACCAAAAAAAAAAAAAAATCTCGTTTTGTTCACTTAGCAGCAGCAGAAGGAAGGGAGATGCATTCAAGGCTGACCCTTGTCCCTGGAACTGGGAAGCCAGCGTCTGAAGAAGTTTCTCTGGTTCAGACCCCCACCCCCACCCCCGCCGGGTGCTAGCTGGAAGGTCCAAGGAAGGACAGACAAACACGGAAATGAGCAACTTCTACAACGGAATCGTTTTGTTTGTTGGCTTGGTTTGTTTTTTGTTTTGGTTTCTTTTTTTTTTTTTTTTTTTTTTTTTGAGACAGGGTTTCTCTGTGTAGCCTTGGCTGTCCTGGACTCACTTTGTAGACCAGGCTGGACTTGAACTCACAGAGATCGGCCTGCTTCTGCCTCCTGAGTGCTGGAATTAAAGGCGTGCGCCACCAAGCCTAGCTACAAGGGGACAGTTTTAATCCAAGAAAAACCTTAAGTAGGGAGGTCTCCAGATCAGGGAAGCTGGAGAGCTCGCTGTCCGCTTACAGACTAGGGGCAGACGTGGAGCTAGGGTGGTAGGAGGCTTGAAAGCTTCTGTTGGAAGGAGTCATCAAAGAGAATAGCGTGAGCAGTGACTGAAGCGTGTCGGGTGGTCATAAACATCGCCAATGAGCCTGGCAAGTCGGTGCATGCCTTTAATCTCAGCACTCGGGAGGCAGAGGCAGGCAGATCTCTGTGAGTTCGAGACCAGCCTGTTCTATAGAGTGAGTCCAGGACAGCCAAGGTTACACAGAGAAACCCTGTCTTGAAACCCCCCCCCCAAATAAACAAACATCTCCAATGGCCAGTTATTATCAGGGGACAGTGGGTGCCAGGCATCTAGAAAAACAAGCCTAGAATGACTACTGTGGCTTGAGGGAAACCGCCAAGTAAGCAAAGTGGAGAAGCTTTTCAAAATGGCATGGCCGTGGCTGCTCTCATTGATGATGTTTATTTCTACAGACTGGTAGACAGAGATGGCAAATATATGGGTTAGCAGTGGGTTATGTAGCTCCTCCCTGCTAGGCAGCGTCCTCCCCAGGGGGCTCTTGGGGAAGTCTCTTGTACTGGGAATCTCGAAGCAAAAGGATCTTGTCCACGTGCCCTTTGGTGGTGTTCTGAATGAAGGAACCCATGCGCTGGGACACTAAGTTAGTCAGGCACTTCAGAAGACAAGGGCCGAAAATGAGCAGCGTGACGATAAAGAGGACGGGCCCCATGATGGAAGTTAGCCAGGAGGGCAGCCAGCTTCCCAGCCCCAGCCACTGGACCCAAGAGCTCGAGCTTTGCTGGACTTGAGATGCTCTTTCTCGAAGTCTCCTCGCTGCATCCCGCACTACTCCCGACTGGTTTATGTAAAAGCAGCACTCTTCTTCGAGGAAGAGGCAGGTGCCCCCTTTCTCTGCCGTGATGAGGTCCAGAGCTCTGCGGTTTTGGAGAACTACACCGGCCAGCGAGTCTATTTGGTCTTGGAGGGTGATAATGGAGGCAGCTATTTCGTCCAGGCTGTCTGAGAGAGCCTTCGAAAGCTCCTGGAAATAGACAGTGGAGGTGGTGATCCCAGCGATGCTTAACCCGAGGGCAGTAGTGATGCCCATGCCCACGAGAAGAGGGAGGAGGTGAGGGACTCGCTTCCGGCGAGAAGTGGAGACAGAGGAGGGGACTCTAGTCAGAAGGGGGACAGTTACGGTTTGATTGTTAGGAAGGATTTCGATGTTGGGGTATTGGAAGACAAGGGTACAGACGCCCGACCAGTTGGCGGGGAGACAGACGTAAGTCGAGCTTCCACAGAGAAAAAAGACTCCCGAGGAGTTGAGACAAAAGGAGTATGTGAAGGTGAGAAGATGTGAGAAGATATTCGGGGTAACATGCCCGTCTTCCTGGACAGTGCGTTCGTACTCCCAGATTGAATATTGTCCAGAGAGGGCTGCCCCCATGAGAGGCTGGTACTGAAATAGTGGGTAGGGGTCTTTGTATCTCTGGAGTTTAATCTTGAAGTATGTGGTGTCCACGGACAGGGTAATGGGATGACTTACGTTGCCCGGTTCGAATAGGGTAAGATTATAGCAGGTGCTAGACTGGGAAGGACAGTGCCTCCAGGGAGTGATTGGGTAGGTGTGACAATGGACGTCATTTACTCGGCACCGGTAGCAAGGCTCCCCAGACTTTAGGGAAGGGGGTCCCGAAAAGCGTAAGGGATTTTTCCATTTAGAGCCTGGCATTTTCATCAGTCCGGCAAAGGCATAGCTGCGGGACATATTTATGGACTGGTGCTTGGCAGAGGGCGAAAGGTGAAAGGTGTGGTTGCAAAGGGAGGCAGAGAGATTGCCCACGAAGGTGGCATGTTCTGAATTCTGGAAGAAGCGGGATATGCAGAGAGGGGCCTGGGAGGCAAGGACGGTCTGGGTAGAGAGAGGTCCCAAGAAGGGGCGCTGGGCAGATTCATAGAAGCGGTCGTCGGCGTATTTCACAGAGGTGATGCGGGAGAGTAAAGGAAGTATGCCCATCATGCTGGTGGCTTGAAGAAGAGCGATGGCCCGTCGGTCGGGGTTGGCAAAAGAGTAATGAGGAGTTAGTGGCTGGAAATTCTGGAGGCGCCTCTCAAGATCAGTGATAGGATAAGGACCAGGAAGGGTCCGGGCTGAGTATGTAATCCGAAGTTTCATGGGTGAGTCTGTCCAGGTCGTTAGTGGGACTGGGACGGCTAGAGAGCGTTGGGTTTGGATGGACAAACAGAGCCAGCAGTTGGAGGAGAAGGAAGAGTTAGTGTCTCGGAGGAGGCGCTGAGTGAGGTTTATGAGGGGCATCCAACTATCCGAACAGGCAGACAGGTAAGGGAACAGGAGGAGACAGAAAACCCAAGGGCGAATCATGGCTCTTCAGGAGCCGCTGGCTGGCGTCCGTTTGAGGGAGACCCAGGGAAGTGGTCCTGAGAACTCTTCAGTCAAGATCAGTCTGTTGCTTAATCCAGGAGTGATTGAGAGGTCAGGGAGCGTCTGGTCATGCCGCTTAGACTAATAGAGGCTAGACCTGTGAGAGTAGAAACACAAACCCCAGAAGGGTTAGGCATCATAGGGCCAGAGCGGCACATTTTTCCCCCCGTTTTTCGAGATAGGGTTTCTCTGTGTGGCCTTGGCTGTCCCGGACTTACTTTGTAGACCAGGCTGGCCTCGAACTCACAAGATCCACCTGCCTCTCAGGGTGGCACTTTTGAGCTTAGGCATACCCAGCAACAGTTACCCTTTACCTTGGCTTCTGTCGCACCCCCTAGGTGTGGCCGAGGGCTACCTTGGTGGAGAGCTACCTCTCCCAGGGGCAAGCTGAGAATGGAGAGTGTGGTGTGTGTATTCAGAGTCAGTGAAGACACCAACCTTTTTTTTTTTTTGGTTTTTGGAGAAAGGGTCTCTCTGTGTAGCCTTGGCCATCCTGGACTCACTTTGTAGACCAGGCTGGCCTCGAACTCACAGCGATCCACCTGCCTCTGCCTCCCGAGTGCTGGGATTAAAGGCGTGCGCCACCATGCCCGGCTCAACCTTTTGGTTTTTGTGGTAGTGTCAGGGCCCAGGAGAGAGTGATGGGCTCTGCCTGCCTTGAGGCAATGTATGTAGGGGGAGGTTGGGTCTCTAAGGTGATGTCACCAGGGACAGTGGCATAGCCTTAAAAAGCACCAATCAATAGACCAGGTAGGGAGTCTCAACAATAGGAACATTTGCCAGATGAATTAAAAAAAAAGGAGCAAGTGGTGGCGCACGCCTTTAATCCCAGCACTCGGGAGGCAGAGGCAGGCAGATCGCTGTGAGTTCGAGGCCAGCCTGGTCTACAGAGAAACCCTGTCTCAAAAAACAAACAAACAAACAAACAAACCCTCAAGGGGATCAATGAAAGAGTGGTTGGTCCTCTGTAGGGCTGAAGTGTACAGGAAGGAAAGTGGATGGATTAGGAGTTTTACAGTAAACCGGGTGTGGTGGTGCAGGCCACCAGTAGCCTGATAATCACAGGCCTAAGTTCCTTGAGTTCTTTAGAGTGAGTGGGAACTGAGCTTGCTGCACAAGGGCAGGGAGATCCTTTTTTTAAACTATGGGGCAGCAATGGCGGCAGAGGATGAATGGCGTGCAGGACGGTGGTGCAAGAGTGGGACAGTGCTAACAGAGTCCTTGGGAGGGGTCGGGTCTGTCTGGGTGACAAATTACCAGGAAGGAGGCAGCCCAGTGGGGGCTTTGTGAAAGAATATCAGAGGCTGAGGCGTAGAACTTGTCTAGAATGCTACCTCCCAGGAGAGGGCTCTGACAATCAGATATGACGGAAAGGAATGCGGCAGGGAGTGTCCAAACAGGCCACGCAGCCGCCATATTGGTCTGGGCTGCTTAGATTTCATAGGTATGCCCTCCTCTCCCATAAGACAGGGGAAGGAATTCATGTTGGGATCTAGCCACTGCTGGCAAAACTGAAAACCCAGCACCCGTATGTCTCATAAACACGATGTCAAGCCAGGCGGTGGTGGCGCACACCTTTAATCCCAGCACTCAGGAGGCAGAGGCAGGTGGATCTCTGTGAGTTCGAGGCCAGCCTGGTCTACAAAGTGAGTCCAGGACAGCCAGGGCTACACAGAGAAACCCTGTCTCGAAAAACCAAAACAAAAAACCGTGCTGTCATCTTACCAGCTACTCACAGGTCACTTAGGGTCCAGTGAGGGGGATAGCCGGAGGCAATGACCTCTGGTCTCGGTCAGCAGTAACCAGTTCCCACAAGCTCACCAAGCTGGAGTCCTGTCTCAGGTCGATCACTAGGACCTGGTAGAGAGAGAAGCCCTGAGCACCGAGAGCTGAATGGAAGCTGGTGTTTTTTCAACCCACAGAGGGCTCGGGGCAGTGGCAGAATGGAGCGGGCTGCTCTCTGAAGTGTGAGAGTCCGGCTCTAATCTTTGGTGCTTCTTTCTAGAATCAGATGCCACGACCCCAGCTCCTATAAGAGCCACCAAAGGTCAGAGGAAGGAAGGACAGGACAAGAAAATGAGCAGCTTCTACCACAGAGGTCTCTAGAGGGGAAAACCAGAACGCTCCCTGCTTACAGAGCAGAGGTAGTTATGGGAGTGGGGGGGGGGGGGGGGGTGGGAGGAAGGGATGGGGGATGGGGATCAAAAGCTTCCTATGCCAGGAGTGGTTAAAGAGTACTGAGTAGTAGGCCCCGCATGGTGGTACACCCCTTTAATCCCAGCACTCGGGAGGCAGAGGCAGGTGGATTGCTGCAAGTTTGAGGCTAGCCTGGTCTACAAAGTGAGTCTAGGACAGCCAAGGCTATCATAGAGAAACCCTGCCTCGAAAAACAACAACAACAACAAAAGAGGATGTCTGGTAGGCGTGGTGGCATACACCCTTAACCCCTGCTCTTGGGAGGCAAAAGCAGGTGAACTCTGTGAGTTCGAGGCCAGCCTGGTCTACCTAGTGAACTCCAGTTTCAAGGATGCACCGTGAGACTGTGCTTCAAAAACATAGAATGTCGGGTGACATAAACATCTTTTCTTGTTGTTGTTGTTGTTGTTTGTTTGTTTTTCAAGACAGGATTTCTCTGTGTTAGCCTTGGCTGTCCTGGACTCACTTTGTAGACCAGGCTGGCCTTGAACTCACAGTGATTCGCCTGTATCTGCCTCCTGAGTCCTGGGATTTAAAGGTGGGCACCGCTATACCTGGCCCCTGATAAACATCTTTTATGACCAGTTGTTCTCAGGAGTTGCAGGGTGCAGGGCCTAGGCAAACAAGCCTGGATTAATGCTGATTATTGTGGTGTAGAGTCACCAAAACGGAGAAAAATTTCAAGATGGCATGGTGGCTAACAATGGTGACACTGGCCCATCTTCACTGCAAGAATTCTCTCCAGGCTAGGTATGGTGGCACACACCTTTAATCCCAGCACTTGGGAGGCAGAAGCAGGGGAATCTCTGTAAGTTCGAGGCCAGCCTGGTCTACAAATCGAGTTCCAGGACTGCCAGGGCTACACAGAGAAACCCTGTCTCGAAAAAAAAAAAAAAATCTTGCCAGGCATAGCGGTTCGCACCTTTAAACCCCAGCACTCAGGAGGCAAAAGGCAGGCAGATCTCTATGAGTTCTAAGCCAGCCTGGTCTGCAGAGCGAGCTTCAGGCTCACTGGGCTACAGAGTGAGGCTCTGTGTCAAACAAAGCAAAACAAACAAAGTCCTTTCCCTAGGGCAACATAAACAACATCTACTCCTCAAAAGATCCCAAATGACAGGACAGGAAAGGTGACTCAGTGCTTAAGAGCAAGAATAATGGCTACCGGACAGTGGTGGTGCACACCTTTAATCCCAGCACTCGGGAGGCAGAGGGAAGTGGATCACTGTGAGTTCGAGGCCAGCCTGGTCTGCAAAGTGAGTCCAGGACAGCCAAGGCTACACAGAAAAACCCTGTCTTGAAAAACAAAACAAAACAAAAAGAACAGTGGACCCAGGTTTGATTCCCAGCACCCACATGATGGCTTACAACTTCCTCATGCATGCATTTGGTACACTAATATACATACATGCAAAACACTCATGCACACAAAATAATAAAAATAAATCTAAAAAAAAAAAAATCCCAATGAGCAACCAAAGTATGGTTGCCCTAGAGGTGACCTTGGGGGGGCCAAGGAGTTTGTTTATAGGGCTTACTTACAGAGCATGGGTGATCCCACTGGAGAGGCTTTGTCTATCGTGGATGACGGCTTCTGGACGGCCACGTGGACTGAGATGCTTCGGCTGATTCTTCCCAGTTTATATACTCTAGCGTGTCCTTAGACAGGACCTCCAGGCTAAATGTAATTACAGCATAGTTGTAAGGAAGGAATGGCTGGAATCTCAGGTGGGGGTCCAGTGGCCTTCCCCACCTCTCCCTTCTAAAAGACAATGTGAAGTGGGTTTCTCTGTGTAGCCTTGGCTATCTTGGACTCACTTTGTAGACCAGACTGGCCTCGAACTCACAGCGATCCGCCTGCCTCTGCCTCCCGAGTGCTGGGATTAAAGGCGTGCGCCACCATGCCAGGCCTGTTCAGAACTTCTCAGTCTGTGATGAGGAGGTGGGAATGTTGCAGCCAGAGCCTAATGAGGCTTTATCTTGGGCTGTCTTTAGCGCTCCTTTGTTAAGCCATTCCTTTGCCTGCTCTACACCTGATCTAACCTCCTGTGACGATCAGGTGAGCCGTTTTGAAAAGCATTAGTTTAGCAGGCAACTAGCTTGCTCAACCACAAAGCTAAGGGTGTCTTCAGATAGCATCTGAACCCTGTAGGAGAGGTCTCCGGGCTTGGCTGCAACCCGGCGTCCTGATGTCTCCACTCATGTAGCCGGAACATGTATTGGGGTTGGGGAGGTGGTTATGCAGTTAAGAGCACTTAACTGTTCTTTCAAAGGACCCAGGTTCAGTTTGTCCCAGCACCCACATGGTGGCTCACAACTGCCTGTAACTCTAGTCTGAGGGGGTCTGATGCCCTCTTCTGGTGTATATACATGTATATACATACGTACATGCAGGCAAACTGTAGGCTTTGAGCTGTTTCAAACCTACTTTATTTGGTTATACCTCCCTTCCAACCCACCTACCCTAGATAGGGGAGAAAAGAGGTTAATAGGAACAGGAGAGTTAGACATTTTTTTATACTCAGTTCTCTGGAGCGATTTCACCGGCGTAGTTGTCAGGATTCCAACAGGTCAATTAAACAATAAACCAGCAATTCAGTGAAGGTGACTGTAACCGTAGCCGCTGGAACCGGGAACAGCAGCCGGAGCCTGGAGCAGCAGCCAGAGCCTGGAGCCCTGAAGCCTTCACTGGAGCGGTTCTCTCTAGGAGGGTCTTGAAGTGGAGTTATGAACAGCTCATGTATATATATATATCTCCTCTCAGACTTCGTACTAGGATGTTTATCCGTTGGCAAAGACCATTCCTCCACAAGAGGCGGTTCCTCTTCCAGTGGACAAACATCGCCTGTTCTCTCACAAGTCTGTTTGCAGTGGAAAAACACTATACACCTCACACAAGTCTGTTTCACACCTCACACTTGGGATCAAAACAAAAACATGTTTACATCCACTACAGGCAAACACTCAAACACATAAAATAAAAAATAAATCTTTAGCCAGACCTGATAGCTCACACCTGTAATCTCAGCACTCACAGAAGCAGAGGCAGGCTGATCTCTGTGAGTTGGAGGCCAGCTTGGTCTATAAAGTGAGTCAGGACAGCCAAGGCTACAAAGAGAAATTCTACCTTAAAAAACCAAAATAAGGGCCAGGCATGGCAGCGCATGCCTTTAATCCCAGCACTCGAGAGGGAGAGGCAGGCGGATCACTGTGAGTTCGAGGACAGCCTGGTCTACAAAGTGAGTCTAGGACAGCCAGGGCTACACAGGGAAACCCTGTATTGAAAAACAAAAACAAAAAAACAAATAAAATCTTTAATTAAAAAAGTGTTTTGACGTATGACTTTCTTTGCTTTTTTTCTATAAAAACTAAATAAAATTGCTGCCTCTTTGGAAGACAGAATTTCAAGTAGCCTAAATCTGAGTTCTCAGGCCATGAGCACTCATATTTGGCTTCAGAAACAACTGTTTCATACCTCCTTTGGACTGAGCTGTGTCTTCGCATCCACGGGGACTCAGCTGATCCAATAATGATGGAGGCCCCTTTGCTGGAAGGTCCACCTTCTGCAACAGTGGTTCTCAACCTTCCTAAGGCCCAGACCCTTTAATACAATTCCTTATGCTGTGGTGACACACAGCCATAAGATTATTCTTTTTTTTTTTTTAAGATTTATTTTATTTATTGTATATGAGTGCTTTATCTGCAGAAGAGGGCATCAGATTGCATTATAGATGGTTGTGAGCCACCATGTGGTTGCTGGGAATTGAACTCAGGACCTCTGGAAGAGCAGGCGGTGCTCTTAACCACTGAGCCATCTCTCCAGCCACATAAGATTATTCTTGTTGCTACTTCATAACTGTAAATTTGCTGTTACTGTTATAGATCACAATGTAAAATATCTGATATACAATCCCCCTGAGGGGTCATGACCCACAGAATGAGAACCACTATTCTACAACATTCTTCTGAGAAATCCTGTGTTTGGGAGAGGGCGAGAGGAGGAACAGGCAAAAAAAAAATTTTTTTTTTTTTTTTTGGTTTTTCAAGACAGGGTTCCTCTGTGTAGCCTTGGCTGTCCTGGACTCGCTTTGTAGACCAGGCTGGCCTCAAATTCACAGAGATCCACCTGCCTCTGCCTCCTAGAATGCTGAGATTACAGGCGCATGCTACTTTGCCCAGGCTATACAGGCTTTAAATAACAAAGAGAAAATTGATTTCATATTGTAAGAAAAATAGGAAAGCAGCGCGTTATTTTGTTTTGCTTTTGAGAGGAGTGTGGTGGCTTAGGCCTGTAATCATAGTATGTAGGAGGTAAATGCCCATCTGTGCTGGAGAGGTGATCAAAGACCCCCCAGGACAATTCACTAAGACTATGTCTCAAAATAAACAGTAAAAAAAAAAAAGGTTTGAGGTGTGACTCCAACCTGAGCACCTGCCTAGAGTCCCCCAGTGAGGGGCTGGGAGTGTGGCTCAGTGGTAGAGCACCTGCCTAGAATCCCCCAGTGAGGGGCTGGGGTGTGGCTCAGTGGTAGAGCCTCTGACTAGAATCCCCCAGTGAGGGGCTGGGGTGTGGCTCCGTGGTAGAGCCTCTGACTAGAATCCCCCAGTGAGGGGCTGGGGTGTGGCTCAGTGGTAGAGACTCTGACTAGAATCCCCCAGTGAGGGGCTGGGGGCTAAGGGGTAGGTCACTTGTAGAGCATGTACAAAGCCCTAGATTCAACCCCTTGTGCTCTAAGGGGTGGAAAAAGCCAGTATGTTGGGAATAGGCTAGGACCTGGGAACACCCATATCCAAGGTTCTCTTTTTAGGAAATAAGAAACTAAAGGGCTCCTCACTGATGATCTTGAAATGCAAAGAAGCTTAATCCAGCCTCTGAAATGGGCATGTCTTGAGAGGACTTGGCACACAACTAGAGCTATCTGAAAGGAGGAACACTCAATTGAGAAAATGCCTCCATACGATCCAGCTCTAAGGCATTTTCTTAGTGATTGATGGTGGAGGGCCCTGTTTACTGTGGGTAGTGCCATCCCTGCCCAGAGGTCCTGGCTTCTATAAACAAACAAACAAAAACAAAAAACCAAAAAAAACAGGCTGGGCCAGGTGTAGTGGGGCACACCTTTAATCCCAGCACTTGGGAGGTGGAGGCAGGCTGACTCTGGGAAAACCCAGGTCTCTTTAAAGTCAGTGGACTACAAGCTCCAGGCGTTAGCACATAGCAGCTCCTCTAGCCTGCTTCCAGGTTGCTTCGCAACCTCTGACATCACCACCTGCTGCAACCGGCTTCGTGCCATAAGCATTTCAGCTGCCCACCAGATATATTATAAGGACCAACCTGCCACCTTGTTTCCCTCTCTCCCTCCCTCCCTCCTTCTCTCTCTCTCTCTCTCCCCCCCTCTGCTTCTCTCCTTCTCTCCCTCTCCCTCTCTCTCCCTCCCTCCCTCCCTCCCCCCTTTCCTCACACCCCTCCTCTTCCTCTCTGACTCTTGGTTTCTCCTTCCTGGGGCACATCTCCTCTCTCTCCCCTCTCCCCTCCATCATAAACTTCTTTCCTAGTATTAAATATGTTGTGGCATATTTTCTTTCTTTCTTTCTTTCTTTTTGTTGTTGTTGTTTTTCGAGATAGGGTCTCTCTGTGTAGCCTTGGCTGTCCTGGACTCCCTTTGTAGACCAGGCTGACCTCAAACTCTCAGAGATCCGCTTGCCTCTGCCTCCTGAGTGTTGGAATTAAAGGCGTGCGCCATCATGCCCAGCTTTTTTTTTTTAAGATTTATTTATTTATTTATTATGTATACAATGCTCTGCCTGCATGTACACCTGCAGGCCAGAAGAGGGCATCAGATCACATGATAGATGGTTGTAAACCACCGCGTGGTTGCTGGGAATTGAACTCAGGACCTCTGGAAGAGTAGTCAGTGCTCTTAACCACTGAGACATCTCTCCAGCCTCGGCAGATTTCTTAATGCTAACACTAGGCTCCTCTTCACTCAAAGAGTGCGTGACACTTGCCATAAAATTTACTTTCACTTTACCTTGAACTTTTGCTCTTTTAATTCTTTAATTTGTGAAGGAGAAGAACCTGAGCCCCAGACTGCAACATATCCACACAGAAGGGTTATTAGATGTTATCAGACCAACTGCTGTGGTACCATAGTGTTTTTACTTTATTGTTAATCATTGTAAAAGAAGAGGGAAAAAGAACATATGGGGTTGGTACTATTCCCTGGGGTCTTAAAAGCATCAAAGGCCAAAAGGGGGAGTGTTAGCTAAAATACCAGACAAAAACAACTTAAGGGGAGAAGGGTTTCGCTTGGTTCACAGTTTGAGGGGATATAGCCCACTGTGGTGGAAAAGAGACAGCTGCAGGGGCATGATGCACTGGTCACATGTCAGGAAGCAGAGAGACACACACGGTTGTGGTGTATGGCTCACTTTCTCCTTTGTGTTAGGTCCAGGACCCCAGCCCAGGATACTGCCCACATCAGTGTGAGTTTTCCTGTCTCCACTAACCCCCTCCCCCTCACAGAATGCCCAGAATTCTCCCTGTGGTGATGCTAAATTCATCAAGCTGCCCATCAAGATGGTGTCTGTGTAGGAGATGATGACAGGAGGTCTCCGGGATGCAGTGATCATTGCTGTCTCAAGAGGCAGGCCGGTCCGGGACACATTTGTATGAGAGGCAGGCGAGGCTCTGGCCAGGCAGCACTCCCTGGGAGAGTGTCTGCACATTCCAGGAACCCACACAGCTGGATCGCAGCAGGCTCAGGCCTCTCCAAGGAGCAACACCCACACAATTGATTCCTCACCCCCAGCCCTGACAGCTATACCCTCTCAGCCCAGGGAACCAGCTGTGCCTCCTCCCCTTTACAATGCCATGTAGCCAGCCCACAGCCCTGCAGGATGCCACAGGGACAGGAAAGGACAGGTCAAAAGCAGGGCTTTCAACAGTCCCTAGTCCCTCCTCTCTCCTTCCCCGAGTTAAAACGCACACACACACCCCTCAGGGGAGAGATGGCAGCAGCCGGCCTGTTTCTAGCACATTCCCAGATGGTCCTTTTTGAGCCGGAAACTTCCTGTTTTGTTTTCCATCCACATTTTTTTTTTTTTTTTAATTTAAGTCAGAGTCACAGTTTGTAGCCAAGGCTGCCTTGGAACTCTCTCTGTAACCCAGATTAGCCTAGAACTGGAAGCCGGCTGCCTGCCTCGGCTTCTCCAGCGTGGGATTACAGGCATGAGACACCATGCCCAATGGGCTTTCTTTCTTTCCTTTTTTTTTTTTTGGTTTCTCTGTGTAGCCTTAGCTGTCCTGGACTCGCTTTGCAGACCAGGCTGGCCTTGAACTCACAGAGATCCACCTGCTTCTGCCTCCCAAGTGCTGGGATTAAAGGCGTGCACCAGCACGGTTGGCACCCAGACACCCAACAACAGTGTTTCTAAATCATAATTTCTTTTCCCACAAAACAACAAACAAACAAAGGAAAAGACTCTGTCTCAAAAACAAATAAATAAAAGCTGTACTTGTGGGTGTTGAGACAGCTCAGCGGGTAAAAGAGTCCAGCCCCAGACCTCCAGAGTTCTGCCCCTGGAACCCTACAAGCTGAGAAGAGAGAACCCACTCCTAAAAGTTGTCCTCTGACCTCCATTTGAGTGAGGAGGAGTCTCAGGCTCACAGGCACACACACTAAACAGATAAGAATCCCTGATAAGCACTGAGGGAGGCAGAGGCAGGCAGATCACTGCTCTACAAAACAAGTCCAGGACAGCCAAGTCTACACAAAGAAACCATGTCTCAAAAAACCAAAAAGGAAAAAAAAAAAAAACAACAAAAACCCCACCACCAACAAAGAATCCCTGCTAAACTGACAGTCTACTACCAACCCTTTGCCCTCCCATCCCATGTTTCCTGGTGTCTCTACTCTAGCCTAGCTATGAAATGGTCTGACTCCATTATACTATTGCAGAAATATTAATAAAAGTCTTTGGTGGGGTGTGTGTGTGTCGTCACTTGGGAAACTGAGGCAGGGGAATCGCCTCAAGTTGGGGCTACACTGAGACTAAGACCCTATCCCTGAGCTAAACCAAAACTGCCAGGCAGAGCGGTCTACACCTTTAGCCCCAGGATTTGGGGGGCAGAGGCAGGTGGGTCTGTGAGTTCAGGAGGCTGAAGGGAAACTATCAAAAACAAAAACAAGGGCTCACACCTGTCTGTAACTCCAGGTCCAGGGGTTCTGATGCCCTCTTCTGGCCTCCAGGGCCAATAGACATGCTGGCAAAACACTTATACACACACATAAAATAAATAAATATGGCTGTGGTACACGCCTTTAATCAGAGCACTTGGGAGGCAGAGGCAACGGCAGGAGGATCACTGTGAGTTCGAGGCCAGCCTGGTCTACAAAGAGAGAGTCCAGGATAGCCAAGGCTACACAGAGAAGCCCTGTCTCGAAAAACCACGCATACATACATACATACAAACATACAAAATTAACAAGCCCCGTGACTGGAGCTCGTTGGGTATAGTGCTTGTCTATCATGCAGGAAGACGTGGGTTCCTCACCGCACCCCAGCATTGAGAGCAGTGGTGCATGCCTGTAATCTCAGCACTCAACGGAGATGGAGACAGGAGGATCTCAAGTTCAAGTTCATTTTTCGATCTGAGTTCTAGGCCAGTTTGAACTACATGACAGTCTGTCAAAAAAAAAAAAAAAAGTAAATAAATGTTTTTAATGGAATAGGGGGCAAAACCCTAATCAAAGAAAAAGAAAACAAGAAAATGTTTCCTTTGAAAACAGACCTGTGAACAAAGTTTGGTGGTCTAACTCCAGGAAATGACTAAGAAATACAAAAAATTGCTACAAAAAAAATCTCTGGCCGTTGGTCTCCTCGACTGCAGACGAAAAGTCCCCTGAAATCCCATACGGGAGGCGACAGCAACCAAAATATTAAACCACCTCTCTAGTCCCTACCAGCTGGCTGGCCTGGGTTTCTTCCCCTCTAAGCTTGGCCTAGAAACTCATATTTTATTCATGAAAATTGAGGCCCTGGGAGGCCGTGGCATAAACAGGATGTAAATATTTGCAGGCGGTTGATATTTGAGCAGGGGCTGTCCAAAGCTGCGACGCTTGGTACACCCGCTTACTTTGGGACCCGCCCACCTCCACCTGGCTATAGGTTAAAAGTGGAGACCCAGGCAGATGGACGGGTGTTGAGTGTTGGGGTGTTCTGAGCTCGGGATTCCAATGTCCTTGAAATGAGGCTCCGAATACTCTTTAACCCTCGCTTGCATTCTGCTCTCCTAACCCGCGGGGGGCTTCTTCATTCCCCAGTTGATTCAGATTCCCACAATGGTTTGGGTTTGTTTGTTTTGTTTTGTTTTTAACAATTGTATTTGTTTTTATGAGCATTGGTGTTTTGCCTGCACCTGTGTGAGGGTGTCAGATTCCCTGGAACTGGCTTTACTGACAGTCTTGAGCTGCCCTGTGGGTGCTGGGAATTGAACGTGGGTCCTCTGGAAGAGCAGCTGGTGCTCTTAACCACTGAGCCACCTCTCTGTACTATCACAAGGGCTCTCATAGCAGCCTTGTGCCCACCCTCAGAAGCTCCCCTCCGTGCTCCTAGGCCAGTAGGGGTGGGGAGTATGAGTGTGTGTGTGTGTGTGTGTGTGTGTTTGGAGGAATGGGGGATATTCTAGACCGGCAGAGCTCTACCACCTAAGCATGTCCTGGCTCTCTCTGTCTTATATAGCCCAGGGTGTCCTGGAACTCACTATGTAGGGAAAGGTGAAGTTGAACGCCTCATCTTACGGCCACATCCCAAGTGCTAGGAGTATAGGCATTGGTCGCCAGGCCTCAGTTTCCGGCTGCCTCACAATCTGCCCAGGTGGAATGGCTTAATCCTGAGTCTTTGCAGTTCCCCGTGGCGGCTGTGGAAATCTCAGCACAGGGTCCCCAAGGTCTCTCTGTGAGTGGGAAGTGATGCCTACCAGATTGCTAGACCCAGATCTGTGTTCAGGCTTCACTTGGGTTAACGTGGCCTGGCTGGGAGCTTTCTGGGGAGCACTGGTGACCTGGGGGATGGGGGGTGGGGCAGAGGAGGCTCACCTGCCTCCTAAATGACTTTCCCTCTGCACCATATCCCAGCTACCTCTCTCCCTCAGTCTCCTCCCGAGACATTCCCCTGTCACAACCACTAACTAGGTCACAGGGTGGCTTTGGGCCTTCCAAAAGTAACTGCTCAACAGGGATAGCAGCCCAGGTGTCACTTTGAAAAGAAGCTGCTTCTTGCTCATGGGAGAAGAGCAAAGAAGGAAATTCGTGGTCTGAGCATTTGGTATACAGGCCCCCATAGTCAGCCCACCCTCACCCCCTGTCCACTAGGAGGGTCACCCACAGCTACCCGTAGCCCAGACTGCACACGAACGTGACTCTATATTCCGACAGGGTCTCATGTAGCCCAGGCTGGACCCCTGACTTCCCATGAACTTAAAAATGGCTTGGAACTTCTAATCTTCCTGCCTCTACCTCCTGAATCCTGGGGTTGCACCCCGCTCGGTGCATGCCCAGTTTATACAATGCTGAGGATTGAACCCAGGGCTTTGTGTACACTAGGCAGGCACTCTGCCAACTGAGCTACAGTGCCATCTCTAGCTTTATGTACTTTAACTCTCTATGTCCCTCTGTGCCTTGGGTTTTGTTGTTTGGCTTTGCTGTTGTTTTGAGAAGGTCTTACTTTGTGGCGGTCCTTCTGCCTCAGTCTCTGTAGTATTCCCGTCATACTTGCTTGCCCTGGGTCACCTCCATTTTGAAGACGGATCTCATTTTGGTTTTGAGTTAGGGTCTCACGTAGTTCTGGATGGCCTTGAAGTCACTCTGTAACAGAGGGTGACCATAAACTCCGGATCGTCTTGTCTCCGTCTCCCCTAACATTGAGGCACAGACATGTAGCACTGTGGGTGGATTTTTACACACTGCTGGGCATGAAAACCAGTGCTCCAAGTATGTTAGGCAAACTCACTGCTCATTCAGCTACATTTTTAGCACTCCTCACAACAATGCATCTTTTGCCAGATGGTGAGGGTGGGTTGGGGTTTCAAGACAGGTTCTCTCTGTGTAGCCTTGGCTGTGCTGGACTCACTTTATAGACCAGGCTGGCCTCGAACTCACAGAGATCCTCCTCTGCCTCCTGAGTGCTGGAATTAAAGGCCTGTGCCAGCAGCAACCAATATATCTTTATTAAAAAAAAGAAAAAACAAAAATGCAGGCATGGTGGGGTAAGCCTTTAATCCCAGCACTCAGGAGGCAGAGGCAGGTGGATCACTGTGAGTTCGAGGCCAGCCTGGTCTACAAAGTGAGTCCAGGACAGCCAAGGCTACACAGAGAAACCATGTCTCGAAAAACCAAAAAATAAAAAAAATTAAAACTTTCAAAATGTTCATTTGCTTTTAAGTGTGTGTGTGTGTGTGTGTGTGTGTGTGTGTGTGTGTTACATAGCAAGGGCATGAAAGTCAAAGAACAACTTGCAGGAGTCAGTTCTCTTTCTGTCATCGTGTGAGTTCTGCGGATTGTATTCAGGCCATCATCGCTGGCGGAAGCTCTTTTATCTGCTGAGCCATCATCTCTCTGGCCCCATCATTGTTTTGTTTCTTGAAAAGGCAAAACACCAATACACATAAAATGTATTAAAAAAAAAAAAAACACCAAGTAAACAAGCAAGCAAACAAACATTGAGAGAGAGAGAGAATGCCTCCACACAATCCAGCTGTAAGGCATTAAAATCATTCTTTTTGATTTTATGGGTCTGACTCACTTGCCTGCATGTGTGTATGTGCACCGCAAGCATAGCTGGTGCCTGTGGATGCCGGGAGAGAGCCGTTCCCCTGGAACTAGAGCTAAGGATGGCTAGAAGCCGCCATGTGGGTGCGGATGGAACCTGCGGCTTCTGCAAAGGCAGCAAATGCTCTTACCTGTTTAACCTTCAGCCAGGGGAGGTGGCTCACATGTTTAATCCCAGCACTCTGTGAGTTCAAGGCCAGCCTGATCTACAAAGCAAGTCTAGGACAGTCAAAGCTACAAAGGGAAACCCTGTCTTGAAAACAAAAACAAAAACAAAGCAAAAAACTGCTTAACCTTCTCTCTAGCTCTTGCCTTTTTTTGTTTGTTTGTTTTGAGTCTCACTGGCCTAGAACTTAGAAAGTAGGAGAGGCTGCTGGGCCATCAAGCTCTGGGCGCGTATCTGCCTGTCTTTACCTCTTTGGAACTGGAGTTAAAAACATGTGCCAGTGCACCTAGCTTTTTTTTTCCTGTCACATATTAGATATTTATATTACAATTCATAAGAGTAACAAAATCACAATTACAAAGTAGCAGCAAAATAATTTTATGTGAATCTCTGTGAGTTCGAGGCCAGCCTGGTCTATGAAGTGAGTCCAGGACAGCCAAGGCTACACAGAGAAACCCTGTCTTGAAAAAACAAAAAACAAAGCAAAACAAAAAAAAACAACTTTATGGTTGGGAGTGAGCATGACATGAGGAACTGTATTAAAGGGTCGCAGAGTTAGGAAGGATGAGAGCCAACGGGCTTAGAGTAGCTTTACTTAGTCTTTGTCACCTTTGTACACGCATGGTTATACCCACCCACTTACCATCGTTTGTTTGTTTGTTTGTTTGTTTGTTTTTTGAGACAGGGTTTCTCTGTGTAGTCTTGGCTGTCCTGGACTCACTCTGTAGACCAGGCTGGCCTCGAACTCACAGAGATCTGCCTGCCTCTTCCTCCCAAGTGCTGGGATTAAAGGCGTGCGCCACCAGTAACCTTTTCAATGTTATAGGCAACAAATCTTGGGTAAAGGATTGGCTATGAGCCCAGCCATGAGTGCGGGAGTAGGTTGCTGTCTTGTTCTCTGAGGATCGAGCTTGGAGCTTCCTAAGAGGCAAACACTAACCTGCTGAGCCATGGCCCTAGCCCCTCTCTGGAGGGGTGTTGGGGAAATGCTCTACCATAGAGCAGAATCCTCACACCATCCCACCACTTAATGGTTTGCATTACATTTATTTATATGCCTGTGTGCATGGTAGTGTGGTCACTTCTCTCCTTCTACCAGGTGGGTCCATGGGCTCAAACTCTAGTCTTCAGGCTTGGTGACAAGTGCCTTGACACACTGAGACACACACACACACACACACACACACACACACACACACACAAATCACTGCTTTCTTATTTTTTGAGACGGATCCGGCTAAGTTGCCCATGCTGGCTTTGAACTTTCCATCCTCCAGTCTTAGTGCCTTGAGTAGCTGGGACATTGGTGTATGTGTGTCACCATGGCCCTTGCCATGAGTCCTTTGTGTTTATTGTTTCCTCCTCTTGGATCTCAGCTTGTCCCATCACCACACCCAAGGGGCTTCACTCAGCAGCACTCAGGTGACCGAGGCAGGAGGATCACAATTTTTAAGCCAACTGGGATACACAGTAAGATCTACTTGGGGGGAAAAAAAAAAAGGCACCAAAATTGAAGTCTAGGCTTTGGAAGAGTAGCTAAGGTTGACATGTTTATATCCTGAGCCTAACTAGGTATGAGGAAAACAAACTTCCTGCGAGACTCAGCCTTCTTGGAATGCGTGCCCTCAGGGCAGCGCAGTCTGTGCGTAGGTGTGTACACACACGCATAGCACACGCCGGGGCAGGCCAGGACTCTGGTGCCAAAGGGCTCACTGTGAATTCTTCAGATAATGAAGCCCACACACAGAGATGGTTGGGATTAGAGAGAAAACACACACACACACACACACACACACACACACACACACACACATATAAGCTGAGGTATTGGGGATGTGGCTCATGGATTGGTGTGTTAGCCTGGGCTGCACGAAGCCCTGGCTTTGACCCCTAGCATGATTTTTAAAAGGGCTGGGTGGTTGGAGAGACGGCTCTGTGGGAAGAGCGTGTGCTGCTCCTGCAGCAGGTTTGGAGTTCTTTTGCCAGCACATACGTCAGCTGATAACCATATGTAAATCCAGTTTTTGGTCTTCACTGGCAACTGCACTCACATGCACATACCCTCACACAGACACACAGACACACACACACATACATAATTTAAAATAATAATCAAGCCAGGTGTGATGGCACACGCTTTTAATCCCAGCACTTGGGAGGCAGAGGCAGGTGGATCGGTGTGAGTTCGAGGCCAGCCTGGTCTACAAAGTGAGTCCAGGACAGCCAAGGATACACAGAGAAACCAAGTCTCGAAAAACAAAAACAAAACAAACAAACAAACAAACAAACAAAATAGCTGGGTGGTGGTGGCGCATGCCTCCCAACACTTGGGAGGCAGAGGGAGGCGGATCTTTCTGAGTTCGAGACCAGCCTGGTCTACAAAGTGAGTTCAGGACAGCCAAGGCTACACGGAGAACCCTTGTCCCAGGAAAAACAAAAACAAAAACAAAAAACAAAAAAAATGCTAGGCGTGGTGGCGCACACCTTTAATACCAGCACTCAGGAGGCAGAGGCAGGCAGATCTCTATGAGTTTGAGGCTAGCCTGGTCTACAAGAAAGTTCAGGACAGCCAAGGCTACACAGAGAAATCCTGTCTCAATAAACCAAAAATAAAAAATAAAAAGAAGACGAAGGAAAAAGAGCTAGAGAGATGGGTCAGGGTTAAGGGTACTTGTAGCTTTTGTAGAGGACCCAGTTCAGTTCTCAGTTCACAGCTGCCTAGCACTCCAGATCCAGAGAATTGGTGATGGCATCCAAGGGCACATCCCCATCCCACAGACAAACAGCCCCACTCAGACCTTATGCATACATACACATAAAAATAAATCTTAAAAGGAGAGGAGCATGTGGTGCTACACACTTGTTTGTTTGAGACAGGGTTTCTCTGTGTAGCCTTGGCTGTCCTGGACTCACATTGTAGACCGGGCTGGCCTCGAACTCACAGTGATCCACTTGCTTCTGCCTCCCAAGTGCTGGGATTAAAGGTGTGCACCACCACTGGCCAGCAGTGTGACACACTTGTAATCCCAGCATTTGTGAGCAAGAGGCAAGAGGATCAAAAGTTCAAGACCACCCCAAATTACATAGTAACTTGGAGGTCAGTCTGTGATTCTATGCAAATGGTCTCTCCCCACACCCAGCCACACCCTAGCCCCTCACTCGGGGAGTCTAGGCAGGGGCTCTACCACTGAGCCACACCTCCAGCCCCTCACTGGGGGTTTCTAGGCAGGTGCTCTACCACTGAGCCATGCCCCAGCCCCTCACTGGGGGATTCTAGGCAGAGGCTCTACAATTGAGCCACACTCCAGCCCCTCATTGGGGGATTCTCAGAACCACTCCCTCTGTGACTTTGTTTTTGGAAAGACATTGAGATCTTTCTCTGTCAGTGCAGGTAGACAGATGGCTTTCAGTTTTTAGTGACTATACAGTTTGATGATGTCACCATTTCTCTTCCCATTCTACTACTGATGGATGTTTATTTCATTTTCTCTCTTCCCTCCCCAGCCATTTTAATGAACAACCTAGTAATATACCTATGTGCATCTGTGCAAGCATTTATTTTCATTTTACTTAATGTGAGTGTGTTGGATGTGTATATGTCCATGTATGCATGTACAACAGCACACTGTGCTGGTCAGAGGATAGCTTACAAGCATCAGTTCTCACTTTCCAACCACACGAGTCCTGAGGATAGAACTTGGTTCCACCAGGCTTGTCAGCAAGCACCTTTACCCACTGAGCTATCCTACCAAGCCTCAGGCAAACATTTCAGTGAGAAGTGTCTCTAGAACCAAGTTCTGAGTGAAGAGGTGCAAACTTCTAAAGCATCATTAGAAACTGACAAGGTCAGGGCTGGTGAGATGGTTCAGTGGTTAGGAGCACTGGCTGCTCTTCCAGAGGACCCAGGTTCAATTCCCGGAACCCACATGGCAGCTCTCAACTGTCTGTGACTCCAGTTTCAGGGGTTCTATTGCCCTTTCTGGCCTCCTCAGACACCTGGCATTGTTAGTGTACTTAGATACATGCCGTCGAAACACCCAAACATTAAAAAAAAAAAAAAAAAAAAAAAAGGCCGGGCAGTGGTGGCACATGCCTTTAATCCCAGCACTTGGGTGGCAGTGGTAGGTGGATTGCTGTGGGTTTGAGGCCAGCCCGGTCTATAAAGTGAGTCCAGGACAGCCAAGGCTACACAAAGAAACTCTGGGGAAAAAAAGAAGAAAGGAAAAAAAAAAAAAAAAAAAAAAAAAGAAGGAAAGAAAGAAAGAAAGAAAAGGAAAGAAAAAAAAAGAAAGAAAGCTCTTTAAAAAAAAGTTAGGAAAAGAAACTGACAAAATGTTCTTCAGAAACCATTAAGTTTTTCTGAGGAAAAAAAAAAATCAGTAGATAGGTAAGCCCTAGAAAAAGGAAATTAAATACAAACAACCCACACATAATAAAATACTGAAAGTGGTGATGCATGCTTCAAACAGGACATGCCTGAAGCTGTGGTCACTCAGTCTCAAAAAGAAACAAGAACCAAAGCCGGCCTGGGGAGGTGGCTCAGCCCTTGCCAAGGGTTCATGCAGCCCTAAATTCTGTCCCTAGTACTATGTAAATTAGGTGTGGTCATGCCTGTTTGTAATCCCAGCATTCCAGAGGTAAAGGCAGGGGGTTAAGAAGTTCAAGGCTGTACTCTTGCAAGCCTTGAATCCCAGCACTCCAGGAAGCAGACCAGCCTGGTCTACAAAGTGAGTTCTTTTTTATTTTTTGTTTTTTGGGTTTTTTTTTTTTGGTTTTCAAGACAGAGTTTCTCTGTGTAGCCTTTGTCCTAGACTCGCTTTGTAGACTAGGCTAGCCTCGAACTCACAGCGAACCACCTGCGTCTGCCTCTGGAGTGCTACAAAGTGAGTTCTAGGACAGCCACGCCTTCATAGCGAGACCCTGTCTTCGAAATTACAACAACAAACAAAACAAAAAAACAAAACAAGGAAGAAGGCATTCCCCCCTCTCTCTCATCATTTGTAGAGGGACTCAAGACACACACACATGAGTGCACAGTGGCCTCGTCCCTGTCCCTGTTGCTCAGCAGATGAAGTGGTCCCCCAGCAGGGTCAGCAGGGACAGAAAGAAAATCAACAGACCAAAAACAAAAGTAAAGAAAACGCACAGTTCCATGATGGGCGGGCCTGTGTAGTACAGGGGCCCGACAGACCACCCACAGCAGAGGTCTTAAAGGTCACCCCACATCCTGTGACATAAAAATCTGTCCTCTGTGCCCATCTGGGAAAGTTCTTGCCTTGTTTTCTTATTATTAAAGAGGAAGCAAGAAGGCAAAGCATGGCGGGAAGTGGTGGTGCAGCCTCTAATCTCAGCATCCCAGGGACAGGAGCAGGGGTGGATGGGTGGGGTTTCTTCCAGTTCGGGTCCAGCCTGGTCTACACAGGGAGTTCCAGGTCAGCCAGGGCTGTACAGAGAGACTCTGTCTCAACAATAACAAAAAGCAAGGCAAGCAATTCAAAACTGTTAATGTTTAACTGAAGAGTTCAAATGGAAACCTTTGTGCTTACCAGAGGGGCTGGGTGGAATGTGTCTAGGCAGGCAGACTGGTTCCTATGAAAAGAGCCGGTGAGTGCTTTGCTAAGGTTGCTAACAGTAGGGCAAGCCCACTTGGAAATCACCAGCCTTAAGGCTTGAAAATGCCACCTTGGGGAAAAATACCTTCTCCTCCACCTCTTGGTATGGGTAATGGAACTCAGGGCTTCTGACAAGAGCCCTATTATTTCTTTGAGACAGAATCTCATTTCTTGTTCCTCAGGCTGGCCTCTTATCTCCAAAGTGCTGAGGCTACCGGTATGTGTCATGTCAGCTCTTTTGTTTTGTTTTGTTTTGTTTTGCTGAGTCGGAATCTCCCCCAGGCTGGCCTAGAACTCACTATCCTTCTGCCTCTATCCTGTTAGTGTTGAAATAGCAGCTGTGTACCATGCCTGGGCAGGAAGTATCTTTTGGTTGGATTTTGTTTGGATTTTGTGGACGTGGGGGGTGAGAGGGAGTGTCTCACTACAGAGCTCTGGCTGGCCTTGAACTTACAAAGATCTACGTGCCTCTGCTCCCGAGTGCTGGAATTAAAGGCCTGTGCCACCAAGCCTGGGCCTAGAAATTACCTCTTTTAAAATATTTTTGCCAAGTGATAGTGGCGAACATCTTTAATCACAGCACTCGAGTGGCAGAGGTAGGCAGATCTGTGAGTTCGAGGCCAGCCTGGTCTATAGAGCAAAGCTCCAGGACAGCCAGGACTACACAGAGAAACCGTCTGGAAAAACAACAACAACAACAAAAACAAACAAACAAACAAAACACAAGCAAACAAAACCGAAGAAAGTGAAAGGAAAACGAAATGAAACAAATTATAGTACAATTAAATATAAAGATGAGCCAGGCAATAGTGGCGCAAGCCTTTAATTCCAGCACTCGGGAGGCAGAGGCAGGTGGATCTCTGTGAGTTCGAGGCCAGCCTGGGCTACAGAGTGAGCCCAGTACAGCTAGAACAAAACAAAACAAACAAACAAGATGTTCCCTCTTAGAAACACCTGCCATGTCCGGGTGTGGTGGCACACACCTTTAATCCCAGCACGTGGGAGGCAGAGGCAGGCGGATCGCTGTGAGTTCGAGGTCAGCCTGGTCTACAAAGCAGGTCCAGAACAGTCAAGGCTACATAGAGAGACCTTGTCTCGAAAACCCAAAAGAAAATAAAACAGAAAAGAATGAAAAAAGAAACACCTGCCTTGATTTCATCATTCTCTCCTCTTCCGTCCCTCAAATGAGGGCTCCTGAAGCCACAGCGTCCTCTAGCGGCCAGTACGTGGCTACGCTGCTCTCTCTGCGCAGGCGCCGGTCGAGAGGCCTCTCCGCACACACGCACTTCCGCTTACCTCCCGGCGTTGCCCGGAAACCAGGGCCCAGACTTCCGTGAAAGCGTCACGGGGCGGAGCTTCGGGTGGCGGGAAGAGCAGGCGCCGGAATGGAGGTCCAGGAGGGTGGCAGTGGCGCGGCCGAGAGCGGGGCTCAGGAGCCTTCGCCTGTCCCCAGCAAGACCGCAGGCGGCGCCAGCCACTACGAGCTGCCGTGGTGAGCGCGCGACTATAATAACGCGCGCGTAGAGGTGATGGCGAGTGAGGGCGGGCCGAGAGCTCCAGGGACCCGGTTTCGGGCTGGGTCTGGGGGACACCGAAGATGCAGATGTCCCCAGAAGGGCAGATTTTCCTTTCCCTTTTTCATTTTGAAGTTGGGTTTCTGTTTTTCTTCGCTTTCTTTTTTGAAACAGTATATTGTATAACCTTGGTGGTCTCCAACTCAGTATGTAACAGAGGATGACTTTGAACTTGATCCTTCTGCCTCCCCTCGGAGGATGACAGGCATACATTACTAACATAATGCATGCTGGGCATGGAACACGGGGCCTCGTGTATGCTAAACTAGCATTCTGCGGACTGAGTCCCGTTCACAGCCCTGGATTTCACTGTGTATCCCAAGCTGGTCTTGGACTTTGAGCAGTGAGCCTGCCTCAGCTTCCCAAGAGGTAGAATGACAGGTGTGCGCCACCAGATAGAGGTTTTTATTTATGGAAACTGAAGAATAGGTGTGTCTCAGAGTTTACCTGTCACTTAGCAATGCAGTGCAATGCTAATGGCCACTTACTTTTTTTGTTATTCATTTAAAATCTCATCTGAAATAGATCAGCTTCAGCTGGGCCATGGTGGCGCATGCCTTTAATGCCAGCATTAAGTCAGAGGCAGGGATATGTCTGAGTTTGAGGCCAGTCTGGTCTACAGAGTGAGTTCCAGGACAGTCAGCTACACAGAGAAACCCTGTTTCAAAACCAAACATTTTTATTTATCTTAAGACAGGTCTTACTACCTTAAGCTAGCTGTGAACTTTCTATATATAGTCAAGAATGACCTTAAATTCTAACCCTACTCTCTCTCCCACTTATGTACAGGTGTGTGTCACTATTTCTAGTCTTATTTTGGGGGGGGCGATTGGAAATTGATTCCAGGCATTTGTACAAAAGCACACTCTATCACAGAGCTACCCCCAGCACAGGTTTCCTTTATCAAATGTAAGGTCTGTGGCACCAGAAAGCAGAGAGGTTCCTTAGTTCACTGAAGGATCTGGACTGACTGGGGCAGTGGTTCTCAACTGACCTAATGCGACTCTTTTGCACCTGTAATTTTGCTGCTGTTATGAACTGTCATGTCAATATCTGTGTTTACCGGTGGTCTTAGGTAACCCCGGTTAAAGGGGTGGTCCAACGTGCCCCAAGGGGTTGCCACGCACAGGTTGAGACCCACTGATCTAGAATAATAGTGGGAAAAATATTAAGCAAGCTGGAAATACCAGTCAGTGGCGCAACACTTGCCTGGCATGCTCAGGGCCTAGAGTTCCATCCCCAGCGCTCAGGGGTGGGGAGTGGGGCCAGGGGAGGACCATGAATGTTGCCTGGTAGCCCCAGAAATAAGTACAAAGAAAATGGGTATCCACTTGGAATACCATGTGGATCATCTTTAGCTACATAGTGAGTTTGAGGCCAGCCTGGCTATATGAGCACTTGTCTCCAAAAATATCCATGTGAGATGGCTCAATTCGGACAGTGCTTGTAGCCTGAGTTTCATCCTTGGATTCTACATGTTGGAAGGAGAGAAGCGACTCCCAGAGTTGTTCTCTGACCCCCACACCCGTGCTGTGGCACACACAAGTAATACATAAACAAACAAACAAACATGTTTATTTAAAGAAAACAAACATAAAGTGCTCGGGAGGCAGGTGTTCGTGGATTTCCGAGGTCAGTGCCAGCCTGGCTTACATTGGGAGTTCCAGATTGGCAAGGGTGAAGCCCTGCCTCCAAAAATAGAGAAAGGAAGAAAAGACTAATGAAGAGCAAATGCCTGATGGTCAGATTGTGGCAAATCTACTACCACAGAGCTGGAAAAGGTAGAAGGTAGAACTTAGTGGTCAAGAGGCTGGAACAGAAGGATCACGAGTTCCAGGCTATCTGGAGATGTGGCCCAGTTGATAAGCTGCTCCCTGCCACTCAGAAAACCCACATTTCCATCCGCAGCACTGCACAAGCTGCTTACAGTGATAATGTGCCTCTCCCTAGAACTGGGGGATGGGAAGATCAAGGCCATCCTTTGTCACATAGTGAGTTCCAGGCTAGCCTGGGCTACAGGAGACCCTCTCTATAAGTAAATATATTTCAAACGGGCACAAGTATTTTTGGTTTTGTTTTTAATGTATTTTATGTCTGTGGGTGTTTTCAGTGCCCTCAGGTGAAGAAGGCCTTAGATCCCCTGAAACTGGGGTCAATAGATGGTTGTGAGCTGCCATGTGGGTGCTAGGAATTGAACCTGAGTCTTCTGAAGAGCCACCGGTGCTCTTAAACACTGAGCCACCTCTCCAGCCCTGAGGGAACAATATTCATGTCAAAATTGCTTAAGAACTGCCCACACAGGTGTCAAGGTCATAGCCCAGAACCACAGTAGCACAGTCTGGCACAACAGACTCCCTGGAGGTGCAGCACTTACATCATTTGGTATAGCATAAGTGGGTACACATGGTTTATCACCCGGTACCTGCCAGGCCCTGCAAATGGTTGTCATGTGTGCACACCCTTTTATAGTTGTGTGTGTGTCCGTCTGTCTGTCCGTGTGGACAGGCAAAGAGCCAATTCATAGCAAATGTTCTGTTAGCTTTTTTCATTTAAAGCCCTTTCTTTTTGCATTTCCTGGGGGGCCCCTGCTGTGAACAACCCTCTTCTATTGTTTGGGTCCCAGGGATTGAACTCAGGTGGTCAGGGCTGTCAGCAAGCTCCCTTAACCACTGAGCCATCTTGCTCCTCTTTTGGTTTTGATCTTTCGAGATTAATTTTATTTTGTGTTCTCTCTTGTGTATATATGGGCACTGTGTGCATGCAGACATGAAGAGGCCAGGAGAGGGCATCGGATCCCTTGGAATTAAAGTCCCAGGAGGTTGTGAGCCATTGTGTGGATGTTAGACGTTGAATCTGGTCTTCTGCAGCAGCAAGCCATCTTGTTTTTGTTTTTGTTTTGAGACAGGGTTTCTCTGTTGTAGCCTTGGCTGTCCTGGACTCACTTTGTAGACCAGGCTGGCCTCGAACTCACAGATATTCACCAGCCTCTACCTCCCGGAGTGCTGGGATAAGGTGTGCACGACCTTGCCTGGCTGCAGCAAGCCATCTTAACCCGAGTCATCTCTATAGCCGTTACTATTATTATTGTTGTTGTTGCTGTTATTGTTAAACTTATTCAGAGTTTAGCCCAGACTAGCCTTATACTTGTTATGTAGTCAAGGATAACCTTGACCTTCTGAACCTCCTACCTCCACCCACAAGATAACCTGGGATTGCAGTATCTGCCACTACTGTACATTGGTGTTTTGCCTGCATGTATGTCTGTGTGAAGGGGCATCCTCAGGAGCTGGAATCACAAAGAGTTGTGAATTGCCATGTGGGTGCTGAGAATTGAACCCTGGACCTCTGGAAGAGCAGCCAGTGTTCTCAACCACTGAGCCATCTCTCCAGCCCATGATTCTTTCTTTCTTTCGTGGATGTATATGCCATGCATACGAGTCCCATGTATTCATGTGGGGAAAATCAGTTCTTTTCTTCCACCATCTTGGTTCTGAGGATTGAACTAAGGCTGACTGGCTTTGCCTCCAGTGCCTTTATATGCCAAGCTATCTTGCTGGTTTCTTATTTCTTTGTCTTTGAGGTAGTTTGCGTATGTGGCTGGCCTGGAACTCGCGTCCCCCTTGCTCGGCCTCCGTGTTGGCATTACAGGCAACATGGTCCCATCCTGCCAGAATTTGCAGGGTTGCCCTTTCTGCCCTGTTTCCTGGGTACTCAGGATAGCCATGTCAATATTTGCTTTTTCCTCAAACAGGGTTGAAAAATACAGACCAGTAAAGCTCAGTGAAATAGTGGGAAATGAAGACACTGTGAGCAGGCTGGAGGTAAGGGCCTCTGCAATCCCCTTGACGTGATACTGCAGATCTGATAAGCTTGTGGTGATTGGAGCAAGATGGCTGAGATTGTGAAGGAGAGGCTGTGCCACCTATTCCTTGTTGAGGTGACAAAGTACCTGGTAAACAGAACGGAAGCAAAGAAGAGTTGCTTTGGCTTTGGCTCACAGTCTGAGGGTACACAGTCCATCATGGCGGGGGAGGCCCTGGAGGAGGAGCATGAGGCAGCTGCTCACATTGCATCCATAGTCAGGAAGCAGAGAGAGATGAATGCTGCTGCTCACTTAGCTCGATTTCTCCATTTCACTGAGTCCAGGACCCCAGCTGGTGCCAGCATATTTTGGGTGGGTCTTCCTACCTCAGTGGAGATCCCGTTTGGTTCCCTTCTGCTACACAGTGGGGCCGGATAATGGATGAGCAAACTCAGCTTGTTAACCTTTGCAAGTGCCTTTATCTGCTGAGCCATCTTGTTGACCTCTGTTTTGTTGTTGTTGTTGTTGTTGCTTACTTTTGGGTTTTTTGTTTGCTTGGGTTTTTTTTTTTTTTTTTTTTTTTTTTTTTTTTTTTTTTTTAATTTACTTATTGCATATAGTGTTTTGCCTGCATGTACATCTTCAGGCCAGAAGAGGGCACCACATCTCATTATAGATGGTTGTGAGCCACCATGTGGTTGCTGGGAATTGAACTCAAGACCTTTGGAAGAGCACACAGTACTCTTAACCTCTGAGCCATCTCTCCAGCCTCGCTTGCTTTTTTGAGACAGGATCTCAATGTGTAGTCCTAGCTGGCCTGGAACTTGCTATGTAGCCCAGGCTGGCTTCTAACTCACAGAGATCTACCTGCCTTTGCTTCCCAAGTGTAGGATTAAAGGCTTGAGCTACCTCACCCTATGTATTTGTTTTTGGTTTTTCGAGACAGGGTTTCTCTGTGTAGCCTTGGCTGTCTTGGACTCACTTTGTAGACCAGGCTGGCCTCAAACTCACAGTGATCCGCCTGCCTCTGCCTCCCGAGTGCTGGGATTAAAGGATTGCACCACCACGCCCGGCCTTAATGTATTTGTTTTGAGACAGGGTTCTGACATGTAGTCTAAACTGGCATGAGTTCCTGATCTTCCTGTCTCAACCTCCTCAGTGCTGAGATTAGGAGCGTGCACAACTACACCTAACTTAATGAACATTTTACTCAGGTCTTTGCAAAAGAAGGCAATGTGCCCAATATCATCATCGCTGTGAGTACTTGGGGCTGGTCCTCTGGGTATCTTGCATTCCCTGGGGAGGCCCACAGGTCCCTGGCTGGGTTGTTGGGGAGTCAGGGGATCACTGCTATCAGTGGGGGTTTGTGGGAATGCAAGATCAACATTAAAATCAGTTGCTTAATTTGTATGTGTATGGCTGTTGTGCCTACATCTGTGTGTGCACCTTAGGCGTGCCTGGTGCCCTGGAGGGTGGGGTGGTGGTGGTGACTGTGTGTGCACCTTAGGCGTGCCTGGTGCCCTGGAGGGTGGAGTGGTGTTGATAGATCCCTTGGAACAACTGGAGTCACAGTCAGTTTGGGGCACGGGGAATGGAACCCAGGTCCTCTGGACAAACAGCCAGTGCTCATACGTGCTGAGCTGTCTCTCCAGCCTCTGGGTCCTTCTTGCATGAAGCAATTAGGGGAGCTCTTGCCCACAGGGTCCCCCAGGAACTGGCAAAACGACCAGCATCCTCTGCTTGGCGAGAGCGCTGCTGGGCCCGGCCCTGAAGGAAGCGGTTCTGGAGCTCAATGCGTCAAATGACAGGTACATTGGGAGGGGGGCGGAGGCCTCCTGCTGTGCCTGAGTGGAGGAGGTCTACTTGGTTCTAGCTTGTGCCTGGCACTTGCTTCACTGGCCCCACATTTAACAAGGGACTTGTTGCCTGGTCCAAGTGTCTGAGGAGCACCTACAGAGTCCCTTGTTTTGATGAAAATGTCCCAAAGTGGGGGCTAGAGAGGTGGCTCAGTGCTTAAGAACAGTGACTGCTCTTCTAGAGGTCTTGGGTTCAATTCCCAGCAACCACATGGCAACTCACAACTCCACCTGCCTCTGCCTGCCGAGTGCTGGGATTAAAGGCGCGCACCACCATGCTCAGCTGAAACCGCTTTGGCCATGTTACTATGTTCGTAGTATTGTGCAACAGCTTTTTGCACTTACAAAACTGAAACTGCCTTCAAGTGCTCCCTATTTCTCTTCTGTACCCCGGCAGCCACAGCACACCTTCTGCTCTGCCTGTCTGACTGTTAGCTCATGTCCCAAGCTAAAATAAGGCCCTGGAGCCCTGAGGAGTATGAGGAGGATTTCCCAGCCCCCTGTGAGCTGGAGTGCTATGTGGGAGAATGAGGCAGGTGGATTCAGAGTTCCAGGTCTGCCCAGATGCCATGTGAAGATCCTCTCTCAAAACAGGCTGGGTGCGGTGACACACGCCTTTGATCCCAGCACTCGGGAGACAGAAGCAGGCATATCTCTGGGGGTTTGAGGCCAGCCTGGTCTACAGAGCAAGTTCTAGGACAGCCAAGGCGCCACAGAGAAGCTCTGTCTTGAAAAAGAACATGCTGCTCTTGCAGAGTCCCAGGATTCCTTTTCGTGCAGCTCGCAACTGCGTGGGGGTTCTGGCACCTTCTGGCCTCTACAGGCCCCCTCGGCCCCTGCACATGCCGTGCATCTACTAAGACACATAGGGCCACCGAGATGGCTCAGTGGATAAACACCCTCGCTGTGCAAGCCTGAGAGCCCCGGTTCAGCCTGTAGAACTCAAAGTGGAAGAGGGAACTGAGTCTTGAAAGTTGTTCTGACCTACACATGCACACACACTCTCAGACACACTCTCACACTCTCTCTCCCCCACCGCTCCCCATGATAATAAAAAGTTCTTGGTTTGTGACACATGCATTCCTTCTGTTTCAGGGGCATTGACGTGGTGAGGAATAAAATCAAAATGTTTGCCCAGCAGAAAGTCACCCTTCCCAAGGGCCGACATAAGATCATCATCCTGGATGAAGCAGACAGGTGTGTTTCCCCAGGTAGCCCAGGCTAGCCTAAGGTGTCCAGTCCTCCATCCCAGAACACCAGGTCACCCAGAACACAAGGGTCATACCCTTGGCCTGGCACCCACCTCCCTCTTATGCTTACATCAGCATGACAGACGGTGCCCAGCAGGCCCTCAGGAGGACCATGGAAATCTACTCCAAGACGACACGCTTCGCTCTGGCTTGTAACGCTTCAGACAAAATCATAGGTGAGCAGGCAACCTGGGCAGCGGCATCTAGTAAGGCTCCTTTTTATTTCTTTACTTTCTTGTTTGTTCGTTTTTGGTTTTTCCAGACAGGGTTTCTCTATGTAGCCTTGGCTGTCCTGGACTCACTTTGTAGACCAGGCTGGCCTCGAACTCACAGAGATCCACCTGCCTCTGCCTCCTGAGTGCTGGGATGAAAGGTGTGCACTACCACCGCCTGGCTTTGTTGTGATTTTTGAGTCAGAGTCTCAAGCAGCACAGGTTGGCCTTGAACCTGAGGCTGACCTGTCCTTTCTCCTGCCCCTACCTCCTATGTACTCCTAAGTGTTGGAATTATAGGCCAGCAGCTTCTTGCTTTGTTCCCCTGTGAAGCTTCAAAGAGCTTATTGGAGTGCCATTCCTGCCCAGCCCAGCCTGAGCGCACTGTGATCTTCCCCGAAGGGCCCACCCATTCCTCACTGTGACCCCAGAGGCCCTAACTTCGTGTGTGTGTGTGTGTGTGTGTGTGTGTGTGTGTGTGTGTGTGTGCGCGCGCGCGCGCGCGCGCGCGCGCGTCCGTCCCCTGAAGCTTACTTTCCCTCAGAAGCAGGGCCAGACCTGAGTGTGCTGGATGTTGTTAGCTCAGGCTTCTTTGCTGTTTCTGTTTGTTGTTTTCTTGTAAGCATTTCAAGTGGGCATTTACTGGGGGGGTAAGGGAACACACACATGCAAAAAAAAAAAAAAAGACCCTCTGCAGAGCAATGGGTGGAATTTGGAAAGCCGAAAACCCAGCCTTTTCATCTGCTTTTTTTTTTTTTCTTTTTTTTTTTCTTTTCTCTTTGGGACGGGGGTGGGGTGGGGGGGTGGGGTTGAGACAGGGTCTCTCTGTGTTATCTGAGGCCATCCTGGACTCACTCTGTAGACCAGGCTGGCCTCGAACTCACAGTGATCGACCTGCCTCTGCCTCCTAAGTGCTGGGATTAAAGGCGTGCGCCACCACTCCCGACTTTCATCTGCTTCTTACCTGGTGGTTTGGCACTGGGCTCAGCCTTGCCCAGGAGCCCTCACTCTGCTGTCTCCCTCCAGAGCCCATCCAGTCCCGCTGTGCAGTACTCCGCTACACCAAGCTCACTGATGCTCAGGTCCTCACCAGGCTCATGAATGTCATTGAGAAGGAAAAAGTGCCGTACACAGACGATGGCCTGGAGGCCATTATTTTCACAGCCCAGGGGGACATGCGCCAGGTTGGTGGGTGACTGTTACTGACTTTAGGATTCCTGTGGTTGCGATGAAACACCACGACCAAAAAGCAAGTTGGGGAGGAAAGGGTTTATCCAGTTTACACTTTCACACCACTGTTCGTCACCAAAGGAAGTCAGGGCAGGAGGTGGTGCAGAGGCCATGGAGGGGTGCTGCTTACTGGCTTGCTCCTCATGGCTTGCTCAGCCTGCTTTCTTATAGCACCCAGGACCACCAGCCCAGGGATGACACCACCCCTGTCCCCCCCCCCTTCCCTTACCCCCCCCCCCCCCCCCCCACATTGATCACTAATGGAGAAAATACATCATATGGAGGTGTTTTCCATGCTGAAGTTGCCTCGGTTCATATGACATGAGACTAGCCAGCACACTGCCCTTACAAATTGAGGTTGGGGATGACTATTGTACCAAGTCTGGCTAAGATGAAGATGGAGGACCCAGCACCCTGCAGGGAGGGTGTGAGCTGCTGGAGGGTGGGCATAGGGTCTCTGATAGGACAGGGGAAGACATCATAGCCACCCTGGATATGTCCTTTGTCTCCAGGCCCTGAACAACTTGCAGTCCACCTTCTCAGGATTTGGCTACATCAACAGCGAGAATGTATTCAAGGTACCAGGGCTGGGAGAGGGCTGGTCTGCAGCACAGTGGACCTGCACAACCGTTGGACGGAAATAGGGCCGGGCGTGGTGCTCCACACCTGTGATCCCAGCATTTGGGAGGCTGCAGCAAAAGGATGGAAAGTTCCAGACTAGTTTCAGCCACAGAGTAACACCTACCTCAAAAAGAAGGGAAGGCAGGCCTGGGCATGTGTATCTAATATATAGTGTGCTTGCCTGGGTTCCATACCCAGCACCATGTGCACCAGGCATGCCCACCTGTGGTACCAGCCGTCAGGAGGCTCTAAGGCAGGAGGATAAAGGTGACAGGTGCTCAGCTCTGTGGGGTGGGCTCCAGACAGTGTTCGGTCCTTGCCTCTTGTTTGTTTTACCATAGCTTTGTCTCTCCAGCAGTAGATTCTTCCCTCATCACCTCCCCGCAGAGATGCTCTCACCCTCTCCTGTGCTGAGGGCTGGCCTCGGCTGGCTGGTCCGAAGTGACTTGTCCTCCCTGAGCCTCTCTCCAACCTTTTTTCTTTTCTTTTTGAGCCAGATTCCGTAGCCCAGACCATGTACCCGAGCTGGCCTTGAACTTCTGACCCTACTGCTGGAATCACAAACGTGTGTCACCATCACCAGCTTATTCATTTATTTTAGAGACAGGTCTCAATGTGTGGCCCAGATTGGCCTTGAATTTGAGGTCCTCCTGAGTTTTGAGGTCACAGGCACATGGCACCATGCCCAGCACTGTGTGCCTTTAATGCCACCCAAGCAGAGAGTCTTTGGGGGCCTTTGGCTGCTTTGTGGCTCATTCAGTTTGGATATCAACAATTTAACCTCATCAGGAGCTGTCATATTCGGGGGTATCTTTGGTAGTCAAAAGGGTGTCCCTAAATCCCGTTCCAGTTGCTGGAGACTTGGTGAAAACTAGTCTGTGGGGCCCCATGATGTTGTGTCTCCTGCTCTTTCTCTTAGGTCTGTGATGAGCCCCACCCCCTGCTGGTGAAGGAGATGCTCCAGCACTGTGTGGATGCCAACATTGATGAGGCCTACAAGGTGGGCCCCTGTCTCCTGTTTCCATGGTGCCTGTGTCTCTTGACCTAAGTGGCAGGAGCCCATGGGGGCTCCAGGCCTCTATGTCACTACCCTTAACCCTTAAAATCACTCTCAGCTTCGGGTGAACTTTCCTTACTTTGCTCATCACTCAGCCAGAACCCTACAGAAGCAGCTCAGCAGAGGTATGCAGGAAGCATGCAGAGCTCATGGGGGCTGGAGCATGGCTAAGACATTGTACATCTTTTTTTTTTTTTTAATGTGTATGGGTGTTTTGCCATGTAGTCTGTGTATCACATGTGTCTGATGGCCATGGAGTCCAGAAAAGGGCATTGGGCCCCTAAGACCGGAGTTAAAATTGTGAACTGCCATGTGGGTGCTGGGAATTGAACCCGGGACCTAGAAAAACAGCCGGTGCTCTTAACCACGGAGCATCTCTCCAGCCCCCATAAGATGCTTCACATCTTGATTGATCAGAAACCTTGCTGTAGAAGCTCTACCTCCTAAATGCCCTCCCAGAACAGCGCCACCCTCAGGGCACCAAGTGGTATTTCACAAACCATGAAGCTGATTGACAGGGGCTGGTTCCCTGTCCCAGGCCACACGGTAAGTGGCAGACCTGGATGGAAGCCAGCGTCATGGCCTACTGGAGTTACATCCTCTACAAGAGGATTCTCAGCCTGAGAGCCTCTCCAGTGATGTCACATTGTCCTGGATAGGGGAACATGTCACATCCTGCTCTGTCTTCCTGAGAATCATGTTGAGGGCCAACCAGGAACCCAGCAGTCTTTTTTTTCTGGAAGAGGAGAGGTCAGGAAGGGTCTAATGTGTGTGGTTGGGGGTAGGGAGAGGCTGGTTCCCTGAGCAGACGCCTGAGGGCTTGGGTGACTGTAGGTGCCAGAGGAGTGATTGCAGACCCTTTATCTGATCACAGGTTTCTCAGTCCCAGTGTCTTAGTCAAGGTTTCTGTTGCTGTGACAAACTACCATGACCAAAAAGCAAATTTCAGGGTGGGGGTGGGGGTTATTTAGCTTACACTTCTCTATTGTTGCTCATAATGGAAGGCAGTCAGGGCAAGAACTCACACAGGGCAGGAACATGGAGGCAGGAGCTGATGCGGAGGCCATGGAGGGGTGCTGCTTACTGGCTTGCTCTGCCTGGTTCTTATAGCACATAGGACCACCAGCCCAGGAATGGCATTCTCACCCTGGCCTGAGCCCTCCCCACTGATCACTAATTGAGAAAATGCCATAATGCTGGAACTTATGGAGGAATTTCCTCAACTGAGGCTCCTTCCTGTCTGATGACTCTAGCTGTGTCAAGTTACACTCAGTCAACCAGGGTCAGGGCAAGGTTGGACTTAATGAGAAATGGCAGGCAAGCAGGGGACTGCAGTGGAGCCAGAGGCTGGTTCCTGAGGGAAGAATACAGCTGAGCCTGACCGCTGACTAACCCTCTGTCCCTGTCTAACAGTACCAGGGTCCATCCCAAGGTGCCATGACCCAGTGAGCTATCTCCAGACACAACCCCAGGCTAGGGAAAGTGGGCAGGGAGGGGGAAGGTGAGGGACTAATGAAATCCTGTCCTCTTTGGTTGTCTGGTCCCATTAGGCAGGGGCCTCTTTCTGCCTGAGGCTGGGGCAGCTAGGCTGGTGAGGTCATCCTGGAAGGCTCTGGATAGAGACACGATCTAGGCAAGATACAGACCATCTGTAGTCAGTGGGGCCTGCTAGAGAAGTGAGCTAAACTACCTACGGTCATCAGAGGGCTGGGTGACACAAGGCATCTGTGGGGCCCACCCTCTGTAAGGTTCAGGTGATCCTCAAAGCCTCTGGTCCCCTGAACCGGGCCGTTACCTGTGGTGTGAAGGCTAGGACCACTGTGGGTCCAACTCCATCTCCCTGTCCGTGCGGCTCAGTGCTGAGAGCCTGTTGGGTCTTTTGTCTAGATTCTTGCGCACCTGTGGCACCTGGGCTACTCACCAGAAGACGTCATCGGCAACATTTTCCGAGTGTGCAAAACCTTCCCGATGGCCGAATACTTGAAACTGGAGTTCATCAAGGTTAGTCAGAGCTTGGGAAGAGCTTGTGCACTTTGGCCTTTTTTTTTTTTTTTTTTTTTTTGAGTCCAGTGGCCTTTTTCTTTTTTTTAGTCGGGGGTCTCACAATGTAGTTTGAGCCGGGACCACAGGCGTGTGCCACCACACTACCTTGCACTGGCTTCTCCACTGTGCACAGTGCCTTCTGCATCTGTTGTGACATGTGTCCATGGCCTGGCCCTTATCACTGAGCAGTATTCTGCTGTGTGACTCTGTCATGGTCACTTGTTCTCCAGGAAAGGCATTTGGGCTTCTGGAGCTAAAGCCACTGCACACTGGCACACATGGGCCACCGTGACTGCCAGCCAAGTTCTTGTTCTAGTTGGGTGAGTTCCCAGGCGTGAGACCACCGACGCAGACAAATGTATGTTTATAAGACTGACTGGGGTTGGCTCAGCTAGGAGAATGCATGCTTCAGATATGCAGAGCCCTGGGCTTGATCCTCAGTCCTGCATAGGATGGGTGCTGCTAGGTAAGTGTGCACCGTGAGCACTCCATAGTGGGGCCTTGTTTAAAAGAGCAACAGCAAGGTGGGTAGTGGTGGTGTATGCCCTTAATCCCAGCACTTGGGAGGCAAAACAAAACAGAAAAAAAGAGCAAAGCAAAAATAGCTGGGTGTCCATGTGCCTGCCATAGTTCAACACTCTGGAGATGGAGGCAGGAAAATCAGAAGCTCAGGCTATCCTTAAGCTTGAAACCAGCCTGGGCTATGTCAGACCCTAGTAAACTGGAAGCTCTGGGCTTGCCCCCTAAGCCTGGAGCACCCTTCTACAGCACGGCTGAACTTGAGCGAAGCTTGATGCAGCCCCTCCCCCTGCTGCATTGTGAGATTGGTGTGTCCGTTTGGGACCCACCACTGGTTAACTGGAAAGGAATAAAGGGTCCCAGCTTACCCACCTGTTCCCTTCGGCTTACGTTGCAGGAGATCGGATACACTCACATGAAAGTGGCGGAAGGTGTGAACTCCTTGCTGCAGATGGCTGGGCTCCTGGCCAGGCTGTGTCAGAAGACCATGGCTCCGGTAGCCAGTTGAGTTGAGACGTCCTCCATCGATGAAACTAGGAGAGTCCTTGTCACTTAGACACTGACGGTCCAGCCTTCCAGTCACGGGGTGATGTGCCTCAGACTTTGCTAGAACAAGCTTGCTATAGTTTTATGTTCTGTGAGAATAGAGTTTCTTGTAGCCCAGGCTAACTTTGAACTCCTGCACAATGGGTAACCTTGAACTCCTAATCCTTCTGCCTCTGCCTGCTGAGTGCCGGGGTTGCAGGTGTGTGTCATGCTTACATCAGGCAGTACTGGGGATGGAACTTGAGCACTCTGCCAGCTGGGCTACAGCCTCACCTGCACATGGCTGGGCTTTGGAAGATGTCCACATTGCTGCCAGTACACCTCTGCTCCTCAGTATCCAGATTCACCCTCAGCCCCTGGACACGGGGCATGGTGGGGAGGCCTCAGTCTTGGTGTGATTGCTGATAAAGCCTTAGTATGTTTGTCTTACAAGGCTTAGTCAATTGCCTGAGGCCTTGGGGAAAGCTAGTGTCTTCTACCTATTAGATCCTGATAGTAGAAGGGGTCCCCGGGGCTGGTGAGACTGCAGCAGGAGACGGTGAAAGAAGAGAGTTGACTCCACAAAAGGCATGGCACACGCCTTTAATCCCAGCTCTCAGAGGCGGAGGCAAGTGATCTCTGAGCTTAAGGCCAGCTGGTCTGCATAGTGAGTTCCAGGACAGCCAAAGCCACAAAGACAAACTAAAAAAAGATACCTTCTAGGCACTGCACACATGCACACACAATAAAAAATAAAATTATTAAAAAATAAATAAAACTGGATTTACAGGCAAGGGAGAAAAATGCCCAAGTCAAACAAAGTTAATTTGCCTGACATTTACTGCAGCCTAGAGGAAAACCAAGCACAGATTTTAAAACTTTCATGATGTCTTTATCCACAGCATCTGCAAAAGCAAATCTAGTTTTTAATGCAGCAGCAGCTATTGGTTTTCTGTTTGATAAAGTGTGCCAATTCCTGTGCCTGCTGTAAATAAGTAAGTAAATAAATAAATAAATAACTCCTAAGAAATAAAGCCAAGCACAGTAGCACGCACCATAATTTTAAAATGGTTATTAATGTGTATGAGTGATTTTTGTTTTTATTTTTTGTTGTTTTTGTTTTTTTGTGGGTTTTTGTTTTGTTTTTTGGAAACAGGGTTTCTCTGTGTAATAGCCCTGGCTGTCCTGGAACTCTCTTTGTAGACCAGGCTGGCCTCGAACTTACAGTGATCCATCTGCCTCTGCCTCCCGAGTGCTGGGATTACAGGCACAGACACCATGCTCGGCTCTTTGTTTTCTTTGTTTGTTTGTTTGTTTTTAAAGGTTGATCTGTTTTGACTTTATGTGTTTTGCCCGCAAGTATGCCTGTGCACCCTGTGCGTGCAGTGCCAGGGAAGACCAGAAGGGGGTGCTGGGTACCTTGGAAAGGGTGTTACAGAGAGTTGTGCATCTCCATGTGGGTGCTGGGAAGTGAACTTCCATCCTCTACAAGAATAGCCAGAACTGCTCAGCCATTTCCCCAGCCCCACAAACTTAGAATGCCAAGTACTTGATAGGAAGTCCAGGCCTGGGAAATGTAAGACCCTCTTGTGTCAGTGTCTAACAATTGTGTTGTAGGTGTTTTTCTAATATAACTTGTGGCAGTCATTTCTTCTCAGACTGAATTTATGATGTCCGAGGAAAGGGGCTAGACAGGAAGTGCACATCCTGCTCCTCTCTGGACCTCAGGGTCATTACTAAGAACCTTGATCTTGTTTGTTTTTTCTTTTTTTAAAGATTTATTTATTTATTATGTATACAGTGCTCTGTCTGCATGTACACCTGCAGGCCAGAAGAAGGCAGCAGATCACATTAGTTCTGAACCTGTTGGTTGCTGGGAATTGAACTCAGGACCTCTGGAGGTGCAGTCAGTGCCCTTAACCTCTGAGCCATCTCCCCAGACCCTGTTTGTTTTTTTTTTTTTTTTTTTTTTTTTTGGTGTTTTGAGACATGGTTTCTTTGTGTAGCCTAGGCTGTCCTGGATTCAATTTGTAGGCCAAGAACTTTGATCTTAAGGCCGGTGGTGGTGGTGCACACATTTAATCCCAGCACTTGGGAAGCAGAGGCTGGCAGATCTCTGAGTTCAAGGCCAACATAGTGAATCTACGTAGTGAGTTCCAGGACAGCCAGAGCTGTTACACAGAGATATTGTTAAAAACAAAACAAAACAAAAAAACCCTTGATCTTCATTTCTGGGAAAGGTCTTTACCAGAGCCAGGCATGGTGGCACAGGCCTGGGGTCCTGAGGCAAAGGATTGCCATGAATTTAGTGCCAGACATTGGGGGTTACAGGGCGAGACTCAAAATGACAAAAGGGTCTTAGCAAGATGGTCAGCTGGTCAAGTACCTGTCACACAAACCTGGCCACCTGAGATTCCTCCCTGGAGCCTTCATGAAGGTGGAATGAGAACCAGCTCCACAGAGCTGCCCTCTGACTGTCTCACTCTCACACACACACACAGGGGCGGAGGTGGCTCGGTAGATAAAGTGCCTGCCATGCAAGCTGGAGGACCTGAGTTTGGATTCCCCAAAACCCAAGTAAAAAGCCTAGTGCTGGCCAGTCAGAGACAGGATTCCTGGGGCTCACTGGTGAGTAATCAGCAAACTTCCAGGTTCACTTACAGTTACTTGTTCATAATGCAGGAGAGATGAGGTGGCTGCTCAGCGGTTGAGGGTGAACTGCTTGGCCAGAGGACCCTAGTTATGTTCCCAGCATTCACGTGGGGCAGCTGACAAGTGTAGCAGGAATATCTTGTGTTTTAGTGGATGCTTCACTGGTCAGTTAACCTATGGTCTATTGGGAAGGGTAGACTAGAAGGTGGGACATCCAGTAGGAGAAAGGATTCTAGGATAGAGCCAGGCAGGTGTGGCAGACTCACCCAGGATGATGTGAGGACAGATACATGGTACCGTAGCACAGGTAACCAGCCACATGGCAGAATGTAGATAGTATAAATGGGTTATTTTAAATTGTGAGCTAGTCAGAGGGACCTAGCTATATGGCTTAGGTATTTGATTTGTAAATATATTTTGAATCTCATGAGTCCTTATTTGGGGAGAGGGAAGGAAAACATGCACACTACTACAGACAAAGGTCTGTTACTGAAATCTTTTTGTTTGGTTGTTTTTTTTCAAGACGGTCTCTGTTAGCCTGGGCTGTTCTGGACTTGCTTTGTAGACCACACTGGCCTCGAACTCAGAGATCCACCTGCCTCTGCCTCCCGAGTGCTGAAATTAAAGGTGTGCCGCACCATGCCTGGCTGTTACTAGAATGTTAAGTGCTCTGATGTCTTCAGAAATCTGCAGGCACCTACATGTGGAATATACTCAGACACTTTTTTATAAATTGGAGGTCAGGTGTGGTGGTGCCTTTAATTCCAGTACCAAGGAAACAAGCAGGCAGATCTCTTAAAGGCCAGCCTGGTTTATTTAACAAGTTCCAGGCCAGCCAGGGCTACATAGTGTGACTGTCTTAACAAAAAAAACAAAGATGGAGAGCAGCAGAGGGAGACACAGCCCTATGAACACACAAGAAAAGGTGTTTAAACAAAGGCACATGTGGTATTATTGCCTGCTCAAACTCACAGGGTTTATTGATGTTTGGTGAGGGACCAGTTTCCCTGTCACCCACAAGGTCCCTGCAGGAATGAAGACCAGAGCAGACTGAAGCCCTCTAAGAACCCAGGACCACAGGTTACCCGACATCCAGCCCATCTGCTAAAGTTCACACATGTAATGCTCTCTGATAGATATTCCCCCTGACATTGACAATATTAAATACAGCTCCAGCAATTTAAGTTAACTACAGAAAAAGTCATGTAACATTCATAAGTAATTTGAGGTCCAAACAGGGAAAGTAAACTATAGGGCCAGGTGTGGTGATACACCCTGTGGTCCCAGCATGAGGGCTGAGGTTGGGGGATTGCAAATTTGAGACCAGCCTGAGCAAGTTAGTGAGGCCCTGTTTTAGATGTGGGACTGGGGACACAGCTTGCCTCAGGTCCTGAGCTTCCAGTCAGCACACCAGTATCCCATGGGCATCTGCTTTGCTCCAAGGAAGTCCAGTACATCACTTGAGAGTTACAGTTCTGTTAATTTCCATTGTCTTCCAGGCTGTGTGTCAGGGTGTGAAGCGTGAGCATCCCTGGAAAATAGCCTTCATTCAGCAGGCAGTGGGCGGTTCAGCCCATGGTCCTCAGGCCCTTCAACAGACGGGAGAGTTAGGAGGAGAAGGTTGGGACTGGAGAGATGTCTTGGTCAGTAAAACACCTGCTACACAAGCATGAGGACTTGAGTTCAATTCCCAGAGCCGCATAAAAAGGCAGGTGTGATGCATGCCTTTCTGTTAATCCCAGCACTTGGCAAGTAGAGGCAGAAGGATCGGTGAAGCCAGGGCCAAGCCTGGTCTACATATCAGGTCCCAGGCCAGCCAAGGATACATAGTGACAACCTGTGTCAGCAAAACAAAAAGGAAAGCCTGCCAGGTGTGTTGGCACACACCAGCAATCCCAGCATTCCACAGGGGAAGGCAGGAGGAATGAAAGGGAACAAGACCCTGATTCACTGCCCCTCCCATGTCATTCAAGAGCTGCAGTGCTGGTGCTCGCTCGACCAGCCCTCGGCTGGAGGCTGAAGTCTCACTTCTACCTCCCATCTGCTCTTGTGAGGTTTCCTTCCCAGGGAGGAGGCCTTAGTCTTACTTAAATTTCAAACCTCTGTCAGCTCTATCCCAAGTTATAACCCCCTTCCCCTGACTGTCATCAAGACTTATCACCAGGAACAGATGACATTTTTGAGTTGGAGATTTTTTTTTTTTTTTTTTTTTTTGAGACAAGGTCTCTCACTATGTAGCTCACTGGCTGGCCTGGAACTCAAAAGAGATTTGCCTGCCTCTGCCTCCCAAGTGCTGGGATTAATGGAATGCCTCCTGAGTGAGATAACCCAGACCCAGAAACACACACATGGTGTATACTCACTTATAAGTGCATTTTAGCCATTTAGTTCAGGATAACCATACTACAATGCACAGACCCAAGGAAGATAAGTAACGAGGAGGACCCAAGAGAGGATGCTTACATCTCGCTCAGAAGGGGAACTAGAGTGAACAGAAATAGTGGTTGAAGAGAGGAAACCAGGCAGGGGAGGGAACACAGAAAGGAGGGTGGAGATCAGACCTGGGGAGGTGGGGAAGGGAGGACGGAAGGCCTGCAGAGAAAAGAGAAGCTGTGGGCGGGGGCATCTCTGTGACAAGCTGGAGACCTAAGTCAGGACAGGCCTCTGGGAGGATATGAGGGGGATTCTAGCTGAGACTCCTAGTAGCACGGCCAAGGAGACTGACTAGACAAGACTCCTAGTGGATGGAGGGGAACACCAACCCACCCACAAAAACTCTGATCCAAAACTTACCCTGTCTACAAGATGGGCGGGGATAAAGATAGAGAAGAGATTGAGGAATTGTCCAACCCAAAGCCTGGCTCAACCCAAGACCCGCCCCGTGGAAGAGAGCCAACCGGACACTATTAACGATATTCTGCTATGCTTGCAGAGAGGAGCCTAGCAAAGCTGTCCTCTCAAAACCTCCACCCAGCAGTGGTTTGAAACAGATGCTGAGACTCATAGCCAAACATTGGGCAAAGCATAGGGGGTCTAGTGGAAAAATGGGGAGAAGGACAGAAGGACCTGGAGGGGACAGGAGCTCTACAAGAAGACCAGCAGAGCCAACTAACCAGGGTCCAGGGGGCTTAAGCACCAACAAAGTACCATGCATGGACTGGACCTAGGTCCTCTGCATAGATGTAGCTGATGGGCAGCTCAGGCTTCATGTGGGTCCTCTAGTAAGGGGAGTGGGGGCTGTCTCTGACATGGACTCTGTTGCCTGCTTTTTGATCACTTCTCCCTGGTGGGACTGCCTTGCCAGACCACAGGGGAAGAGTCCTAATGCGACTTGATGAGCTGGGGTGGGTGGGTAGGGGCTCACCTTTTCTGAGGAATAGAGGAGGGAGGGGGACTGGGAGGAGGCTATGACCGGCATGTATAGTATATTGACTTTTCTTATCTATTTTATTATTCATCTAATTTCTTTGTTTTCTTCCCACTTCTTTCTATTGCTCCCCCCCCCCATGTGTGAGTGTGTGTGTGTGTCTGTGTGTGATATATGCACTTGTATGTGCAGGTGCATGTCCACATGGAAGCCAGAGTCAACTTGGAGTAACTTCCTCTATCACCGCCCCCCTGGAGCCCATTGTTTCTGCCAGGCTGCTAGTAACTGAGCCCCGAGATCCATGTCCCCCGCACCAGGTTACAGGTGTGTGCCCGGGACCTGAACTCACACCCACAGGCTTACACTGAGACGTCTCTCAAGTTCCTTTGTGTTGTTTAAGACAAGATCTCTGGAGGCTGGAGAGAGATGGCTCAGAGGTTAAGAGAACTGACTGCTCTTCCAGAGGTCCTGAGTTCAATTCCCAGCAACCACATGGTGGCTCACAACCATCTATAATGAGATCTGGTGCCCTCTTCTGGGCTGCTGGCACACATGCAGGCAGAACACTGTATACATAATAAAATAATCTTAAAAAAAAAAAAAAAAAAAAAAGACAAGATCTGGCTTCAAATTCATTGTCATACAGAGACACTGTTTCTGTAGAGTTGGGATGGCATTGAGCTAGCTCATCCTACAAAGTAGCCCAGGCTGTTTCTGAACTCCTGATTCTCCTGCCTCCAAGTTCAAAGGGCTAGGATTCTAGGCACATAAGAGGTGGGGTCATGGGTCATCATGCCTCATTTTTTTTACTTTACTTTGTTTTCTTTTTTCTTTTTCTTTTTTCTTTTCTTTTGTTTTGTTTTTTCCAAGACAGGGTTTCTCTCTGTGTAGCCTTGGCTGTCCTGGACTCACTTTGTAGACCAGGCTGGCTTCGAACTCACAGTGATCCACCTGCCTCTGGCTCCGAGTGCTAGGATTACAGGTGTGCACCACCACCGCCCAGCCTCATTTAAACTTTTTATTGTGTTTTCAGTGCTGAAGACTGCTTGAATCACAGGGCAAATGCTCTACCACTGAGATATCTGCTAGACGCCTTCAGCACCCCAACCGCACACATGCTTCCACCTGTCACCTGGGCGAGCCTGCCTCTTCCGGGTCCCCTAGTCTAACAAGAAGCGGGGAGCCGGGCGTGGTGGTGCACGCCTTTAATCCCAGCACTCGGGAGGCAGAGGCAGGTGGATTGCTGTGAGTTCGAGGCCAGCCTGGTCTACAAAGTGAGTCCAGGATGGCCAAGGCTATACACAGAGAAAAACCCTGTCTCGAAAAACCAAAAAAAAAAAAAAAAAAAGAAGTGGGCCAGGTGGACTTCAGTCCTAATAAGTCCATCTGGTTCTACTAGGCCAATGAGCACCCATGGGAGTACCCGTCACTCCATCCATCGCTGCACTGAGGCTCCTCCCTTGAGCACAGGGCTCTTCCTTGGCTTGGACCTCTCAGTCTCCAAGCAGCTAGAGGGTAGACTGACTGTACCTTCCTTCCGGTTGATTCTCTCCTAGATTTTCTCAGCTGCAGCCACATCCCCATTCACATAATCTGGCTCCTCATCGAGGCTTTCCGATGGGGACATTTGTGCACCTGTGGATCAGGACAGGTAGTTGTTGGAACCTTTCGCAGGTATACAACAATTCCCCAGCCAGGGTGCTCAGGAACCCTGACCCCACAAATGACACAGGGAAAGTGTCATACTGTACTGGATTCGTGATGCCTTCCCATCATTGCTGTTTTTTTTGTTTTTTGTTTTCCGAGAACTCCTACTCCAAGACTGGGTGACCAGCTCCGGAGATGAAGCTGCTGCCAAGGGGACTCTGGTAAGAGTTCAAGGCTTCTGCAGCCTTGGGCACAATGGAGGCTCCACTGTGAAGTCAGCCAGACTGGCTGGAGGGAAACTAGCCAGGATGACCCTCCTGGATCAGCCAGTTGCCTGCTTCAGTTGACAGCCCCCTCCCCTGAAGTCCTGGTGACCTCTGCCCATGGAGGACATACCCACAGTCCTCCTGGACTCTCGCCACTGACGGATGGATAACGAGTTCTGGTAATCCTCAGATTCCTCGCCACCTGAGGGAGGTTATAGGAACACTCTGAGTAGGTCCAAGGAGCCTGGGGCCAGGCCTCTTCCACTGAGGATGACCCAGTCAAGAAGGATAGTCCCCTGCATGGCTCCTCCCCCTGTGAAGGGTCTCCTGTCAGGACATTGGGTGAACTTGACCCAAAGACACCAGAGACATGGAATATGGAAGTGAAGGCTCTGAGTCTTAGGGACCTCACTTCATAACCATAAGGCTGGCCCTAGCTCAGGGTCCTGGCCCTTGCCCTGCCTTTCTTGGGAGAGACCGCTTTACCTGAGTCTGGGGTGCTGGGCTTGCAGATGAGCACGTTCTCATAGGAGGTGGAATCATCTGTCGACAGAAGGGAGCTGGCAGGAGACCTTCAGGTGGACCTGCCTGCAAGCCCCAAACATCCCTTCCCGCTGCTACTGCTCCCCCACCCCCACAGGCCCACCAAACTCTTCCTGGGCTGCAGGGGGCTGTGGCACTCTCTTATGCCAGTTTTTGTTTGTTTGTTTGTTTTTTGTTTTGGGGTTTTGAGACAGGGTTTCTCTGTGTAACCTTGGCTATTCTAGACTTATTTTGTAGACCAGGCTGGCCTCAAACTCACAGAGATAGATCTGCCTACCTCTGACTCCCCAAGTGCTGGGATTAAAGGCCTGCACCACCATGCCTGGTCCCCAGCTGACCTTTTTTTAAGGTGTATTTGTTTCTGCATTTTAGGCATGTACATTTTGTCTACATGTACATCTGCACACCAGAAGATGGCACAGGATTCCATTATAGACAGTTGTGAGCTACCGTTTGAGTGCTGGGAATTGAACTAAGGACCTCTGGACGAGTGATATGTACTCTTAACTGCTGAGCCATCTCTCCAGCCCTTTAAACGGTTTGTTGTTGTTGTTGCCATTGTTGTTGTTTTGTGTGTGTGCTGTGTGCAGGTGCCTGTGTGAGTGTCCGTGTGTAGGTTCTTCCTCAGGGGCTATCTCGTTTGTTGGTTGTGGGGTTTGTTTTGTTTTTCGAGACAGGATTTCTCTGTGTAATACCCCTAAGCTGTCTTGGAACTTGCTCTGTAGACCAGGCACACACACACCCCGAGTCTCTTCCTCTGTAAAGCAGAAGTGGTCATGACCAAAGGCTCCGGCATCCTCTAAGCTCATCCTGGCTTATCTGTCATCAGTGCCCATCAGTGTCTGCACAGCCCCAGATGGCAAACAAGCTGGTCTCCTCCTCCGGCCCATGGCCCGCCTCTGCTTCCTGCCCTGACCCTCTTTCTCTGTCCCTCCACTCTGTCCCCATCCTCTGTGTGTGCTGCTGACCAGCTTCCTTCCGCCCCACCCACCTGGGCCTGTAAGGCTTCTGTCTCTCTCTACCTCTCACCACCTCTGCAGACCCATCGAGACCTAGGGGCTGCCTCTTCTTCCACCTTACCTTCTAGGGGCTTCTGGAAACATCTCCAGTTGTAGTAGTCCATGGCGATGGGATCTCTGGGCAAGGAAACAGAGTGCAGGTTGCTGGTCAGGCCTGTCAGGAGGGGGCCCTCAGGAAGATGCTTCCTCAAGCCCCTGATTTCTCTGGGGCTAACGGGCTGTCATCCTGGCTATGACTCATGTGGAGGTCAGAGTTCTCTCCTTTGATCATGTGGGTCCCTGGGGATGGAACTGGGGTTGGCAGGCTTTATGGGGGGTGAGCTAGCTCACTGCTACGCCCCTCCACCCCTGCACACAGTATAGAAACAGTGTCTATGACCTCAAACTTACTATTGAGATCAGGAATGCTTCGAACTCCTGAATCTCCTTCCTAAGTACTGGGATTACTGGCATGTGCCACACCACACCAGGTTTATATAGTGCTGGCAATGGAACTCAGGGCTTCATGCATGCCAAGGCAGGCACTCTGCCGCCGAACCCAGACACAGCCCCTTTCTGGAGGGTGGGAACCACATCTTTATATGTAGCCCACACTGGCTTTGAGATGACTGAAATGACGGACCTGTGCCACCGTGTCTGGTTTGTAACTTGCCTTTCACGAGATGGCAGGATGAGTGGCCGCCCCTGCCAGATACTCAGAGCCACTATGCTAGGCCTCATAAGGCCATTGGCATTAGATTGAAAAGGCTACCCAGAGCTTGGGATGAGAGGCTCAGAAACAGGGGGATGGGCAGAGGGCAGGCTCAGACAAGGGCCACTCACACATAGCTAGCATCAGGCTCCTGTGTACTTCCTGGAAGAGGCCAGAGAGGAGAGTTAAGACAAGCTAAGCTCCCAGCTGTGGCCCATTCCCTCCCCCCAGAGCTACCCACCTTTGTAGAAGTTCTGGTATCTAGGGGACTCAGGACCTGGAAGAAAGGCTAGTCTAGGCTGTCTTCCCTCCAGGTCCTGCCCAACCCAACCCAGGCCCTGCAGCCTAAGCAAGGGACGAGGGGCTTTGGGCGGCCATTCCTTTGTGCACCTTCTGCTACAAGCGCAATGCTGCCTTATCCATTAAAGCCAATCCCATCAACCTCACCACCAGCTCTCCCTAGAAGGCCTCCCCAAGCCAGTACTTGTCCCATTGTCTCATCCCCGTTCAGGCTCATCTGTGCCTGGTGTCACTCACCCTCAAAGTGGGAGAACATCAGCTTGTTCTTCCTGCAAGGATGGGGCAGCAGGCGCTGAGTTGGTGCCCTAGGGAGGGGAAAGCCCCCTCCCCCTGGACACTCACAGGCCAGCCCTGAGACTCTGCAGCTTGAGGACAGAGTGAGGTCTGGGCCTGGCTCTGCCAGGTGGGGCTTTCCAGGTCTGGGCTTTGTGAGGACCATGCACTCCAGAAGGCCTTCCTACCTTTCAGATGACTTGTCCAAAGCTGTGTCCATCAGGGGTCCTGGCCACACCTGCCTGGCCACTTTTAAAGGGAAGCAGGGACAGGGTATTGGCTAGGCACTCACCCAGTTTATAAGGCTGGCCTCAGGGCAAGGGGCAAGGGACACAGAAGGGACCTTGATGTGGGAAGACCCAGCCCAGAACCAAACTCAAGAGGCATCAGGACTCACGGGAGTAGGTCTGAGACACAGGGAAGCTCTGTTCATTTTCTTGCCTGCAAATATACAAGGGTGTGCTGAGCCGAGCTTTGGCATTCCCCAGGTCAGGACACAGAGGGGGGACAGAGAGACAGATTGGGCCAAAGAACATGGGGGGCGGTGTTAGGGGGGCCGTGCAGGCAGCTGAGCCCGGGAGTGCAGCGCATCTATCTGTACAGGCCTAGATTCCTAGCACTCAAGGTGGGAGGAGCAATGTGAGTTTGAAGCCAGCCTGGCCTACAAAGTAAGTTCTTATGCTAGCCAGTGTGATGGAATAAGAACCTGTCTCAAAAAACAAAACTTTAAAACAACAACAAAAACAAGCAAGCTTTAGCCATGGCCAGGGTGGTCAGAGATGGAAGATTTTGTTTTCAAATCTCACTGTGGTTTTTCAGTTGCAAAAGGAAATGAGGAAGGGTGTGTGTGTGAGTGACATGGCCTATTGGGGTGTGCACGTGAGGGCTGTGACGTGAGTGTGGGCAGTGTGTGCGCATGTCGCAGAGTATGGTCAGCTGGCTCCTCCCTTCTTTCTTTTCTTTTTTGCCATATGGGTCTCACTTTATAGGCCTGACTGGCATGGAGCTTACTGTGTAGACCAGGCTAACTTGAAACACAGAGATCTACCTGCCTCTGCCTCCTGAGTGCTGGGATTAAAGGAATATGCCACCATGCCTGCCCTTGCCTTCCTTTTATCATGATAAGCATTGAACTCTGGACCCTGAGCACACTCAGCAAGCACTACACATACCACTGAAACACGCCCCCAGCCCTTCACTGGAGGGTTCTAGGCACATGCTCTACAGTTAAGTCACAGGCACTTCTTCCCCCTACTTTAAATTTCTTTTTTAATGTGTATGGGTATTTGCCCATGTGTATGTCTGCACTAGTACATGTATGCCTAGCTGGTGCCTGAGGATGTCAGAGGGCATTGGATCTCCTGGAATCTGAGTTAAAGACTTTGTGAGCCATTATGTGAGTGTTGGGGAGCAAATCCAGATCCTCTGGTAGAGCAGCCAGTGCTCTTAACCACTGAGACATCTCTCCAACCCCTGCTTTTTAATTTGAAAAAAGTTTATTTTATTTATATTTATTATTTGTGCATGTGTGGTGTACTGCAGTAGGCAGGTGGAGGCCAGAAGGCAGTTTGCAGGAGCCTGCAATCTCCTCCCACTTGTGGGTTCCAGGGGGATCGAACTCAGGTCATCAGGCTTTGTGTCAGTCACTTTTACTTGCTGAGCCATCCCGCAGCCCCCTACTATTTAAATTATTATTATTAATTTATTTTTATGTATATGAGTGCTCTATCTGCACGTACACCTACACACCACAAGAAAGTATCAGATCACATTATAGATATAGATAGTTGTGAGCAATTCCTGGGAATTGAACTCAGGACTTCTGGATGAGCAGCCAGTGCTCTTAACCTCTGAGCCATCTCTCCAGCCCTACTTTTAAATTTTGAGACAAGGTCTCACTGGCTTGCCAGGCTGGCCCAGGCAGGTTGTGGACTATCTGGGGTAACAGGAGGTACTCGGCCCCTCCAAAGTGCTTTTTAGATTCCGCTCCCGTTCTGCCTGGAGCTCAGGTGTCTGCCCCCCTCACCCTTGGGCTACCACTGCCCTGTGATGGTACTTTCCCTCAGTTAGCCCCGGGACTCCTGGAGCAGGCATGAGTGAGGGCACGGACTGGGTTCCTGAGGGGATTCCCCAACCCCAGGGTACTCAAATACACCAAGCTGTGGCAACTCACGGGTTCCTCTGCTCATAGATTTTCTCATTTCTCTTCACCCCTGCAAGAACAGAAATGTCATAGCAAGTGTCCCCTGAACTGAGGAGGGGTGTTGTGGGGGGAGGGGGATGAGGTCTGGGATCCACCCCCTCTTTGTAACTCTGCCAGGCAAGTCCTTTGTGGCTGCCTGTCATTGAGATGGTTCTTGTCAGTTGGGTCTGGTGACAAATGCCTGTGATCCCAGCACTCAGGAAGCTGAGGCCAGAGAGCAGGAACATTTGAGGCTAGCCTGGGCTACAGTGTGAGATAGTCTGAAAGAAAGAATTAAAAGTAAGAAAAGGAAAGGAAGAAAGGAAGGAAAAAAGAAAGGAGGGAGGGAGATGGAGGGGAGTAAGGAAGGAGGAAGAAAGAGGGAGGGAGGAAGAGAGAGGCCTGGAACAGGAGGTAAGAAGGAGGGAGGGATGGAAGGAAGGAAAGGCACTTAATCCCTTTTTGTGGGGGTGAGGATAGGGTGCCACCGGTAGCCCAGCCTCCCTTCTCTCATCTAGAGCAATTTCCAGGCTTGAGTGACCCCGTGATCCAGCAGAACCAGCCTCCACCTACACCCACTGTCCTCAGCTGGTTCCTGGGCACTCATCCTCCTGCCCCTCCCATCCAGGTCGAGCCCCAGAAGCTTCTGAGACACACTCTCCATGGTTCTCCCCTTCCCTGCCTGTGTGACACTTACCCGGACGGGAGCAGTGGACACACAGCCAGGCTGTGGTCCCCAACAGCAGCAGCAATAGGATGGACAATGGCCACAGCAGCTCCAGCTCGGCGTTCATGCTTGCTTGGGGAGGGGGCTGTAAAGCTGCATTGGAGGTCTGTGAGCCGGCAGCTCCCCGCTCCTGCCCCCCTACCCCATGTGTTCAGTGTATGGTTTCTCTGGTCCTGGGCTCCAGCAACATCAGTGGAATGGCCTTCCCTCCCCCTGAACTGAACCAACCACGTCTCCCATGTGACCCTAACCAGCATCCTGACTAACAGACTATATGTGCCAGAAGGGTCTGAGAGCACCAAGAAATTGTGTAAAATCCTAAGCACCGGTTCCCAATCCACTGGGCCTGGAGAGACAGGCTCCTTAATTCATGGGTGGGGAAACAGAGACTGAGAAAGGCCCCCACAGCTGCTATGAGGAAAGGGAAGGTTCAACGCTCGGTCCTGGCCTTAGCATAAGGGCTCACACCTGTAATCCCAGAAACTCTGAAGGCTGAAGCAGGAGGATTGCCACTAGTTTCAGGCCAGACAACATAGTTAGTTTCAGGCTAGCCTGGGCTAAAGCCTGAGACCCTGTGTGTCAGAGACAAAACAAAAATAAAGTGTTGGGGCTGGAGAGAGGGGGCTCAGCAGTTAAGAGTGCTTGCTTCTCTTCCAGAGGACCCCTGATTAGGCAGCTCACAGCTCACGATTATCTATAACTCCAGTGTCAGTAGATACAACACCTTTCTCTTCCCAAGCATGTGCCCGCAGTGCTGCTCCTCTCTGCCCCCAGGGAGATGTAGGCATTTCCTTTTCCCCAGCACCCAAAAACCCAGATCCTAGCTGGGCGGTGCTGGTGCAACTCCTTTAATCCCAGCACTCAGGAGGAAGAGGCAGGCAGATCTCTGAGTTGGAGGCCAGCCTGGTCTACAGAGTGAGTTCCAGGACAGCCAGAGAAATTCTGTCTCAAAACAAAATGAAACCAACAACAAAAAGATCCCAGATTCGGCCTGTGTTGAACCCTGGAGGCTACTAGTCAGTGAGGAGTCCTCTCAGAGAAGGTAACCTTGAGACAGTGTAAGTAAGTCAGGGGCTGGTGCCCACCTGAGGGAAAGGGCTTGAGGATGGAGGTGGAGCCATGGAGAGGGATGGCTGGTGTGAGGAGGCTGTGAATCCCCAATTAGCCCAGGGCCATGTCCAAGGCAGTGGTTGTCCCAGCCTTGCTAAAACTCCGCACAGTCTTGCGAATGAGTGGAGGCACAGGCCTTTCTAAGGGGCTTATGAAACGGTTACAGCTATGAGGAGACTCAGCTCCCGAGCATTGGCAAGGGAAACAGTTAAGGCAACCAGTTCTGAGTAAGGCACATGTGGAGTGTGAATGACTAAATGGCCACTCTGTCTGCACTTGGTTTCCCCTCAAGCTAGAGAAGGTGTGGTTCAGCTGTAAAGCCCCTGCCTAGAATCCCCCAGTGAGGGGCTGGGGGTGTGGCCTTCAGTTAGGACATTGACTCTGTCTAGCAAAGAGAGTCATAAATTGAGCATAGAGCACATGCTCGTAGCTCTAGCACAGTGGTTCTCAACCCATAGCGACCCCTTTGGGGTCAACAGGGGTTACATATCAGATAGCCTACATATATTTACATTACAGTTCTTAATTAGTGAAATTATAGTTATGAAGTAGCAATGAAAATAATTTCATTGTTGAGGTCACCATAACACGAGGAACTGTATTAAAGGGTCGCAGTATTAGGAAGGTTGAGAACCACAGCTGGGCGTGGTGGCACATGCCTTTAATTCCAGCACTCGGGAGGCAGAGGCAGGCTGATTGCTGTAAGTTCAAGACCAGCCTGGTCTATAAAGCAAGTCTGGGACGGCCAAGGCTAACACAGAGAAACCCTGTCTCAAAAAACCAAAACCAAACAAGCAAAAACAAAAAAAGGAGAGGGGTGGGGGGGGGAGGGGCAGAGGAAGCGGAAACGTGGGCAGATAATAGAGGGAGGGTGGGAAGAAGAGAGCAGAATGGGACCGTGGTGTCTCGTTCCTATACCCCTGTAATCCGAGCACTTGAGAGGCAGAGGCAGATGAGGAGTGGAAAGTCATCCTTGACTACACAGTAGCCAGCTTGGGCTACAAGACACTGTCTCAAAGGAGGGGTGGGGAGGTCAGGGAAGTCTTGGGCATAAGGTACAGGCAGGCTCCATGTAAGCCAGCACTTGCCCACCTCAGCCCACTTACGACCCCAAGAGCAAGGTTGGCACCCAAGGTCTGGGAGCTGGTGGCTGACTTCTGTTTTCCACGCCCTTGGGAGGAAGACTATCCTCCATCCAAGATGCCTTGGCTACCAGAGTGTCCACTTGCTACTAGACGTGTTGTCAGGGATGAACAGGGCTCCAGAAGCCCTCAGGCCTGGGGCAGTGTTGGTCAGGTCATCTATACCTCTAACCTGCCACCCAGGGGCAAGGACACGTGTCTTTTCTTTTGAGTTTGTCACATGAGGCCTGTCATGGAGATGATGAGTGTAAGAGTAGGGTCAACCATGTGTGTTGGGTTGTTTCCATGACACTTGTCACAGTCACAGTTCTTAGCCATGTGACATGGGAAGGAACTGTCAGTGGCCTGCAGCAAAGACTGAGGGAATGCATCGTCCTGCCTGGTGATGTCTAGAGGCTCAGGCCTGGATTCCCTCCACTGACTCCAGTGAGGTCCGAGGGGTTACATGTGTCCTCCAAACATAAGCAGGCCTGGGGGCATGGCTAAGACATTTGCTTAGAATCTCCCAGTGATGGACTAGGGCTGTAGCTTAGTGGGAAAGTACTCACCTACCATCACCCAGTGAGGGATATATTTGTTGAAGGGCAAGGCCTTGGGTTCCATTCCCAGCAAGGAGGGGTGGGGGGGAGCTGGGAGAGGGGTTAGGGTGCTGGAGAGATGGCTCAGAGGTCAAGACCACGAACTGCTCTCCCAGAGGGGCTGGGTTTGATTCTCGGCACCCACATGGCAGCTCATGACCATCTGTAACTCCAGTTCCAGGGGATCCAACCCTTTCCCAGTCTTCGTGGGCACCAGGCATGAATATGGAGTACGCATTTACATGCAAGCAAAGCACCCACACATACACATTTTGTTTTTGAGGCAAGGAGTCACTGTGTAGCCCTGGTGGGTCTGAAACTCACTGTATAGACCAAGCTGATCTAAACTGGCCTGTCTCTGCCTCCCGGATGCTGGAATTATAGGGGTTGCACCATCATGTTTCGACTTAGGTGGGGATTGGTGAGATAGCCTGTTGGTAGAAGGTGCTTGCCTCTGAGTCTGATGATCTAAGTTCTATCCCCAGGCCTCACAGGGTGGTGAGAACTAACTCCGGCAAGTTGTCCTCTTGACCTAAACTATGGCACATCCATCCACACAATTTTTTTCTTTTTCCAGACGGGGTTTCTCTGTGTAGCCTTGGCTGTCCTAGACTCACTTTGTAGACCAGACTGGCCTCCAACTCACAGGGATCCGCCTGCCTCTGCCTCCCGAGTGCTGGGGTTGAAGGCGTGTGCCACCACGCCCAGCTACACATACAATTTAAAATGTATTAAAATATTGAAAAAACAAATTAAAAAAGGAGTAGGAACGAGTGCATGGGATACTTCCTGGACAGGTCTGGGGCTTGCTTCAGTTGGGGATTCTTCTGAGCCCAACTGATTTTCTTCCCAGGGAGCAAATGGGAGGTTCAGAGAGGCACATACTGTGCCACAAAGAAACAGAGGAAAAGATGGCGATCCAGAGCGGGCTCAGTTAATTCCCTCCATCCCATCTGGTGCACTCTACCATGAATGACAGCAGGGTAGAAGGAACAGAGGTTGGGTCTGCAGGCGGGGCAGCTCAGCAGTCTCAAAAGGCCCCAAGGGGCCAGGCAGGGAGAGCTGTGGGTATGTGTGGGACTGCCACAGCCCTGTGGCTCTGTGGGCCAAAATAGCTCAAAGGGAAGTGGGCAGTTTTCATATGAACAAGGCTTGCCTCTGAGGGCCTCCAACCTCAACGGCCCTTAGTGATCACTCCGCAGTTGATCACCCTTCAGAGAACAGGCTCATAAGGGTCAGCTTGAATAAGGAGTGCAATCAGTCTCACAGACCTGGCATGGCTTTATTCACGGGGCATGACTCTGGGGCTATGGTCTTAACTGAATAACATTACTGTAGTTTGTTGCCTTAAGACCAGGGTCTCACACCTGGAGTCCAGCCTGGCCTTGAACTCACACGCCCTCCACTTTAACGTTTCTAGGGGCCAGAAGGCCAAGCAGGTTGCGCGTGTGTGTAGGTGGGTATGCCTACATGCAGGGGTCTGGCAAGCTCTGTCCCGGGCCAGCCTGGGCCACCTGTTCATGGAGCCAGAACCAAGGAGCCCACCAGTTCTACATATCTGTCAGAAGGTACAAGCTAGCTCAGGCCTGGGTGGACTTTTGGGGACAGTAACTTCTTCCTGGCTGGGACAGGGCCTGGGCACAGTTCCCCAGAGCATCCCAGATCCACCCCCACAGGCCTGTGGCATTAGCCAACCTTTCACAGAAGAAACTGGGTTCTTCTGGGTTTTGGCTGGCCCTCCCCAGTCACTGCTTGTGACAGAATCACCCTAGGGACTTAGGATTCTCATAGGCTGGGGGTTTGGGAAGACAATGACAGGTAGGTAGGTGCCTGGAGCCCTGAAACAGTCTTTCCTTGAGGGCCACAGCACCAGGCCAGAGCAGATTATCAGGTGACCCAGACTCCACTCAATCTACAGCTAAGGGTCCTGTGGATTGTAGTGCAAGGGACACCTGCTCAGCTGAGCATCCCTGGGAAAGACTTACCTGAGAGTGGGGGCTCCTCACCATGGCCACCTCATCCTGTGCCCGCACACCTGCCCAAGCCGATGCCAACACCACAGACTCTGGTGGGCAGCAATCGAGGCAGTTGGCTTCCTGTCACTACTGAATCATCGCTCTACATCCGCCTTGGCCGGACTGCTTGGCTGGTTAATGACAAAAGGGGTGGGGCAGAGACAGAAAAAGATACAGAGACAGAAAGAGAAGAGCGTGGTGGCGCATGCCTTTGAATGCCTGCACTTGGGAGGCAGAAGCACGCAGATCTTTGTGAGTTTGAGGCCAGCCTGGTCTATGTTCCAGCCAGGACATAGTGAGACTCTGTCTCAAAAAGAAAGAAAAAGTAAAAAGGAAGGAAGAAAGAGAGAAAGAAAGAAAAAGGTAGGTCAGGCAAGATGGCTCACTTTCCACCAAGCCTAACAACTTGAGTTTTATCACTAGAAACCACATAGGGAGAGAGAACTGATACTTGTTAGTTGTCCTCTGATGTGTTCTCTCTCTCTCTCTCTCTCTCTCTCTCTCTCTCTCTCTCTCTGGGGTAGAGAAGTGATTAAAAAAAAAAACAGAAACAGACATAGGAAAAATGGGAAGTGAGAGACGGGCACGGGAAGACCAAAAGCCCAGGGCTCATGCACAGCACACACCAAACTGAATGTGCAGACAGATCACAGGGAGCATGGAGAAGGGTGGTACCCAGTGAGAGTCAACAAAAGAGTTCACATGGACACACAGAAATGGAGGACAGATGGAAAGTTGTACAGGAGGGACGGACACACACAGAGAAAGCCACAGACACCAGAGGTGGTGAGACACACAGGCAGATACACACGTCAGGAAAGGATAAAAAGGAGAGACCCAGAGATGTAGACAGACTGACCAGAGGCAAGAGGAGGCTAGAATCCTGTAGGCATACAGAGATCAGAGTGGGGGTCAGAGAGACAAGGAGACCAGAGCAGTAGAATCCCATAGAACAAAGACCAAAGAAAGGGTAGATGAAAAAAACGATGAGGGACATGGGAGACAGGGAGGAAGAGACATGTGGTTGATGGGTACAAAGACAGCAGACTGAACAAAGGACCAGTGTGTCCAAGACAGCTGGATAGAGAACCAAGCTGAGTCCCCCCTCCTCATTCCGTTTGTGTAAACATGGAGGCCAGAAGTCAGCCTTGATGTCATCCCTTTTTTTTTTTTTTTTTTTTCTTCTTCACAAAGTTTCTGTATAGTCCTGGTTGTCATGAAACTCTCTGTAGAGTAGGCTGGCCTCAAACTCTGAGATCCATACACTAACATGCCAGCCCTGTGTTGTCTACCTTTAAAAAATAAAACTACTGCCCATTTTTATTATATATTTTGTGTGTGTGTGCGGGGGGGGGGCATACAGGTCACCATATAAAGTGGAAGTCAGAAAATAACTTGGGAGTTGGTCCTTATCCCACCATGTGGGTCCCAGGGATAGAACTTGGATTGTCTGTCTTGGTGGGAAGTGCCTTTACCCACTGAGCCATCTAGCCAGCCTATCTCATGGTAATGGTTTTCGCTGTCTTTGTTTTGGGTCTCACTATGTAGTTCTGGCTGGCCTGTGCTTCTTTCCAAATGCTGTGACTACACCCAGCCCCCACCTTAATTTTTTTCTTTCATTGGCCTGAGACTCACCAAATAGTCTAGGCTGGCTGGTCCTGCAAGCTCCAGCTAGCCACGTTTCCATGTCCTCAATGTTAAGATCACAGGTATTTGTGCCCAGCTTCACTATGAGTGCTGGGGGTCCAAGTTGAGGTCCTGTGGCTTTTGAGAGCTTTACAGACTGAACCATGCCCCGACCTTGTCCTCCAAAGCTGATGGGCGTGTCATTTCCTGTGGTTCAGGGAGACTCCTAGAGGTGTGCAGGGAGGCTAGCAGGCACCACTGTTGCAAGTGACAAGGATCAAAGACCTGCCTAGCTCAGTGTACCCTGGAACTTGGAAAAAGTCAACACACACATATTCCACCTGCTCAGGACATCGAGGTTTGAAGTGAGATGGTCCCTGCAATCTGCTGCAGTGCCTCTGGGCTCGGCTAGTCTGGGTCTGTTTCTTCCCAATCTTGTGCCCTGAATCTGCTGCTGCCACCCTGTGGTGAAGTGCAGTAGTGCAGGAATGGAAACTATTCCCAGTGGCAGCCGTTCAGAAGCTAGCCCTACCTCAACCCTGGGACCATTGAAGCCAGCTCCATTAGAAATCTATGCCAGGCAAAGATGGTGCGTCCAGCTATAAAACTGTTTTTCTTTTTTTATTTATTTTTAACTTTTTGGTTTTTTGAGACAGGGTCTCTCTGTGTAGTCTTGGCTGTCCTGGACTCACTTTGTAGACCAAGCTGGCCTCGAACTCACAGCGATCCGCCTGTCTCTGCCTCCCAAGTGCTGGGATTAAAGGCGTGCGCCACCACTGCCTGGCTCTCTTTTTAAAAAAAAATAACCGAACTTGGGTCCTCTGGAAGAGCAGTCAGTGCTCTTAACCACTGAGCCATCTCTCTAGACTGGTTTTCTATGGGGTCAGGTGGGGAATACATGCACACAGTAAATTAACCACGACTACCAGAACAGAGGGCTAGGGATGTTGCTAAGTTGGTAAGTGCTTGTTTAGGTCTCACCCCCAAGGCACAGCCTAGCATGGAGCACACTCTCACAGTGCCCTTCCTAACTTTTCATTTTAAGACTGCCTCTTGGCTATGTAGACTAGGGTGGGCCTTGCAACCATTCCGCCTCAATCTTAGAATAGCTAGAATAACCGAAGCACTGTTTTGCCAGCATTGTTTGTCTGAACAACCCTTCTGTGTCTGGTTCCTGGAGGCCAGAGGTCACTAGATCTCCCCGAAGTGAATGAAGTTAGAACAGCCACTGCTTTCAATGATGAACCATCTCTCCAGTACTGATTTTTCTGTGTGGCCCAGGCTGGCCTGGATTCTAGAGACCTGCCTGCCTCTATGTATAGCTTCAGTGTTGAGCATGCTCTTTACTTCAATAGTGTTAACACAAGGGACCTTGGTGCTGTTCTGGGCACCTGACCCTCCTGACTCCCTTCAGAGGGACAAGTGGGGATGGTCATTGCTGGGCTCATCACTTATTACATCTCTCAGGGAATTGTGACCAATTAGGGTCCAATAGACCACCACAGAGCTATTGAGTACAGAAAACATTTGCTTGCCTCAAGTACCCTTACCTGTCTTTGATTTTGTGGGCCACCTTCATGATAAGCAGTTGCTCTTTTAGGCCTCTAACTACTCTATGGGCAAATCATTCATGTACAAACTAAATCTTAGGTAGGGCCACTGAGACAGCTCAGGAGACAGAGCACTGGCTGCTCTTGCAGAGGACTTGGGTCTGATCCCAAGTGCTCACAGGGCAGCTCACAAGTCACTTAACTCTGGTTCCTTCCTTTAGCCTTTGCCAGCCTTGAGTACATGTGGTGCAAACACAGGAGAAAACACACATACATAGAAAACCAGCTAGCTCCATGAGACCCAGAATCCACTTCTGGCCACCATGGGCACTCCCACTCTCAACATCACCAAGACCTAGGCTCTGGAGAGATAATGTAGCTTAACAAAACGAATCCCAAAGGAAGAACACCTTAGCACGCTGACTGCTGCTCTGTGAAATCAGTCCAGGAACACCAGTGTGGCTTGGAATTTCACACAGAATACAGGCCTTGTGGTCAATTCCCAAGACCAAACCAAAACCCTCCCAAAAGCAGAGAAACCAGTAACCAACTGTCTGAACTCATCTTTGGATGAACACATCAATGTAGATGGTTCAAACACTATGGAAAAACATCCTTTTCATTTGAGCATTTTGTTAGGGTCACACCTACGCTTACAGGTGGCTCCTGAGGGCACACAGGCTGTAAGCTGGTGCACACCTTTTTAAGTTTCTCCCTCATTTTTGAGACATGTTCTCATTATGTAGGCCATGCTAGTCTTGAATTGAACAGAACTGTGGATCAGCTTCTGAGTGCTGGGATTAAAGGTATGCCACTATGTCCAGCATATATGTTTTTTCTTCTTTTTAAATGTGTAAGGGCATTTTACCGGAAGGTGCATTTGTGCCTGATGATGGCAGTCAGAAGAGGACACCAGACCTCCTGGGACTGGAGTTAGATGGTTGTGAGCTACCATGTAAGTACTGGGAATTAAATTTGGGTTCTCTGGAAGAGCAGTTTAACTTTTTGAGCCATCTTCAAATACGGGGTCTATCACTGAACCGGAGCTCCCATACTTGGGCTAGACTGGGTGGCCAGCAAGTCCTAGGAATCTTCCTGTCTGCCTCTCTAGTGCTGGGACTGCAGGTATACAGTGTTTTACATGAATGCTGGAAGATGCTCACACAATAAACACTGTCCTTTAGGTGCTGAGATGACTGGCCAAGCTCCACTTTCTTCTTTTGAGATTCCAAGGACCAGGCTTCTGCAAAGCAGGCCATCCAACACACCACAGAATGCAGCTGAGAGACAGCATGCTCAGTGGTGCAGTGCTTGCCTAGCAGGATCACGGACCGGTTTGACCCTTGTATTGTCCCAAGGCTACCTGGACCAGGCCACCTGAATCACTTCTAAAATGCTTCTCAATAGCAATTCCAAAATTCAAAACTCAACTCCATAAGTGGCCAGAAAGACAAGCAGTAAGTGTTACGTAAGGTTCTCTTTTATTTAAAAGATCATTCACAAAATACCATATCCATAGACTCACTTTCTGTCATAGAACTGAATGTGTTAAGTGTTTGGAATCCCATTCTTACAGTCAGCTGGGCGTCCAGCAGTGTGGATGGACGTGCCTGTTCTGTCTTATCCGCATTGGAGATGGATTAGATCATCTGAAAGCATCAGCTTTGATTACAACCGCGCAATGCATGTCTGTCTTAAGTTAGGTATTGGTGTTACACAAATGGTTCTTATCTCAGAAGCAGAGAAGATGGCAGGCGAGGGAAGGAGTGAGAGTTCTGTAAATTGCCGAGACCTTGCGACAAAGACAATCACGAGCTAAGGGGTAGGCTGGCAGGAAGCTGCTAGCTAATAAGCAAGCTGTGCACCTCTCGCAGCCCCCTTTCCCTAAGGCTGGCTGACCCCTAACTGCTCCAATGGGAACAGATGGTGACTTGGTGCCAAATCATTTCCCATTTGTTCACATACAGCTGTTCACACTAACGCAAAGCCTGATTCCCTTGCTCCCAGGTGAATGCTCAACACTGTCTGTGGGAGCAGGGTCTGTCCCACAGAGGGGGCAGCAAGCCTAGAGGTTTCTAGACATCCAGGTACTGAGGGCCTCAACAGCTGTGCAACTGATCAGAGAAAGTGCCGGACTCTAGGCCTTGAGCTGCGATGGGGAGCAGCCTCTTGGGCTAAGTGCCCCAGAACAGACAGACACAATGGAAAGAGTGCACAGACCCAGTGCAAGCACAGCTGCCCAGTGCAGCTCCAGCACCACCCCTGCTTCCCACAGGCCTTAGCCGCAGGAAGCGGATTGAGCTGCACCGGGCTGCACCCACAGGGGCCTCCATGGCCCAGGAAGAGCAGGGAATGAGCTTGCGCTTGGTCTTAAGAGCGAGCAGGAGCCAAGCCACGAGGCTGCTGGCACTCAGGCCGCCACCAGTATAGAATGTCCAGGTTCCTCCGCACCTTTTGGCCTCACTATTTCACAGGAGCTTCACTAGGCTGCTGGGACAGGTGTGGGGTGCCTAAACACAGCAGTCTGCCAGGACCAGCAGGCATGTTTCCTTGTTCTGAAAGCAAGGTGCCTCCAATTCTGCATGCTCATCCCAGCTGGATATCAACAGTCACCATCAGCCACCTAGCGGATGGCTCCAGCTCTTTCCCAGAAGCCACAGCAACACAGAACTCGACATGCAGGTTGGAGAGAAGCTCCGAGAAAAAAGCAGAGGACAGCAAGCCCAGAGTGTGGCCTGGGTGTGTAAAGGAAGGAAAGAAAGAAAGCAAAGGAGGATGAAGCACCTCAGCCCACCTTCCGCACGTGACCACATCCACACCGCGTGGGAAGGGGCAGGGAGAGGCCAGGAATGAGAGGGGAGAGAAAAAAACAGAAACAAAGCACAAAACAGGCACTAGATAGATATAGCAAAGCCAAGAATGTACTAGAAACCACTTGTTAACAGCTGACATGCACTCACAAGCTCTGTGTTTCCGCTGTAAGGAGGACAGTGCCAGGTGGGAATGGGGCCTGCAGGGCGACCTGCCGCCACCAGGCTGTGGTCTTGCTCCAGCTCCCCCACGCCCCATTCCCTCCCAACCTAAGCTCATTCTTGCTCCTTCTGAACCACTTCCTCTCTGGGCCTGGCTCCCCCGAAGATGGCTGAGTTAGGGTTGGCTACTTGGTTGAGGGGCGTCGCCACTGTCCGAGGTTTAAGCTGCAGCCGTGGTCTCTGTGCTCGTTCCTCTGGAAGACAGAAAACACAGGTTACACAGAATGGGCTCATGCCACATCCAAGCTGATGACCAAACTGCAGGGACCTCAAAGACCTAGCACTCTGACAGGGCCTCACGTAGCCCAGGCTTGCCTCAAACTTGTTATGTAGCTGAGGATGACACTGAAATGTGGGTCCTCTGGCTTCTACCCTGAGTGCCAGGATTTTGAGCCATTATCCAATTTTCAAAATGGCCTCTTACAAGTTTGATGACTGACATTTGAAGCCAGCTCATTATTCAGACTAAGATCGCTGTAGGGAAAGAGGAAGGTTTCCAGGAGGTGGACAGCAAGTTCCAAGGATATCTGCCATACCTTCTGTGGGTTCTCTGAAGTCCATGTTGGAGCCACGGAGGGGAGGGCCATCTCGGAAGCGACTCCCCATTGGAGGGCCTGCTCGCCGGTCCCCAGGGCGACTGCCCCCCCTACCCCCTAAGAAGTCATCCCTGTAGCCTAAGAAAAGATGACGCTGAGTTAATGATAGTCTATACTACCACATTAAAGAGACCCCGAGTTAATAATAGTCTATACTACCACATCAAAGAGAGACAATGTTCTAGCAACTGACTCTCAATTTAATGCTTATTTTGTCTAGATCTAAAAATTTTCTCAAAATTAAGTGTATAAAAACGTGCAGGCTGGGTGGTGACAATGCACACCTTTAATCCCAGCACGGGAGGCAGAGGCAGGTGAGTCTCTGGGTTCCAGGCCAGTCTGAGCTACAGAGTGAGTTCCAGGACAGCCAAGGCTACACAGAGAAACCGTCTTGAAAAAAGAAAAACAACAACAAAAAGGCAAGAGCTGGAGAGCTGGCTCAGTGTTTAAGAGACACTAGCTGCTCTTCCAGAGGACTAAGATTAAATTCCCAGCACTCACATGGCAGCTCACCACCATCTGTAGTTCCTGTTCCAGGGGATCTGGTACCCTTACAAGAAGTGCATACAGTCAAAAACCAATGTACATAAAATAAAAATAAATTACAAGATGGTAGGAATGGACAGGCTAGAGATGACCCATTCATTCAAAGAGCTTGCATTTTTAGGACTTGAGTTTAGTTCCTAGCAGGCCCATCGGGTGGCTCATAACTGCAAATCACTGCCAACTCCAGTAAATCTGGAGCTAATGACTGGTCTCCATGGGCTCTCATGTGGCACCATGGGCTCGTTTGTAATCCCAGCACTGAGAAGACGGAGACAGTAGATCCCTGGGGCTCAATGGCCAACCAGCATAGCTGAACAAATAAGCTCTGGCCAATAAGAGACCCTGTTTCAAAAATAAACCTAGAGACGCTTCAGCAAGGAAAAGTGCTTGCTGCTAAGCCTGCTGACCTGACTACAATGCCTGGTTCCCCTGCCCGCCCCCCCCCCCCCCCCCCCCAGCAGGAGACAACCTTTTCTAAAAACCAACCTACAAGCCTGCGCATACACATACATATTCTCTCTCTCTCATACACACACACTGTGGATTGTATGCACAGGAGGTGGTGGTATATGCCTTTAGTCCCATTGCTTGAGAGGAAGACAGAAGGAATGTGTTTGAGGCCAGCCTGGGCTACATAGCATTCCAGTAAACCAAGGCTACACGGTGGGCTATCTAAAGAAAAAAACCAGAACAGCACATACAGGGGACAAGAATGCATTCAGACAAAATGTGTCTGCTTCCTTTATTTGAATTTCCTCTACACACTGGGATTATATATAGGTTATTTTAATATGCCCTCTTCTGGGCTGGAGAGATGGCTCAGAGGTTAAGAGCACAGGCTGGTTTTCCAGAGGTCCTGAGTTCAAGTCTCAGCAACCACATGGTGGCTCACAACCATCTCTAAACATATACACTGTAGACAAACACTATTACACATAAATCTTAAAGCCCCCAAGCCCCAACAGGAAGGTTATGCAGGAGGAGACAAGCCCATCTATGGACATCTAGGAAGCACACCATGAGAACCTTTACTTTTCTTTACAAAGTCAAGTGTTAGCACACTGGCTGTTATTTCTGGAAAGCCAGGCTTGTGTGCACATGTGGTGTAGGGCTTAAGTGCAGGACTTCTCCCTACATGCTTAGCTACTGAGCTACCTACTCCCAGTTTGACTGGGACATTTTCATCTACAAAAAACCAAAAAGACAACATTCCTTTAGGGTGCCATCAAAATGCTTGAATCCCACATGTGTTTTAGAGGTCAACACCCCCTGGCAGGTGACTCTGGGTCCCAGAGGTGGTAAGGCAGGGGCTCTAATTGGATTCTTGGCCAAAACAAGGCAACTGGCCAATAATAATTTGCTCGTTTTATTGCTGAGTGACTCTGCTATGTCTAGGACTAAGGCTCTAATGCTGCAGGGCAGGGGTCACCAGCCCAGGAGCTGCTTCCTTGCCTGGCTCTGAGACATATGTTGCACATTTTAGTCAGAGAGCAGCTTATTCATAAGTACAGGGCTACTGCATGCTACTGTACTTGTATGAATAAGCTCATTTCTGACTGGCCATAGGGCTTTGCATTTGCTTGCCTGTGCTTCCCATCCCTACTGATGCAGACATCCTCTCATGAATCTGGGTTGGCTGAGGAGGGGATGCTAAAGCACAGCCTTGTCTACCTTGAAGGGACCAGAGCTCCCTGGCCTAGAAAAGCACTGGCCACTAGGATCCACAGCATTGAGGTTTCCTGGGCAGCTCTGGAGCCTCTATCCTATGTTTTATCTGGAACCACTGCTAATTCTTTTTGTAACATGTGTAACAGGCTCAGGGGAGAGCAGGAGAGAGGGCCTGCCTGGTCTCTCTGCCCAGCCATGAGAGGCTTAGCTCAGGAGTTGAAAGTCTGTCTAGGTTGGACACTCCTGAGAAACAAAGAAAACAAGGCAACTTGGGAAGAGTGCAATGTTTAAATACTGATACCAGAGTTGAAGTCATCCCGGGAATCCCATCCACCTCTAGGTTCTCGAGAGCCACCCATTCCTGAGGACACACACAAAAAAGACAGTTGAGGTCTGTGCTCATTAGTTTTTGTTGCCACAAACGTAGTAATTAAAAAAGAGGGAACCTCAATTCAGAAACTGTCTCCACCAGACTGGCCTGTGGGTTTTTTTTTTTTTGAGACAAGGTCTCTCTGTGTAGCCTTGACTGTCCTGGACTCACTTTGTAGACCAGGCTGGCCTTGAACTCACAGCTATATGCCTGCCTCTGCCTCCCGAGTGCTGGGATTAAAGGCATGGCCTGTGAGAATTTCTTAGGGGACATTTTCTTTTCTTTTTTTTTTTCTAGACAGGGTTTCTCTGTGTAGCCTTGGCTGTCCTGGACTGCTCTGTAGACGAGGCTGACCTCAAACTCAGAGATCCACCTGCCTCTGCCTCCATGCTGTGCTGGGGTTACAGGCATGCACTGACATGCCTGGTCTGGGGTGGGGTGGGGCATTTTCTAGATTAATGACTGATTAGGGAGGGCCCAGTTCAGGATGGGTAGGTGAGCCTACATTATTTAAGGAAGCAAACTGAGCATGCCAGGATGCTGCATTCCTTGTATGGTCTCTGCCTCAGCTTCCCTAGATGACGGACAGACTGACCACATCCGTTTCTTCCCCAAGTTGCTTTTGGTCAATGACTGACCACAGCAAGAGAAGCCTGTCTAGGACAAGGTCGCGGTGCTACAGGTGCTGGATAGTTTTTGTCAGTTTGACAGGAGCTAGAGTCATGAGAGAGGAGCCTCAATTTTAAAAATCTGGGAGGCTGGAGAGATGATGCAGCAGATAAGAATACTGACTGCTTTTCCAAAGGCCCTGAGTACAATTCCCAGTAATCATGTGGTGGCTCACAACCATCTATAATGAGATCTGGTGCCATCTTCTGGCCTGTAGGCAAAACACGGTATACATAATAAATAAATCTTTAAAAGAAAAAAAAATCCTCCATTAAATTGGGCCATACGAATGCCTCTAGGGCATTTTCTCAATTAGTGACTGGGAGGTGCCATCTCTGAGCTGGTGGTCCTGGGATCTCTAAGAAAGCAGGCTGAGCAAGCCCATCGGGAGCAAGGCAGTAAGCAGCACCCCTCCATGGTCTCTGTATCAGCTCCTGCCCCGCCTTCCTTCAATGGTCAGTCACGTGGAAGTTTAAGCCAAATAAACCCTTTCCTCCCAGTTACTTTTGGTCATGGTGTTTCATCACAATAGAAACCCCATGTCACTGCAGAAATATGACAAAACCTAAGCTCTCAGGAACCCATCAGGTCTGAGTCATCCTCAGTAGATGATGCACAGGAGTGGTCATCAGTGTGTGCACACAGCCAAATTGTGTCCTGTTTTTAAAACAGCTAATCACCTCTGTCATCGGGTCCACCTTTCCTGAATCCAAAGCCACCTTTATCTTGTTTTCTGCCTTCTGCAATGTCCACACGAAGTGACCGGTCACCCAAGAGCTGAGGACAAGGGGAAAACAGTTTACATATCAACAGGAACAACACACAGCAGGCTGCTGCCTGGGCAAGGGAAGCTGAGGTACTTACTGCACCATCATAAGTCAGAGCCTCCTTCAGGGAATCCACCTCATCAAATTCTACATAGCAGAACCCTGGAAAAACAAAACAAAACAAAACAACAGAAACCACTTTGTATATATATATCCTGGACTCCAGGCCTGTGGTAATCTCATTAGCATCACTAGACACCACAGCCAGTAGTGTTGAGCCATTTAAGTGGCAGTATATCCTAGAACATTCTAGTATAAGCCCCCACCCCAACCTCAAGATAAGGTCTCATGTAGCCCAGGCTGGCTTCAAATTTGCTACGTAAGTAACTAACGATAAACTGGGGGCGTGGTGGTGTATGCCTTTAATCCCAGCACATGGGAGGCAGAGGCAGTGGATCTCAAAGAGTTCTAGGCCACCCTGGACTACAGAGCAAGTTTCAGGACAGCCAGAACTGTTACACAGAGAAACCCTGTCTTGAAAAACCAAAAACAAAACCAAACCAACAACAAAATACTGGGCATGGTGGCGCACACCTTTAATCCCAGCACTCAGGATGGCAGAGGCAGGCGGATGGATGTGGGTTCAAGGCCAGCCTGGTCTATAAACCTTTTTTCAGGGATTTACAAACACACAAGTAAATGGGGTTTACTGCTGAGATTAACGGCGTGCACCACCATGTCCAGCTTGTCCTTGCCCTTTTTTGTGATGTCTAAGTCTGGGTTAAGTAGTGCAGAGCCATGTGTTTATGCTGTACCCCATATCCCTTCTCGTAGGTCATTCCGTGTAAAAACCAGACCCCACTTTGAGGCACAAGATGGCGCTCTGAAGACCTGAACCCACTGTTATCGCTCACTATTTGAGAACACTAGCCTGTGGCTGGCTAAGGGGAGTTGTCTTCCCTAAGTGGATTCAGTGAGGGGCAACTGGCAGAGTGATTTCCAAGTTCAAGGAGGCAGCGCAGCCACAGACCTCACCCTCTAAAGCTCTAACTCAACAAAATGTTCCAAGAGACAACCCTAAGACATCTAATACTGATGCAGTCAGAAGCTAGGCTGATCCATAAATCTTAAGCAAATTTGGTTTGCTAGGAGGTGTTAGCATGCACCCTGGGATTCCCCGACACTACCCGGTTATACGCCATGGCTAGCTGGAGGGTCTGAAGCAAAGCCTATGCAAGGCCAGACTCTGGCATGCTTTTTGCTTCTGACCTGGCTTCCACCCTGAACTTCTCTTGGCTGCACAGGCTAAGTCGAATGAACCCAAGACCATGCACTTAGGCCTTAGAAGGAAGGGTATGCTTATGTATCTTTCTCATCCTTGGCCCATTCAGACAACATTGCATGTGAAATGAACTAGCCATGCCAAATTATGCCCAGTTTCCCAAGGGAGTCTGGCATCACCAGGGCTACTTTCAGATTTTATAACAATTACCAGGAGGCCACCAAGAAAATAAAATCATCAAGGACGAGGGAGACACTTTTTTATAAGAGTTATTCAGGGCTAGAGAGATGTTCACTGGTTAAGAGTGTTTGTTGCTCTTGTAGAGGACCAGGGCTCAAGTCCCAGGACTCATATGGTAGTTCACAACTATCTGTAACCTCCCAGATCCAGGTACTCTAAAAGGCTCACACACAGTGCCTACATATGCAAAACATTCACATACAAATACAATGTAAAATAAATCAATTTTTTCCTTTTAAAAAGTTGTTTTCAAAAGGTGTGGTGGTGCATACTTTTAATCCTGGCACTTAGGGGAGGCAGAGGCAGGTGGATCTCTGTGAGTTCAAGGCCAGCTTGGTCTACAAAGCGAGTCAGGGCAGCCTGGGCTACACAGAGAAACACGGTGTCAAAGAAAATTGTTTCCAGGGATGTATAAACACACAAGTAAATGGGGTTTTGTTGTTTTGTTTTAAAGTTGTTTTTAGTAGCTCCTGTACCTGCAAAGACTGAACTGCACAAAAGCTGGGCAGACAAACATGGGCACTACAAACTACATCAAGTGTAAAACACTGTTCACCAGAGGGGAACTGCAGAACTGAGTTAAAGGGCTATGCTGACTTCTGCTTGTGGAGCAGGCTCACAGGACACACATGCTAGAGCAGAGCCTCCGCGCACTTAGCTCATTTTCATTTATGTATCTCCCCACCCCCCTTTTTGGTTTTTCGAAAGACAGGGTTTCTCTGTGTAGCCTTGGCTGTCCTGGAACTTGCTTTGTAGACCAGGCTGGCCTCAAATTCACAGCAATCCGCCTGCCTCTGCCTCCCGAGTGCTGGGATTAAAAGTGTGTGCCACCACGCCTGGCATGTATCCCCTTCTTAACCTTCCACACACACTCACAATACCTCAAACTCACCTTTAAATTTGTCCGTATCTTTGTCTCTGACTAGCCGCACACTCCGTATGCTGAGATCCTTAAAGATAGCATCTATGTCACCCTGAACTGTGTTAAAAGGGAGATTTCCTACATAAGCTGTGTAGGGGGGCTCTGTGGGCAGCTCCTTCTGGCTTCGGGACCCATGGCCACCAGCACTGCCGCGGGACCTAAAAGGAGAGAAGCATGAAGAGTTTAAGGCTACTGACCCACAATAGTAGCCCACTGATCTGTTTCCACTGCCTCACTGTCTGCCCAGCATCCTCCTTACTTTATTAAGCAAGTGCCTGATTTTGACAGAAATAGGCATAGTAACATAAAATATAAACACTGCACAAGATGGTCCAAACATACCACATCACCTATGACAAGTGGCTCTCTTGCTGGGCTAGACTTTGTATCTGCAACGTTTATGTGGTAAAACCTAAGTCAATACCCTGCATACACAATCCACAAGAAATATGGGAACACTGAGGAGCATGAAGTCAAGAGGATCAGGTGCTCCAGACCAGCCGAAGCTACATAAGACCCTGCCTTGCAGGTGGGGGAGATAGGCTGAGTGGCCCAGTCTAGGTGAGGTACGTGCCATGCATGCATGAGGATCAAAGTATGGATCTCTGGGGATTACTGGCCGCCATCTAGTCTAGCTGAATAGTGAGTTCCAGGTTCAGGAAGAACCTGTCTCAAAGCTAATATGGAAAGTGAATGAGGAAGACAGCTGGCAGTGACCTCTGGACCTAATATACACACAAATGGACCAAAAAGAAAGCAAAGCATGGTAGTGCATGCCAGTAACAGAGAGGGTGAGGTAGGGGTACAGTTATTCTCAGTTATAAAGTGAGTTGGAGGCCAGTAGGCCAGTCACAAAACCAGAACAGACTATCCAGAAGAGACACAGAAAGCTGTTCTAGGAGGGACAAGGTTTTTTTTGTTGTCTCTCTAAATAGCCTTGGAACTCACTGTATAGACTTAGGATGGCCTCAAATCCAAATATCCTTCTGCCTGTGCCTCCCCAGTCTGCAGACTAAAGCCATAGGCCACCATACTTACCTGGTTTTAGTTCTTATTTTCAACTTATATTTAATGTGTATGAATGTTTTACCTGCACATATGTATATGTACTACATGCATGATGCCCATAGAAGTCAGGAGGGCATTACAGTCCCTGGAACTTGTGAGCCACACAGGTGCTGGGAATCAAACACAGATTCCTTCTCTGCAAGTATTCTAAAACTGAGCCATCTCTTTAGATAATTTCTCTCTACTGCTGACTAGTGGTCATAGAAGGCTCTAACAAATGCTGGGCATGGTGGCACACACCTTTAGTCCAGTACTCAGGAGGCAGAGGCAGGCAGATCTGAGATCCAGGACAGCTTTGTCTACAGAGAGAGTTCCAAGACAGCCAGAGCTACACAGAAAAACCCTGTCTTAAAAAACAAAAACAAGGGGGCTAGAGATATGGCTCAGGGGTTCCTGAGTTCAATTCTAGCAACCACACGGGTGGCTTATAACCATCTATAGTAAGATCTGGTGACCTCTTCTGGCCTGCAGGCACACATGCAGGCAGAATACTATATACAAAATAAACAAATCATTAAAAAAAAAAAAAAAAAAAAGGGCAGGGGAGGAGATTCCTATAATAATAGAAGATCAGCTGGGCGTGGTGGCGCACGCCTTTAATCCCAGCACTGGGGAGGCAGAGGCAGGTGGACTGCTGTGAGTTCGAGGCCAGCCTGGCCTACAAAGTGAGTCCAGGACAGCCAAGATAACATAGAGAAACCCTGTCTCAAAAAACAAACACAAACAAAAACAAAAAAGGAAGATCAAGTCATATTCACATTGTGAACCCATCTCAAAAAGGAAAATATCCAAACTGTTACTCCCCAAAAGTAAGCCCCACAGCCTGATTGAATAGTAGGACAAGCTTAAGAATGAGGGCTGCAGCCACTTGCTCCTGCCTCCTCACTTAAGTTTACATCTTATGTGATAACCCTACTGGTTAAACCCTCTGACACTACTCTTATGCTCCCACCTTTCAAAGCACCTTCTGAATATTTTCAGTAAACCACTTTCGGACTGGACTATGAACATGCAAACTATCATCTGAGTACCTGAAAGTGAATATTTACTAACCCTTTAAGTAAGGCACGGGCAACGTCAGGACACTTTACTGCACTCTACCCAACCCTGTTATTCTGATCGGCCTTCTGTCAGGAGGGTCACCTAGCTGTGATGCTGTGTGGGAGGCACAGGCAGCAAAATACGCTAACACAGGGATGTGACTCACCCTACCAGGGAAGGACAGTGCAAGCTCTTATCACAGTACTCAGTACAATGCAACTAAGCACTGCTTGTTTCTGGAAAGGTGAGCTCATGAGCGCACAGATATCATGAATAAGGGTGAGTAATAGTGAAGACCTGTGTGGAAGCAGCAAGGCCAGGCCCAGGAATAAGGAGGTGACCTCTGCCTAAGTCTATGGAGCTCAAAGGGATGCAGTTAAGGCAGTGGTTCTATGCTGGACATGGTAGCTCATACCTTTAATCCCAGGTGGATCTCTGAGTTCAAAGCCAAAATGGTCCAGGTCCAGGAAATGTGGGGTTCACTTCAAAGGCATTGGTCTTTGAGAAAGATAGAAAGCCTAGCTTTCAGAAAAGCAGCAAGGAAGTACCAGCTGGGTGTGGCCGGCACACGCCTTTTTAATCCCAGCACTTGGGAGGCAGGCGCAGGTGGATTACTCTGAGTTGGAGGACAGCCTGGTCTACAACAGTCCAGAACAGCCACAGAGAGGATACACAGAGAAACCCTGTCTTGAAAAACAAACAAACAAAAAGAAAGCACAAAACAGCTGGCTAGAGACAGTATTCCAGAGGCCAGACGAGACAAGCCAGCAGCCTGCTCAGAGGCAGCCTGTGTTAACCACCCCATGGTAAGTGCTTCTTTGTTAGGGTCTGGGCTACATGGCAAAAACCGGGTCTAGAAAACCAGTTTCATTTTCTACACTGGAAGCTTGGAGTAGGACCTCTGCCAATTACTTCTCTGTGCCTCAGTTGCTCCTTTTCCCCCCAAAGTCCAGGCTGGCCAACCTTCCCAGTGCTGGGATGACAGCATGCTTCCATTTTGCCTGTTACTTTATAAATGCTTGAAATATTAGTTTTATAAATGAACTTAATTGACTATAAACCACTTCATAAATACCAAGTGCCATATAAAACTTAACAACCACAGGGCACTCAAGGTTAGGCTGCTACATCTGAGTTATGATCTGAGCTAGGTACTTGGGACAGCAGGGAGAAATGGAAACTGGGAATTAAGTAGCCGAAGCACAGAGCCTAGCCCCAAACCCCAAACCCCAAACCCAAGTCAGGTCTGATACTCAAAGGCTCCCAGGCTTTATCACACACACCACCACCAAGCCACAGCTCATTCAATGACCTAGGAACAGTCTAACGATCTGTGATACAAGGGAATATTTCATAATAGCAGTCATTCAGGAAATCTAACTTTCAGCTGCCAAGTGTAACTCAAATTCTTTAGGCTGTCATTTTTCTTCACTCCAACCAACCAGTGACCTGCATAAAGGTCAGAACGAGGAGCAAGGAAGGCCACGCCTCACACCTGCCCTCCAGCAGGGATCTAGGGAAAGACATCATTGGGGCAGGGCTGCTAGGCTTCTGCAATCCTCTACAGCAGCAGGAACCTGAGCTTTCTTTTGCAGACAGCAGACTGAGGAAGCAAACTCTATAAAGATGGCTAGCACAGACAAGGAGGTGTCAAACAGACCAGAGGCAGAGTGACTACAGAAGAAACCGATCAGGTCCAGCACTCAGTGAAGGGTCTGTCTAGCACGATTGAGGCCATGGATGCTGCCTTGAGGACCACACACATCCAGAGAAACCAATGAAGGAATAGAGATTAGTGGAGGTTGGATCCAGTTAAGTAAATGAAGCATAAAATAAAATTGGTCCAACTGGCTTAATGGCACAGGCCTGTGATCCCAGGTACACACACAGGAGGGAGGAGTTTCAAATTTGAGGCCAACCCTAGCAAGACTGACTGTCTCAACAAAACAAACAAAACACCCTAGTGTTAAAGACAAGGGGGTGGGGTGGGGGAATGGGGACTAAGGATATAGTTCTGCAGTAGAGTATTTGCCTAGTACAGATGAATTCCAAGGTTCCATTACACCTAAAAGCCTAGTATTAAAGGCACACAGGAGTTAGAAACAGGGGCATCAAGAGTTCAATGTCATCCTTGGTTTTGTACCAAATCTTAGGCCAGGCTGGGTAAATATGAAAACCCAGTTTCTTTCTTTCTTTCTTTCTTTTGGTTTTTCGAGACAGGGTTTCTCTGTGTAGCCTTGGCCATCCTGGACTCACTTTGTAGACCAGGCTGGCCTCGAACTCACAGCGATCCGCCTGCCTCTGCCTCCCGAGTGCTGGGATTAAAGGCGTGCACGACCACGCCCGGCTGGGCAAATCGTTTTTAAGAGGGGTGAGAGAAGGAAGACCTGAGTCTGTCAACAAGAGCTTGGCCACCTCCCACTGTTGAAGGGTTGGAAACTCTGTTCCAAATGACTAATTTCTGATGCTATATGCATTTTGGGGTACTGTTAAGGCAATGTGTCAACATCTCCAACGATAGAGTGTTGCTGAGTTTCAAAATCCTAAATGCACCTAGCATGGTGGCCCAAACCTTTCCAAGCACTAGGGAGGCAGAAGGATCTCTGAGTTTGAGGCCTGTCTAGCTTACATACTGAAGTTCGGGGCAGTCACAGCCACATAGAGACCCGGTCTCAAAAAAAACAAAAAACAAAAAGCCCCACCAAACCAACAAAGATTAACAAAGCAGCCAACCGCATGCTCCATAGTCCCACCTGGGAAGAATCCATTCAACTTCCAGGATACCTGTGTTCTGAATGCTACAGAGTAAGAGCTAGCACTCACTGTAAGGCCTGGATGTCCTTCTTCAGGTGTCAATCAAAACAGCACAGCAGAGATGACAGCCCTGGTGCCTGTGGGGTTTCTCTGGTTGTTTCTGAGGCATGAAGACCTTGGGCTGACACTTCTGCCCCTCCCTTCCAAGTGCTGGATCAGACACACACCCCTGGTGCCGGAACCTAGAGCGTCACACATGCTAGGTGCACACTCCTAAATGAGCAGTATCCCAGGCCACGCAGAAACTCCTCATCAGTTATAAGTACCCATTTATGTTACCGATGCTGGAGATGAAGCAGCTGGCTAAGGGCATTTGTTCCTCCTGCAGAAAACCTGGGCTCCATTTTCATCACCTACATCTTTGCCAACTGCAGGGAATTGGAGACCTTCTGACCTCTGACACCAGACACATGTACATGCAGACAAAAGCCCCCCCCCCACCCTAGTAGGGGCACTCAGAAGGCAGAGGCTGGCAGTCTCTGTGAATTGAGGCCAGTCTGCTTGGTCTACACATTAAGTTTCATGGTAGCCAGGGATACAGAAATGAGACCGTCTCAAGAAAGTAATAAAATTAAGCCGGGTGTGGTGGTGCAAGCCTTTAATCTCAGCACTCGGGAGGCAGAGGCAGGTGGATCGCTTTGAATTCGAGGCCAGCCTGGTCTACAAAGTGAGTCTAGGACAGCCAAGGCTACACAGAGAAGCCCTATCTCGAAAGAAAAGAAAATGCATTATGTTTTTCTTTGTTTTCGAGATGGGGGTCTCTCTGTATAGCCTTGGCAGTCTTGGCCTCTTTGTAGCCAGGCTGGCTGGAAATCACAGAGCTCTGCCTGCCTTTGCCTCCCGGGTGCTGGGATTACAGGTGTGGCCACCAAGCCCAGCTTAACCATGTTCCTCTAAGACTTCTACTGACTCCTTTACTTAGCTCAGCTGCCCCTTGCCCCTCAATGTGCCACGGAAGACTATAACCTTCAGGTGACATGCTACATACAAGGGGGATTTAAACAGCTGAAAACAGTTGTGAGGAATGCTAATCATTCAGCAAACATTTACTATCATGTATGCTTCAAGTTCAAAGACAGCCTTGGAGCCAAATCAAGTTTCTAGACTTTAGTGTGTATGTAGCATACTACCTAGTGATGTGAAAAATAAAGCAATTATCAGTGGAAAAAGCAACTGTTTCTACACATTGCTGGATCTTTTTCTTTCAAGACAAGGTTTGTCTGTGTGGCCTTGACTGTCAGAAATCCACTTACCTCTGCTTTCCTTGTGCTGAACTAAAGGCCCGCACTACCATGCCCTGCTTCCACTTCTTAAACACACAGGTGGATACTGTACAGCTGAAGCTATGTGCATTTTACTAAAAAACCACTGGCCTTTTGTTTTGCTTGGTTTTGGTTTTTTCGAGACAGGGTTTCTCTATGTAGCCTTGGCTCCCTGGACTTGCTTTGTAGACCTGGCTGGCCTGGAACTCACAGCGATCCACCTGCCTCTGTCTCCTGAGTGCTGGGATTAAAGGCATGCACCACCACACCTGGCTGCACTGGCTGTTTTTAAAGCCCTTGGAAAGCTGAGGCTGAAAGACTAGAGTAAAAAAAAGCCAGAGGGATGTTAAGAGACAGAGCATAAACCCTACAGGCCTCTAAGGTCTCAATTATAAGTCCCTTAACTGGAATCCGACAATCATCCTAGTTGTTTTCTGGAAATCCTCCTGTCTCAGGCAGAGAAGAACACTGAGGTTACTGGGTGTCACCATGCCAAGCTTTTTGTTTGTTTTGGAGTCAAAGTCAACTATGTTGTCCAAAGTCATCCTTCTGCCTCAGAATCAAAAGTAGCTGGGACAGCTCCTGTCACCACATCAAGCTTTAGGAACCCTTCAATTTGTAGTCTCAATGATTTCTAGCAGGCACATTTCAACAATCCCAGTTCCTGTGGCCTATGAGTTCCCACTTAATTCTCTGAGTTTGAGTCCAGCCTGGTCTACAAAGCAAGTTCAGGACAGTCAAGGCCACACAGAGAGACCCTGTCTAGGGGGGAAAAAAGGCTTTTGAGAATGGCTTAGGCCATAGCTATTGTCACCCTGTTCTGGACCAGGGAAAACACTAGCAAACAATAAAGTACAAGAAGTGCTTCCCATCTATAATTTTTTAAGTATCACACGGCACAGAGAAAACTGCTGATATGAACATTACTAAAATAGCAATTAAAAGATCAATCATTGAAGATATCCAGTCAACTGTCTGTCATACTGTAAATTTCAGACTTAGCTGAGAACAGGCCCTGGTTTAGTACTCAGCTGAGTGATGAGGGAAGGGAACAAAATTACAAAACAAAAAAACCCACTCAAGCTGGACACATGCCTTTAATCCCAGCACTTGAGAGGCAGAGGCAGGAAGATCTGAGTTCGAAGCCAGCCTGGTCTACAAAGCAAGTCCAGGACAGCCAGGGTATTATGAACAACAACAGCAGCAACAGCAAAAACACCCATCCAAAACATGACAGCAGTAGCTGATCTGTTGTTCTGTAAGACATAAAATAAATAGACTCACCAACAATGTTTTTCACTTTGAATCCTCCTGCCTCAGGCTCCATTTCAACAGATTTTAAGAGGAGGCAGAGGCAGGTGGATCTGAGAGTTCGGGGTCAGCCTGGTCTACACAGTGAGTTCCAGGACAGCTAGGGCTACACAGAGAATTTCGAGCATCTGGGTGTAGTGAAACATGCTTGAAATCAAAGCACTGAAATAGCAGAGACAGGAGAATGTTAGTTCAAAGACATCATAGTAAGTTTGCTGCAACCTAGGCTACATGAGACCCTACTGAAAAAAAGGGGGAAGGGTAGGCATGTACAGGCATGGTACTCAGGAAGCAGGGTCAGGAGGATCTCTTGAGTTCCCAGCCTGGTCTATACAGCAAGTTCCAAGACAGCCAGGATGAAATAGAAATAGAGACTGTCTCAAAATGGCCCTACCCAAGGGCATGAGAGATGGCTCAGCATATATTAAGAGCATTAGCTGTTTAAAAAAAAAAAAAAAAGCATTAGCTGTTCTTCCAAAGTACCAGGGTTGGTTTTCGGCACCTATGGGAAGACTCATAACTCATCCCAGGCAGTGCCCATTGCCCGGCAAACAGACATATGCAGGCAAAATACTCACATACAAAGTAAGGTTATCAATATATAAGTGAAATGTACTTTTACATGAATAAGCCAGCTGAAATGCCTGATGTGGTGGCGCAGGCTGTTAATCCTAGTTGTAGAGGCAGGCAGATCTTTGAGTGCCAAGGGCAGCCAGGGCTACAGAGTGAGATTCTGTCTCAAAAGGAGAAACAAAGCAAAGTCAACTTGAAAATTTCAGGTCAAAAAGGGGTTTATAAGGGACTTTTAAAATTTTTAAGGGATGCTGAGGGTCAAGAATCTCAAATTCAAAGCCGGGCGTGGTGGCGCACGCCTTTAATCCCAGCACTCGGGAGGCAGAGGCAGGTGGATCGCTGTGAGTTCGAGGCCAGCCTGGTCTACAAAGCGAGTCCAGGATGGCCAAGGCTACACAGAGAAACCCTGTCTCGAAAACCAAAAAAAAAAAAAAAAAAAAGAATCTCAAATTCAGCCGGGCGTGGTGGCGCACGCCTTTAATCCCAGCACTCGGGAGGCAGAGGCAGGTGGATCGCTGTGAGTTGAGGCCAGCCTGGTCTACAAAGTGAGTCCAGGATGGCCAAGGCTACACAGAGAAACCCTGTCTCAAAATACCAAAAAAAAAAAAAAAAAAAAAAAAAACCAAAAAACAAAAAAAAAAAGAATATCAAATTCTTGGAGTGGGCGTGGTGGTGCTCACCTTTTTGGGAGGCAGAGGCAGGTGGATCACTGTGAATTTACAACCAGCCTGGTTTACAAAGTGAGTCTAGGAGAGAAACCCTGCCTCAAAAACCTAACAACCCAAACAAACAAGAAAGAATCTCAAATTAGCTTTAAGAGAACATCTGGCCAAATGGCTGCTTTCATCTTCCCATTACTATTTCAAATGAGTTACATCTTTCTTTTTTTTTTAATTGCAAATACAATGCTCTGCCTGCATGTACACTTTTACAACAGGAAAGGGCAGCAGATCTCATTATAGATGGTTGTGAGCCACTATGTGGTTGCTGGGAATTGAACTCATGACCTTTGAAAGAGCATCTTCCAATTAACCTCTGAGCCATCTCTCCAGCCCGAGTTGCATCTTAAGAGAATTTTAACTTGTTCACTTTCTTCTTTTTTATTTTCAGATAACCTACATAACATTTTTCTTACAAAAACAATGTCTCCACTTTATATATATATATATATATATGTATGTATGTATGTATTTATTTATTTTTCAAGGGTCTCAACTGTGGTATGTACTAAGTCTAACAGCTTCTCCACCATCACCAAAAAGTTGACAAGTTCCTCACTCCCACAGGGTTTCTCTGTGTAGCCTTAGCTGTTCTGGACTCACTCTGTAGACCAGGTGGCCTCAAACTCAGAGATCTCCCTCCCTCTGCCTCCTGATTGCTAGGATTAAAGATGTGTACCATCACGCAGAGCAGCAAGTTTTTAAGGCAGCTTTCTTTTTTCTTTCGGTCTCTCGAGACAGGGTTTCTCTGTGTAACCTTGGCTGTCCTAGACTCGCTTTGTAGACCAGGTTGGCCTCAAACTCACAGCGATCCACCTGCCTCTGCCTCCCAAGTGCTGGGATTAAAGGCGTGGACCACCACACCTGGCTTGCTTTCTTTCCCTTTGAGATAGGATCTCACTATGTAGTCCAGGCTGGCCTTAAATCTGGGTTTCTCCTGCCTCAAGCTCTATAGTGCTGGGATTTGGGTAGGAAAAGAGAACCCTTGGGCAGGTATCTAGTAGAGGAAAAGCAAAACAAACAACAAAAACCACAACCTAAATTATTACATTTAAGCAGGACTGCTGAATATGGTGGTTCATGCCTTGAATTCCACTATTGGGAAGGCAGAGGTGGGCTATCTGAGTTCCAGGCCAGCCTGGTCTACACAGTGAGTCCAGGTTGGCCAGAATTACAAACACATGAAGACCTTATCTAAAATAAAATTTTAAAAATTCTAACAGGATAACAGGACTTTAGTACAAATCTGATACATAGAAAGCTATCCTCAAGGGCATTCATGTTAACATTTCATCCAACACCTATTTGTATTTTTATTAGCAAATAAAATACCCTCTTAAAATATATGTGGCTCCACCTTACCCCCAACTTCCTCCTTTGGGGAGCACAAATGATATCTGTAAACTTCTGCACCCAAACAAGCCTGTGACTCATTTAAAGGCTAATTCTTCACCTAACAAAAGACACTTTGGGGGTTGCCACTTGGGAAACCTAAAACCTCAGTAGAACTATTGTGATAGTGCCCCCAGGCAAGTCACCTTTTCTGTAAAAAGGATAAAGGCCAACATGCCCTTGACAAATAAGCAAGATTCTTACATACTGTCTCATAAAACTACTATTAAGCACTAATTGTTTGTTTTAAGGCCAAGAGCTTTAGCTCGTTTATTTCTATTGTTTGCCAGGACACTGAACCCAAGACTTCAGGCATGCCAGACAATCCCCGCTGTAATGTGCATTTAAAAGCGAACAAAATATCCGGTATTGGTTTTTGGAATTATGCCCCAGGAGAAATCTATTCATCAGTTAAAAGATTTTCTGGGTTGATTTGCCCTATGTTGTCTGCATCTGCCCAGAATCAGAACCAGGCGAAAGCGATTCTCCGGGTTCTGGGGAGCGACTAGGAAGAAATTAACCATTTCCGCCGGCAGACACGTAGTACCTGTCAATAAAGTATTCTAAACGCGAGGGAGGCAGAGGAGCAGACTCGCGCGCACGCACGCACACGCACATACATACATACACACACACACACTCCCCACTACGGTGTATTTGTTTTGGTGGATGTCCACTCTCGCTGCCTCCCCCTGTGGATTGGATGATCCCAGGATCCAGACGCCAAGAGGAAGGGAGCCTCTCTCGCGGTTCGCGGGCCTCACGCCGAGCAGCGGAGACCACGGAGAGGGGCAAGGCCGCCTCTTGCTTCCAAGCTGCAGCTCAGCCTAAGCAGGGAATCAAGTTGGACGCGGGCGCTGGTTTCCCCGGGAAACCCTCCGGCGTCGCTGCAGGCTAAGGCTGGGACGGAGGCCCCGCGATGCGCCACGCTGAGGCCGGCGCGGAGCCGAGGGAGGGATGCGCGCCGCGAGCAAGAGCCCAAGCAGCCTAACCGTCGCCAGCGGCTCCCGGAGCGCGCCATTTCCAGGCCTCTCCTCGGGGCCTGGTCAGGCCGCTTCCTGCCGCCCGTCTCGAGTGAGCGCAGCAAGGCCGTCCCCTTCGAACCTCCCTTGCACTCGGGCCGGCGGACGCGCCGGCCCGCCAAACCGCGCCCCGCCCGCCTCACCCTCTACCGCCGCCGAAGCTGCTGTAGGCCCGATCGTCGTAGGTATCGAAGTCCGCCATTTGCCGTCTCCGCTCCTTGAGGAACCAGCGGGCCAGCGAGGAAGGACCCCGCAATATAACTCCTCCTCCCCCCTCCCGCCCCGCAACAGGGGCTGTCCGCCGCGCTGCCTGATCGCAAATCGCACGCACGCATGCGCGCGCCGCCGCGCCCGGCCTTGGGCCGACGGGGCCCGCTGCTGGCCCCGGCGCGCTGTGCGGCCCACGTGGTGCAGCTGCCAGCCCTCGTAGCGCCGCGCGCATGCTCTGCCCACCGGGGCCCATTGTGTGCTAGCTTGATGGTTTCACGCGTGCTTGCCTCTTACTGTCCCTGCCCCGCCCTGCTCTGTGGTCACCTCCCTCTCTGGCGGTACCTGTCACCCTGCACGCTGTGCTCTATTATCACTTGATTCAGTTTGGGGTTTGTGGATGCCTTGCTGCCCTGGAGCTCTGTAACTAAGGATGACTCTGAACCCCAGGTTTTTGCAATTTCAACTTCCTAAGGACTGGGATGACAGGTGTGTGCCACTATACCGGGCTGTCTGGTATCACCTTAGACTTACTAAGGTGTCCTAGGTCGGCTCCATTTGGTTCCACTTGTGCACAGTTCCCGCCCCCAGGGTTTCTCTGCGTAGCTCTGGATGTCCTGGAACTCGCTTTGTAGGCCAGGCTAGCCTCGAATTCATTGAGATCCGCCTGCCTCTGCCTTCCTAGTGCTGAGATTGAAGGTGTGAGCCACCACGGCCTGGCCTTGGGCACAATTCTTTTTTGTTTTTTTGAGACAGGGTTTCTTTGTGTAGCCTTGGCTGTCCTAGACTCACTTTGTAGACCAGCCTGGCCTCGAACTTATAGTGATCCATCTTCCTCTGCCACACCCGGCACGGGCAGATTATTTTATAAATAATAAATATTTTTAGAAAAAGAATGCCGGGTGTGGTGATGCACACCTTTAATCCCAGCACTCAGGAGGCAGAGGCAGGGGATTGCTGTGAGTTCGAAGCCAGCCTGGTCTACAAAGTGAGTCTAGGACAGCCAAGACTACACAGAGAAACCCTGTTTTGAAAAACCTAAAAAACAAACCAAAATAATCTGCCCGCATGTGCGCCTGCCAGCCACAAGAAGACACCAGATCTCATTACAGATGGTTGTGAGGCAACATGTGGTTGCTGGAAATTGAACTCAGGACCTTAGGAAGAGCAGGCAGTACTCTTAACCTCTGAACCATTACTTGAGACCTGGGCACAATTCTTAATGGTCTCTGTGTTAGAAGGCAACCTGTTCTAGGTGGAGATCCCCAGATGTCCAGGGGCCAAAGACTTGGAAGTGGGAATGGTGTGTGTGTGTGTGAATCAGGTGAAGGAATATACCTTTGTCTTTGACAGGTGCTACAAAGTGGACATGGTGGTAAATATCTGTAATCGATACTCTAGGGAGACTGAGGCTGGTAGATCGGATTATGATTTAGACGTCAGTCTGGGCAAAACAATGAGACACTATCTGTGGTGGCGCACGCCTTTTAATCCCATCACTCAGGAGGTAGAGGTAGGTGGGTCTCTGAGTCTACAGAGTGAATTCCAAGTCAATCAGGACTATGTAAAAACAAACAACAAAAAACTGACATAAAACTGAAATAAAATTTCAATACAAAACAAGCTGTATTCGCTGTCTAGACATTGGGGAGGGTGGTGAAGATTAGAGTAGACTCATTTGTAGTTGAACTAATCAGACTAGTTATGTTTTACTTTTTGCAAAAGACTGCTCTGAAAAATAATCTTTTTTTGAAAACTAAATTTTAAGGGTGGACAGGTTGGCTCAATGGGTAAGGGTGTTGCACTCAGGAGGCAGAGGCAGGCGGATCGCTGTGAGTTCGAGGCCAGCCTGGTCTACAGGAGAGTCCAGGACAGCCAAGGCTACACAGAGAAACCCTGTCTCGAAACAAACAAAACAAAGAGCATTGCCTACTGTTCCAGAGGACTTCATTTCAATCCCCACCACCCAATGGCAGCTCAAAACTATAACTCAGCTTTTGGGGGGACAACCTCTTCTAGCCCCCCGAAGGTATCAGGCATGTGGTACATAGGAGTACATGCAGGGAAGTTAGCTATGCACGTAAAATAACCACAAGAACACAGTTTTCTGCATTGCATCTTCTCACAATACTAAGGAGTGATGAGGACAAATGATCCTGGGGCCTTGCAGGGTTTGTGATGGAGATTACAATATTCTTGGATGCTCCAAGGTATCATAGGTACAATTTATAAGAACCCTGTAGAAACCTCAGGCCTGGGAAAGGCTGGCATGAGATCATCAGTTAGGAGGCTTGAAGGGCAATTGCTTCAGGTTTGAGGCCAGCCTGGGCTACTGACTGAATTCTAGTCAGCCTGGGCTGCAGAGGAGGAGCTCTGTCTGAACAAACCAAGGCAAATAAAGTAATAATTATGAAAGGCACATGGAGTGAATTTTCCGCATAGATCTGGTTAGTGTATTGGGGGAGGGTGCTGGAGGGTAGTGCAAGTGATCCTCTGTAGAGCACCTCACAGGAGTCAATTTCTTTCTCCTTTCTCCATTTGCCCCCCACCCCGCATCAAATCCCTTTATACATGGAGCCATCTTGCCTGCCCTTATAGTCTCCTGCCATCCCCCCATCCCCCAAGACTTTGCAGGTTGGGACACACTCTACCCTCAGGTGCATCTTCAGCCTTTTATTACTGTCTTTTCTGTTTGCTTGCTTCTTGTTATTCTTGTTTTGATTTTTGGGTTTTTGTTTGTTTGTTTGTTTGTTTTGTTTTGTTTTTCGAGACAGAGTCTTTGTTAGCCGTGGCTGCCCTGGCCTCGCTTTGTAGACCAGGCTGGCCTTGAACTCACAGTGATCCGCCTGCCTCTGCCTCCCTGGTGCTGGGATTAAAGGCATGCGCCACCACACCAGCTTTCTTATTTGTTTTGAGATACTGCTCTGACCTAAACTGGGTGAGACCTCCCTATGTAGCTGAAGATGACCTTGAATTTTATTTCTTTGTTTGTTTTTCCAGACTCGGGTTTCTCTGTGTAGCCCTGGCTGTCCTGGAATCCACTCTGTAGGTCAGGCTGGCCTCCTGCCTCCCGAGTGCTGAGATTAAAGGTGTGCACCACGATGCCCGGCTGTTTATTTGGTTTTCAAGACAGAGTTTTGAAGATGACCTTGAATCTATTTATTTTATTTATTTGCTTTTCTTTTTGTTTGTTTGTTTTGATTTTTGTTCTTCAAGACAAGGTTTCTCTGTGTAGCCTTGGTTTGTCCTGGACTCCCTTTGTAGACCAGGCTGGCCTCAAACTCTCAGAGATCCACCTGTCTCTGTCTCCCCAGATTCTGGGATTAAAGGTGTTTGCCACCACTGCTGGGGCTGACCTTGAAATTCTGATCCTCCTCCCTCCATCTCCTGGGTGCTGGAATTACAAGCAACAACCACCACTGCTATCTATCTATCTATCTATCTATCTATCTATCACTTATTTATTACTTTTATCTATTTATTGTGTGTGAGGGGGAGGAGTGCACATGCCTAAGGGCATGTGGGTTAGAGGGCACTATTTCAGGATTTGGTTTTCTCCTCCTTATGGTGCAGTCCCTGGGTTGAACTTAGGTCAGGCTTAGTGGCAAGTGCCTTTACTTACTGAGCCATCTTGCTGGTCCTTGCTTTTTTGTTTTTGTTTTTTTTCAGACACAGGGTTTTTCTATGTAACCCTGGCTGTTCTGTAACTCACTATGTAGTCAGGGATCCTCCTTCCTCTGCCTCCGGAGTAGGGATTTAAAGGTATGCACCAGCACCTCCTGGCTTTCTTTCTTTTTTTAATTAAAAAAAAAGGCAATGCCCTGGCACACACCTTTAATCCCAGCACTGGAGAGGCAGAGACAGGTGGATTGCTGTGAGTTCGAGGCCAGCCTGGTCTACCAAAGGGAGTCCAGGACAGCCAAGGCTACACAGAGAAACCCTGTCTCAAAAAACAAACAAAAAAAATTTACTGGTACATATGTATGTATGTGTGTGTGTGCGCGCGCGCGCGCGTGTGTGTGTGTGTGTGTGTGAGAGAGAGAGAGAGACAGAGAGAGAGAGTGAGGGACATGTATGGAGGTCAGAGGGCAGCTTTTAGGAGTCTGTCCCCTCCTTTTACATTACTTAGGCCAGATATTTCTGGTTTTGTTGCGCAGTAGCCCCCAGGCTAGCTGTCCTTCCCTGCCTCTCATCTCACCACAGTGATGCTGGGATTACAGATTTGTGCATCATACCTGCCCGTTTACATGGATTCCAGGGATGACTCAGACCATCATCCATCATTTGGTGGAAGGCGCCTTTACTCGCTGAGTCATCTCTCTGGTCCTCAAGTATGGTTTGCTTGTCAGTTTCTGCCTGGTAAGGCTAGGTACTCTAATCACTCACTGCATGCTAATGTAGCATGCTAGGAGCCCTGGGTAACCTTGTGTCCCTGTACTCAGGTAAAGTAGGAGGATCAGAAGTTGGAGGCCAGCCTGGGCTATGTGAGACCCTGTGTCAAAGGAAAAAAATACTACAAACTACGGTAGGGTACATAGTAACTCCCAGGTGATGCCAAACTCCTGTTACTGGTCATTGTGTACCCATTTTCTATGAACTGAGGGAGGAGAGGAGGGGAGGAAACCCATGAAGATTCCCAGGAAGTTCCTGAAACTTACAAACTTTGCAAGCCCCATTCCCTATGTTATATTCAGTTAATAACAGCAGCCACCATCACTGGGGAGAAAACCTCTGGACCAGAGTTTGCCTGTGTGTTTTTCACAGAGCTCCAGGGATACAGCTTTTGTGAGTCACTCATGCTGGGGAGGGAGCAGCTTTTTGGTGATGCAGCTGTCTTTGAGTCACCTATGCTCCATTAAGTAACCCCCACAATAGCCAATATTCTTGTTAACTTTATTCATTTTTTCTTTTTTCTTTTCTTTTCTTTTTTTTGGTTTGTAGACCAGGCTGGCCTCAAACTCACAGAGATCCGCCTGCCTCTGCCTCCCGAGTGCTGGGATCAAAGGCGTGCATCACCACACCCAGCTGAGATAGGCTCTTTCACTTAACCTGGTGTTAGGCTGTCCCGAGATCCTTCAGGCTCTGCTGCCTCTCAGCCCCCACTGTCAGGGTTTCAGGCCTGCTCAGACATGCCTGGCTTTTTATCTGGATGCTGGAGATCCAAACCCAGGTCCTCCTACCTCAACAGCAAGTGTTCTGACCCACTGGGACATTTCTCCAGCCCATTTTGTACTTATTTTAGAGTGTGTATATAAACAGAAGTTTCCTGTGAGACAAGCCTTGGTGTTCAGCCAACAGCAGTTTCCTACATCTTGTTTACCAAGTCTCCCGATTGCATCAGGAGAATGACCAGCACACCCCAGTGTGTGTAAGCACTCTCCAAGCTGTTTGCATGGTGAGGACATTAACTAATGGCTTGCTTCTCAGATGGCCTCCCTGTCACTGGGCACTGCATGACTCTACCAGCCAGGTGACCTCAGCAAGCTGGGATTAAAGGTGTGTACCACCATGCCCAGTTTAAAACAGTCCATTTTAAGAATCTAGTAGTAGCGGGGCGTGGTGGCACACATTTTTAATCTTAGCACTTGGGAGGCAGAGGCAGGTGATGGATCTCCGTGAGTTCAAGGCCAGCCTGATTTACAGAGTGAGTTTCAGGAAAGCCAGGCTACACAGAGAAAGCCTGTTTCAAAAAACCAAAACCAAACCAAACCAAACAAAAAAGTTCTAGAGAGATGGCTTACTGGTTAAGAGTACTGGGTGTTCTTCCAGAGGACCTGGGTTCACTGCCTAGCACCCACATGGCAGCTCACACCTGTTTGTAACTCTAGTTCCAGAGGATCTGACACTTTCATGCAGACATATATGCAGGTGAAACACCAATGCACATGAAATAAAAAATGAATAATACATTTTAAAAATCTCATGTTCTTACTATTAATCTCAACACTCCTCAGGTAGAAAGTGCAATTAGGAGAATTAGAAGTTTAATATCACTGAGCACAGTGTCACAAGCCTTTAATTTCAGCACTCGGGGAGGCAGAGTCAGGTGGATCACTGTGAGTTCGAGGCCAGCCTGGTCTACAAAGCAAGTCCAAGCATGCCAAGGCTATACAAAGAAACTCTATCTGGAAAAAAAGAAAAGGAAAAGAAGAAAAAAAAAAAAAAAAAAAGAAGAAGTAGTTTAGTATCATCCATAGGAGGTGCCTTAATCCCAGCACTTGCTCAGCATTTGGGAGGCAGAGCCAGGTCGAACACTGAGGCCTGGCTCGAGGGGGGGGGAGGGGTGTCACTAAGTTGTCTGGTCTAACCTTGAACTCTTGTCAGTAGCTCAGGCTGCCTTCAGAAGTCCTCTCACTTCAGCCTCCCTCATTCTGGAAGGACAGGTGTGAACAACAAGATGTGGCCGGACCTCAGCCTGTATGAGGTTTATGGGCCACTGTGAGCAGCGGTGGGGACCTCAGAGGCAACATAAGGTCCAGGCTCCACCCTCGGGGTGATTCTGTGAGGCTGTGGGCCAAGAGAACCACCCATGTGCCAGCTCTTAAGAGCTTTGACACCTTTAATCCCAGCACTCGGGAGGCAGAGGCAGGTGGATCGCTGTGAGTTCGAGGCCAGCCTTGTCTACAAAGTGAGTCCAGGATGGCCAAGGATACACAGAGAAACCCTGTCTCGAAAAACAAAAACAAAAACAAACAAAAAAAAGAGAGCTTTGACTACACACACCACCTGTAAAAATGCCCCAAAACAACAACCATAAACCCACCCCCAAACCTCCAAAACATTAAAGGGCCGCCAAGCCTGACAACTTCAACTTGATTTTTTTTTTTTTTTTTTTTTTTTTTTTTTTTTTTGGTGCACAAACGTTTATTGAGGGAGGGGGCGTCAGTCCTTCTTCCTCACGGCTGCCAGCACGTTGCTAAGCTCCTCCCGCTTCCTCTTGGCCCGGATGTGCGTGCCCACCCGCTTCTTGATGAACTTGAGCGTTCGCTTGTCCTTGGACACCTTGAACAGCTCCGTGGCGCGCCGCTCATAGGGCGCGAAGCCACACACCTTCCTGATCATGTCCCGCACGAACTTGGTGTGCTTGGTGAGGCGCCCTCGGCGCCGGCTGTTCCTCGGCTTGTTAACGTTCTTCGTCACTTTGTGGCCCTTGTTGAGGCCCACGGTCATGGGGTAGCGCAGGGCCATGGCTGCTGTTCTCCGATGGCGGCCACGACAGGACAACTTGATTTTGACCCCTGGAACCCACTCAATAGGAGGAAAGATCTGACTGCCACACATGTACTGTGGCTCATGTACTACTACGCCATAAATAAATATAGTTGAAAACATTTTGGTTTGTTTTTGAGACAAAGTCTCTCTTGTATGTTGCTCTGGCTGGCCCCGAACTCACTGTGTAGATAGCGCTGGCCTCAAACTCAGAGATTTGAGTGCCTCTGCTTCCCGAGTGCTGAGATGTGCTGCCACCGTGCCCAGCTGGAAATAATTCTTAAAAACAACAAAGGTGGGCAGTCCTCGAGGAAGGACACCTGAGGCTGACATCCCTAGATGTAACTTGTGCGTGTGCGTGTGCGCATGCGCACAATTTCAGTGCCCATTTTGTGGCTCGTGCTTTCCTTGTTTTAGAGAGGAAGTAGTTCTGGCTAACGCAGGTCACAGAATCATCTCTGGGTGGGATGACCTGCATTCCAGCCCTGCCCTTTTCCAGCCCTCACAGGTTCCTGACTGAGGTCAAGGTGGCAAGATATGGTGGCCTAGATTCCTTGGAACCCAAAGCTGCTGCCTTTGAGTGGGTCAGCCTGCGTGGCACACCCTATGGAAGCTTAAGGCTTGTATTATGCCCAGCCTATTTATCCGACTAGAGGGTAGAGTTCATTGAAGAGAATCAACCGCACTTTGATTGCCAGGACTTCAGACCCTCCCTCTCCCTCCCTCCCTTTCCTTCCCTCCCCCTTCCTCCTTCCCTCCCCCCCCCCCCCCCCCAGTCAGGGTTAGCTCTGTACTCTTGCTCTTCTACCCCAGCCTCCCATGTGCTGAGGTTACAGTCCTGTACCATCATCCTGGCTTGACCAGGACATTAAAAATTATTTATTTATTTATTTATTTATTTTGTTTTTGTTTTTCGAGACAGGGTTTCTTGGCTGTCCTGGACTCACTCTGTAGACCAGGCTGGCCTTGAACTCACAGCAATCCACCTGCCTCTGGGATTAAAGGTGTGTGCTACCATGTCTGGCTGCCTTTTTTTTTTTTTTTTTTTTTAATTTTTGCAGAAAACATGTAGCCCAGGTGGCCTTGTACTCATTTCCCGGTCTCTATCTCCTTCAGTTCTGGGATTACTGGCCTGCACCTCTATGCACTAGAGAATTTTTTTTAAAGATTTATTCATTATGTATTCTGTATTCTGCCCACACATGTGCTTGCCTGCCCCAGCAAGGCATTGTCGTGAGCCACCATGTGGTTGCTGGGAATTGAACTTGGAACCTTAAAAGAGCAGCCAGTGCTCTTAACCTCTGAGCCATCTCTCCCGCCTATTAGAGACTTTTTTTTTTTTTAATTTCCTCCTTCCTTTCTGCCCTCCTTCCCCCCCTCTCTTTTGTAAGACAATTCTTATTATGCTCGTGGATGGGCTTCAAACTCTGTAATGGAAAGTGTGCTTCTCATCTGGCCTTCTGAGGGGTTACGTCTAGAGGGCTCCCTGGGCACTGGTGAGCTGGTCTAGGCTGGGATGTACTGCCCTCTCTGGGCCCGAGTGGAAGCCTGCTTCTGCTCGCCCATGGGCAGTGAGTCCAGGGTTGGGGAGGGACCAGTAGGAGAGTGCAGAGGCAGTTTTCTAAGAAAACAGGAAACCACAGCTCAGACATGGGGTGTCTAAAAGAGTGTTATAAGGTGGATGTGGGGTTGCATGTCTAGAGTTCCAGCTACGTGGGCAGCTGGGGTAAGAGGATTGAAAGTTTTTCCCAACTTAGAGTTGGGATGTAGCTCAGTGGTAGAGTACCTGCCTAGAAATTTCCAGTTAAGGGTATGGGGGTGTGGTTCAGTGGTAGAGTGCTTGTTTATGAGAGAGAGAGAGAGCGTGGGGTGAGGTGGGGTGGTGGGGGGGGGGGTGGGGAGAAGTTATTGGGAGAATGATGTAATTTAAGTTATTTCTCTCTCTCTCTCTCTCTCTCTCTCTCCCCCCTCCAAGGGTTTCTTGGGCTGGAGAGATGGTTCAGCCATTAAAGGTTAGGTTCACAACCAAAAATATAAGAGATAGGGTTTCTCTATGTAGCCCAGGCTTCCTAGAACTCGCTCTGTAGCCAGGCTGGCTTCAAACTCAAGAGATCTGCCTGCCTCTGTCTCCCGAGTGTGGGGATTAAAGGTGTGTACCACCACTGCTCAACATATTTGATTTTTCTTTTTCAGTAGTTAAGAGCAACTGCTGCTCCTAAAATGCATGGGGCTGGAGAGATGGCTCAGCAGTTAAGAGCACTGCCTGCTCTTCCAAAGGTCTTGAGTTCAATTCCCAGCAACCACATGGTGGCTCACAACCATCTATCTATAATGAGATCTGATGCCGTCTTCTGGCATGCAGATAAAACACTCATATACATTAAATAAATAAATTTTATTAAAAATGTATGTGGAAGCTGAAGAGATGGCTCAGTAGTTAAGACCACTGGCTGCAGCCAGGCATGGTGGCGCACGCCTTTAATCCCAGCACTCAGGAGGCAGAGGCAGGTGGATCTCTGTGAGTTCGAGGCCAGTCTGGTCTACAACATGAGTCCAGGACAGCCAGGGCTACACAGAGAGAGGCCCTGTCTTAGGGGAAAAAAACAAAAACAAAACAAAACAAAACAAAAAAACACTGACTGTCCTTCCAGAGGACCCGGGTTCAATTCCCAGCAAGCACATGGTGGCTCATAACCATCTGTAATAGGATCTGACGCCCTCCTCTGGTGTGTATGAAGACATTGTGCTCATATACATAATGAATAAATAAAAATTTAAAATTATAGTTAAAAATCACATGTGTGCAGTACCCACAGCAGCCACGTAAGGGTGTCAGAGCTCCTGGAACTGGAACTGGTGTGCTCTCAGGGACTCAAACTCAGGTCCTCAGGCTTGGCAGCAAGCTCCTTTACCCAGGGATCCATCTTGCTTTTCCAAGTTACTCATTACTGCAATTGCTCAGATGATCAACAAATATTCCAGTCCACTCCTTGTGCCAAGTTACATCAATCAGGTACCCTTGAGGGTGATGGGCCAAGAACACAGGGAGGTGTTCTCTGTATGCCTGGTGTCCAGAAGTGTGGCGGAAAGATGCTTATGGGAACAGTGGGGTCCACCTGTAATTCCAGCCGGAAGCTGAGGCAGGAGAATCCCGACTTCTAGGCCAATGTGGGCTACATATTGAGTCCCTGTCTTTTTTTTTTCCCGAGACAGGGTTTCTCTGTGTAGCCTTGGCTGTCCTGGATTCACGTTGTAGACCAGGCTGGCCTCGAACTCACAAAGATCCCCCTACCTCTGCCTCCTTGATTGTTGGGATTATAGGCATGTTGCCACCATGCCTAGCAAGTCCTTGTCTTTTTTTTTTTTTTTTTGGTTTTTCGAGACAGGGTTTCTTTGTGTAGCCTTGGCCATCCTGGACTCACTTTGTAGACCAGGTTGGCCTCGAACTCACAGCGATCCGCCTGTCTCTGCCTCCCGAGTGCTGGGATTAAAGGTGTGCACCACCACGCCTGGCTAAGTCCTTGTCTTAAAAGGAACAAACTGACCAGCCCAGAGGGCCAGTGTGTCTTATGGCTTGTGCTCAGATCTCCGAAGACAGCCATGGCCACGCTGGGTTGTGTGTTGCAAATGTTGGGCACAAGGCCAAATACTTGCTGTTTGTTGAGCAACTCAAAGAATACGTGGAAAAGGGGAGGGAAGTCTGTCCTCTCCACTCTCCATCAGATCACCTGAGGGCTTCCTGGTGTTAAGAGTGGTAGGAGGGAGTGGTAAGACAAATAGGCCTCTCAAGGAGAGGTTGTGAAATTGTCTTCCAGCTCAAACCACTGGGACTTCGCCGATGTAAGTAGGATGTTGGTACCCTGAGCTCAGAGTTCACTATCATCCATGGCTGCTTGAGATGATGCGTGCATGGAACTCAGTGCTTAGATATCTATAAGGAAGCTAGGCATGGTGGCGCACACCTTTAATCCCTGCACTTGGGAGGCAGAGGCAGGCTGATCTCTGCGAGTTCAAGGTCAGCTTGGTCTATAGACTGAGTGCCAGGGCAGCCAGGGCTATAGAGAAACCCTGTCTAAAAAAACCTAAAAAGAACCAAGCAAGCAAGCAAGGAAACAAAACAAAAAATAAAACCTAAGAAAGAAAGAAAGAAAAAGAAATCTGTAAGGATAGTTTGGGCTGTCTCTTCCTCCAGCATTTCTTCCTTGCTTCCTTCCTTTCCTCCCTCTCTCCCTCCCCTCTCTTCCCTTGTTTCCTTCCTAGAAAGATTGGTAATATGGACAAAGGACTCATTGAAGGATGCAAGGATGTTGCAGACACCAAATACAGTCTCTCCTCCAGCCACCTGAGGTCCAAAGCTAATGACTTTGTCCTTATCCTTCCCCAGGTAAGGTGCCATTTCTGTGCATTGTTTGGAGACTCCTTCATTAGAAAGATATTCGGATATTCCATTCTTTCTATACACACATGCATGCACACTCCAGGGTCTTTTGAGACAGGGTTTCTCTGTGTAGCCTTGGCTGTCCTAGACTCACTTTGTAGACCAGGCTGGCCTTGTAACTCACAGCAATCCACCTGCCTCTGCCTCCCCAGTGCTGGGATTAAAGGCATGTGCTACCACGCCCAGCAATTTTTTTTTTCACAGTCTCACTGTCTAGTTTTGGTTCCCCTGGAACTTCCCATGTACAGTAAGTAGAAGGCTGGCCGCAAACTCAGAGATCTGCCTGCTTTTGTGTCCCAAGTGCTAGCATTAAAGCTGTATACCATCGGCTTGTCTTTTAATGTTTTCCTATGTAGTCCTAGGAGGCCTGATGCTTGTTACACTGCCCAGAATGGCCTCATACTTGTAGAAATCCTCCTGCCTCTGGTTCCCAAGTACTAATATTATAAGCATGTGTCGCCATATCTGGTTTGTGTGTATGGGTGTTTTACCTGCATGAATGTGCACTTGGTACCTTTGGAAGCCAGAAGAACCGGCATGTGGGTGCTGGGAAATCAAACCTGGCTCCTACAGATGAGCTCTCGGTGCTGCCGAGCCATCTTTGTAGCCACCCTCTTCCCCTATGTCTGGTTTTAGTATGTTTTTTAAACTTTATTTATGTGTATCAGTGTTTTGCAGGAATGTGTCTCTGTGTACCACTTGGGTACCTGGATCCCCCAAGAAAGGCAGAAGAGGGCATCAGAACTCATGGTTATGGATGGTTCTGAGCTGCCAGGTGGGTGTTGGGAATCGAACCCAGGTCCTCTGAAGAACAGCCAGTCCTCTTAACTGCTGAGCTGTATCCCCAGCCCAGGTTTTCTTTTCTTTTTTTCTTTAAACCTTTATTTCATGTGCATTGGTGTTTTGTCTGCATGTACATTTATGTGAGGGTGTCAGATTCTTGGAGTACAGACAGCTGCCATGTGGTTGCTGGGATTTGAACCTGTGGCCTCCGGAAGAGCAGTCAGTTCCCTTAACTTCTGAGCCACCTCTCCAGGTCCCGCCCAGTTTTTCTCTTTTTGAATTTCTCAAGACATGGTTTCTCTGTGTAGCCTTGGCTGTCCTAGACTTCTTTTGTAGACCAGGCTGACCTGGAACTCAGTTATCTGTCTGCCTCTGCCTCCCAAGTGCTGAGATTACAGGTGTGAGCCATTGATCCCGGCTCAGAATGTTCTTTTCTAAAATATCTTATGGCTGGGCACGGTGGCTCACACCTTTAATCCCAGCGCTCAGGAGGCAGAGGCAGGAAGATCAATGTGAGTTCGAGGCAAGCCTGGTTTACAAAAGAGTCCAGGACAGCCAAGGCTGCACAGAGAAACCCTGTCTTGAAAAACAAACAACAAAACAAACACCTCAAACACCATGGAGCTGGGGATTCCCATCAACCCCTTAACCTCTATCTCAAGTGCTGGGATTACAGGCGTGTGCTAGCATTATGGTTTATTATGTTCTAGGAGTAAAATCCAGGGCTTTCTGCATGCTAGGCGTACACTCTACCAACCGAACTACATGCCCTTTCTTTCTTTTTTCCCAGATGGGGTCTCACTCTCTAGTTGCAGTTGGCCTTTAATTCATGGCCATTCTCCTACCTCAGCTCCCAAGAACTGGCATTACAGGCTTGTTACCACGGTGCCCAGGTCCAACCGAGCTTCTGCAAAGGTTGGATGTGCACTCACTGAGTAGACACCTACCTTTATGCTGTATTTTACTGGACGGTGCCTTAGCTCTCCCACCCCCTGCCTGGAACCACTTCATCTTGTCTCCACAGCAGGCTATTAAAATTAAAAATTTTAGCCAGGCGTGGTGGCTTACGCTTTTAATCTCAGCACTCGGGAGGCAGAGGGAGGTGGGTCTCTGAGTTTGAGGCCAGCCTGGTCTACAAAGCGAGTCCAGGACAGCCAAGGCTACACAGAGAGACCTTGTCTTGAAAAAACCAACAAAACATTTAAAAATTTATAATTTACATTTTGCCTACAGCTATGCATGTTGTCTACAAGGCTAGAAGAGGGTGTTGAATCACCCGGAACTGAAGTTAGACTGTTATCAGTCACCCGTATGGGTACTGGGAATTCAATCTCAGACCTCTGCAAGAACAGAAACTACTCCCTCCCCGCCAACTGCCCCCCTCCCCAGACAGGGTTTCTCTGTGTAGCCTTGGTTGTCCTGAACTCACTTTGTAGACCAGGTGGCCTCAGCCTCAAACTCACAGAGATCTGCCTGCCTCTGCCTCCCGAGGGCTGGGATTACAGGGGTGCACCGCCACGTCTGGCCATAATTATATGTATGTGCATGTGTCTGTATGCAATGAGTGCAGTGGCTGCAGAGGCCAGAAGAAGGTGGCTGACATCATTAAGCCTGTAAGCCACTAAGCTCTTTCCAACTTACCCCATGTTAGGAACTCCCCTCCCCTCCCCACCACACACACTCAGGGTTTCTCTGTGCAGTCCTGGAATTTACTATGTAGACCAGGCTGGCCTTGAACTCACAGAAAACTGCCTGCCTCTGCCTCTGGAGTGCTGGGATTAAAGGCATGCACCACCACTGCCTGGCCCCACAGTAGGCTTTTAAATACCTGTCTCTTCTTGACTGCTCCCTGGAAGGGTCCCCTCCCTGACCCCCGTACCCCCACAAAGATGCAAGCCCTGCACGGGGAGCACAGAATTGATTTTATTGTTCCGAGTTTGGGTCCATTCCTATCGCGGTCACCGGGCAGAGGCAAGCACGTCTTGCTGCCTTCAGTCTTGGTCCCACTGGGGTCTGCTCAGATCCTCTTCCATGTTCAAAGTGCACTGAGAAAGCTTCACAGTTTGAATACGCCCTAGATGGTCAACTGAAGCAAAGTGAGGAAATGGCCCCTCCCCCACCCACCTAAAACAAAGCAAAACAAAACAACCCCCCTAAACTCCCAGCAGCTGCTGGTGCAGCCGTTATGAAAAAATAATACAAACTCTTCTTAAAAAATAGATCGCACAGAAAGAACTGAGGGCAGAGGCACCCAAGGAGGGGGCGGGGCTGCTCCAGCCAGTGGGGAGAGGCCCGGAAAGGGTGCTGAGATGATCCTGGGGGGCTGTGGTGCTGGTGGATGGCTGTCTCTGCCCAGCCTCTGTAGTGTGGGCTGGACCCTCCCTGTCAGCTGGATCCCAGGCATCATCTGCCCCTCTCACTCGAGGGATCCCTGCTCATCCTGAGGACTGGTACCTATGTCTCACTAAAGTGGCTTTGATCAAGAAATGAGATGGACCCCAAGCAAGAGCAAGGGCCACTGCCTGGCCAGTAGTCTCATAAGATTGGACCTCTCTCTATGCTTTGGAGTTTCAGATCATTGTCAATACCTGCTGCTACCTAGATTCCCCAAAGGGGATCCTGCATTCCCTGATGGATACCTGGGGAAACAGCCTCTCCCTTGGCAAATACTCTCCATGCCCAACTGTCGTGAGGACTCACTTCTAAAGCTGCCTTCTAGCCTGGCCTTGCTGGGAGAAGCTGCCGGCCGGCCGGGGCGGTGTGCAGATGGCTGCAGGCAGTGCATGGGATGGGTCCAGCTTCTCCGACCCTCTAGCTCATGCAAACCCAAGTGAGGGGGTGGCCTCACAGAGTGGGAGGTAAGGCAGGGCAATGTGACTGACCATGTGTGTGTGTGCAGCCTGGTGACTTGGGGGCCAGAGGCAGAGAGAGGCTTGGGGGGGGGGCACCCTGCAGGAGGGGAAAAGGCAGGTCAGGGGGTATGGGTCTGGGCACCACGGCCCTGGCTGAGGGCTCCATGCCTAGGCCACCTCTTGCTGAGAAATCTGGTGAGGGTGCTTTCTCCAGAGGCGGAGATGGGGATGACAGGGCCAACCAGGCTCAGTCGGGGACTTCGGGGTGGGCAGGCAATGAGCTCTCGCCCCGCCGGTAGGTCTCCCAGAAGCCCCGCTCCAGTTGTTCCAGCTGTGGGCCCAGTGGCAGGTGACCAGCCAAGTGCATGCGAAGTGTTTCTAGCCATTGTTCCAGCTTTACGAAAGAGGGCCTGGGGTGACAGGTGATAATCAGTAGATGGTGGCGCTCTTGAAGACCCATCCCAAGGCTGCTTCAGGCTGAGTATCCGCCCCCAAACTCACCTCTTCTCGGGATCCAGGTCACAGCAGCGTACAGTGATGGGGAAGAAACTTGGGGGACAGTTTGGTGGACAGTAGCGGTCCAGGAAACCCCGCACATTGAGGCCAAAGTCCATAGTGCGGGGGAGATAGTCAGGGTCTGCATACACACGCCCGATGATCTGTCCCACGCAAAGCCCGCAGGTTAGTGTGGGGTCCCTGTGCCTGGGGTTCTGAGAGCCTGCCAAATGCTTTCAGGAAGGTCTGTGACTAAGCACCACACCCCACTGATACCATGCTCTGGCTTGGGAGAGCAATGTTCCCAGGCTTTGAGACCCCTGCCTGTGGACATCCAGGCTGGAGCCCTGGAGGATTGGAGAGTGGAGCGGAGCCACAATGGCTTGCTCATGTGACCTACCTCACATAGGACAATTCCAAAGGAAAACACGTCCACCTTCTCATCATAGCTACAACCTAAACAGAGACCAGGAATCAGCAGGGAATGTAGCGTGCAAGAAGCCCTCAGTCCCATCCCCGGCAAGGCGGAAACGGCATGGCGGTACATGACTGTAATTCTGGCTCTTGGAGTGTAGAGGCAGGAGGTTCAGAAACTGAAGGTCATCCTTGGCTACCAAGTCAGTTTGAGGCCAACCTGAGCTAGATGAGACCCTTTCTCAAAACATCATCATCATCATCACCACCACAAAACTCCATCAGATCCAAACCACTGGGTCTAATACTATGCTGGGACCTGAGGGGTAAAGCAGCTTGGCTACCACCTGCTGCACGACTCTGGTCACATCATAAGGGCGTGCTGAATCCCTGGAACAGATGGACGGACAGTATTTCAGTGGGAAAGCGGTCGTGGAGTGGAGTGGGGTGCAGTGGTAGAGTGTGGGGTTAGCACTGGAGGCACTGAGAAAAAACTTAGGGAAAAAGGTGTCTGAGGATGTGTGGTACTTGGCGTCTCGGGAAGTGATATTCCTGGTTCTGCCTGGGGCCTGCTATCTGGAACCTGTTTTCCTTTCATTTCAATTTTTTAGATTTATTATTCTGTATATATGAATGCTTTGTCTACATATGTGCATCTGTACTATGTGCGCCTGGAACTGGAGTCAGCATGGTTAGGAGCCACCATGTGGGTGCTGGGAACTGAACCTGGGTCCTTGGCAGAGCAGCAAGTGCTCATAACAGTGGAGGCGCCACAGCCTGCTTCATTTGTTTTTAGGCAGGGTCTCATTATGTAGCCCTGGCTGGCCCAGAACTCCCCATGTCTAGGAGGGCTGGCTTCAAACTCACAGACACCTACTTGCTTCTTGCCTCCCAAGTAAGAGGATGAAAGCTGTATGTCTACACATGCCTTTTTTTTTTTTTTTGGTCTTTTGAGACAGGGTTTCTCTGTGTAGCCTCGGCTGTCTTGGACTCACTTTGCTGGCCTCAAACTCATAGCAATCTACCTGCCTCTGCCTCCTGAGTGCTGGGATTGATCTCTGTTAGTTCAAAGCCAGCGTGACCTACAAAATGAGTTCCAGGATAGCCAGATCTACATAATAAAGAGGCCTATCTCAAAACAAAATAAAACACAACAACCAGTTTCCTTGGTATTTTTGAGATAGGGCCTCACTTTAGCCCAGGCTAGCCTGAAACTCACCATGTAGCCCAAACTGGCCTTGAACCAAGCCTCCTGCTTCTATCACCCAAGTACCGCGACTGTAGATACGTGCAGCACACTTGGCTTATGTGGTGCTGGGGATGGACCCAGGACTTCCTCACGCTCGGCAAGAACATTGTCAATTGAGCCGCGTCCCATAAACCCATTTACTTATTTATTTTTGTGTTTCAAGGCAGGGTTTCTTTGGGTAGCCTTGACTGTCTAGGAACTTTCTCTGTAGACCAGGCTGGCTTCAAACTCACAGAGATCTGCCTGCCTCTGCCTCCCAAGTGCTGGGATTGATCTGTTAGTTCAAAGCCAGCGTGACCTACAAAGTGAGTTCCAGGATAGCCAGATCTACATAATAAAGAGGCCTATCTCAAAACAAAATAAAACACAACAACAATGAAACAAAAAAGTGACAAAGTCAGACAAGCTGGCAGTGCTCATTTATAATCCCAGCACTCTGGGTTAGTCTAGCATATATATGGAACACTGGGCTCTGTCTCAGCACCCCATAAACCCCATAAAAATGAGCACGGCAGCTCATTCCTATAAGCCCAGCACGCTGAAGGTAGAGGCAGGAGGATTAGGATTGCAAGGTCATCCTTGACAACATAGTGAATTATGTGCATGCCTAGGGGCAGACAGACCTCTAGGAGTTTCAAGACAGCCAGGGCTGCACAGTGAGCCCTTGTGTGATGGTGGCGAAGGTGGAAGAGGAAGAGGAGGAGGAGGAGGTGGAAGAGGAATAAGATAATAATGATGAAGGACAAGAAGAAAGAGGAGTAGTAGAAGTAGAAGAGGAGGAGGAGGAAGAGGAGGAGGATGACGAAATGGCCTAGAGGAGGTGGAAGAGGAAGACGATAATCATGAAGAAGGAGAAGAAGGAAGAGGAGGAGGAGGAGAAGTAGAAGATGAAGAAAAAGAAGATGAGGAAGAAGAAATGGCCTGCTAGATGGGTCACCTGACAATTAGAGTTCAGTCAGCCTCAGGATCCACACTGAGGAAGACTACTGCCTCCTACAAGTTATTTTTTGATCATGCATATGTGTGCACACACAATGTGAAAAGCAAACCAAATACCCACCCAAAATTAAACAAAAGAAGGTGGCAATGTAAATATGAGGTGGAGGCTGGAGGGAGGTGGCCACAACCCCAGCAACCCCAAGGGAGAAGTGGACCCCAGTCCAGTTGGAGAGAAGCAAGAGAGGTGAATACAGAAACCAGGGGAAGCCAAGGGCAGTGAGGCCCAGGGGTGGGGTAGCCTGCTGCTCCTCTGCCTGGGACTCCGCCCGGCACTCACCATTGATCATCTCTGGTGCCATCCAGTAGGGGTTGCCCACAACCGTGTACCGCTTCTTACGATCCGGCTTCTTAAGGCTGCGCAAGTCTTCAGATTGATTCTTCTCATCTATCATGAGCCGAGCCAGGCCAAAGTCGGCCACCACCACGTTCTTGTTCTGGAAATTTTGTAAGGCAGGCTGAGACCTAGTCCTCACTCTGTCTGCTTCTATAATCCCATAGATGGCATACAGAACACAGCCAGGAACCTGTGTGGGAAGGGGACCTCCCTCTGTCCCAGTGCTCCCAGCTCTTTGCAAGAAGAGCTATCTGAAACTTCTGGAGATTCTAGTGAGGGGCTGGGGCATGACTTGGCATTACAATACCTGCCTAGAATTGCCCAGTGAGGGGCTGGAGTGTGGCTCAGTAGTAGAACACCTGCCTAGGATCCCCCAGTGAGGGGCTAGGAACATGGCTCTTGATAGAGCACCTGCCTAGGATCCCCCAGGGAGGGGCTGGGGTGTGGCTCAGTGGTAGAGCACCTGCCTAGAATCCCCCAGTGAGGGGCTGGGGTGTGGTTCAGTGGTAGAGCACCTGCCTAGGATCCCCCAGGGAGGGGCTGGGATGTGGCTCAGTGGTAGAACACCTGCCTAGAATCTCCCAGTGAGGGGCTGGGGTGTGGTCCAGTGGTAGAGCACCTGCCTAGAATCCCCCAGTGAGGGGCTGGGGTGTTGTCCAGTGGCAGAGCATCTGCCTAGAATGCCCCAGGGAGGGGCTGGGGTGTGGCTCAGTGATAGACTGCTTGTCTAGTATGCTCAATGTCCTAGATGCCAGCTCTAGAACTAAGAAATTCAGAACCCCTTGACCAGGCTGCCCACCTGGCATTTTTACCAGGGATGATGGAGCATTAGCAGGTCCTAGTCACCTGAGGGCAGATCAAGGTGGGTGTGGGATGTGTGTTCAGTCCCTTCTCCACGGGCTGTCCTTGTGAAGCTTTCTCCAGGTGACTGTCCTGTGTCACTACATGGGTAGCTGAGGGTCCTTCCCTTTGGGGTAAGCTGGCCCTCTTGGGTCCTGCTTCCTCTCCCTTTTTTCTAGTGTTCACTGAGAGTGGCTGACACTGAGGCTGTAAACAGGATGCAGGCCTCCAAGGACCTAGATACCAAGCCAAGCAGGACCCATGGAGGACTTGTCCAGCTCACTCTCATGGTACCAATGCCCACAGTTTTGTGGCTCACCCTCAGGGTATCCCACAACCTAGGGTTTTCTATCTTGCTGGAACAGCCCCAACAGTTGGTACTGGCCCTCTGTGCAGGGTCCTGGACAGGCTAACAGGGCCTAGAGGAGCCCAGGGGCCTAAAACACCACAGTTAGGATGCTAAAGTCCTGGGTTTGTGTAGATTATAGCTCTGTACTAACTGGTGAAAAAAGCCTAGGACAACACTGTCTGACTGTCGGTCTGTCTGTGTGTGTGCGTGTGCATGTCTGTGTGTGTGGTATTGGGAGTTGATCCCAGGTGCTCACACAGGCTAGACAAGGGTTCCACTGCTGAGCCACACCCCAGCCCCTCACTGGGGGATTCTAGGCCTTACTCATCCATGCTGCCACCTTTTCCAACTTTGTAATTTGAGATAGGGCCTTGTTAAGTTGTCTAGGCTGGTCCTGACATGGCTCTGTCGCTCACACAGGACTCGATCCTCCTACCTGAACCTTCCTCAGTTCACATGCTAACTGTGGTAGTTTATTATGGGAGAAGGACTCTAGGCACCTGTTCCCCAGTTTGGCCCAGCTCCTCTGCTTTCTGTAGAATACCTGGAGACCCCTTAAACACCAGGTGTAAACCTGGGGCTGACTGCCTCCTCACCCCTTGGTCTCCACTGAAATGCCCCTGCCAAGTCTCCTGTTCCAGAAGCCTACCCAGATGCCCTGGCCACACGCTGATTTGCAGCTGTTAGTGCTGCCTGGGCAGCCTGTGCTCCTTCAGGTGGCTTCTGGGAATGCCTCAGTGGAAGCTGGGGCTTCACATTTCAATTCAGTTTTTCCTTCACTGATCTGTTAAACCCCTGTGCTGCTGGTGGGTCTGAGGACTAGTACCGAGTTATAAATGACAGAGCCAGGACTGCAACCCAGGTCTGCCTGCCTCCTGTTCTGGTTAGGGTTCACCAACCTCTAGTTCCATGAAATCCCTCAGAGGAGCTGCTCATAGGTCTCCTTTTTTCTCCAGCACACCCAGTTGCCCAGTGCCACCCGGTCCCCACTGCTCACCTCACGGACCAGACAGTTGTGGGAGTTGAGGTCTCGGTGGATGATATTCATCGAATGGAGGTAGGCCTGAGGAAACGAAGCAAAGCCATCAGCAGAATGTTTAGTCAACAGACTCCCCGCCTCAGCTCTGACCCTCTGGAAGTGCCATGCCTCCCAGCCCAGTCTCATCAGCTGATGGACTCCAGGCACCTGCTCTGTTGCTGAGGTGTATCCTGAGCCTTCTCTGGGGGGAATTCTAGGTAGTCATCTGTATCACTGTTGCCCCTCCAAAGCTCCCCCATGGGTTCTGCTCCCATACTCCTCGTGGCAGAGTGGGTCACTCGAGCGAGCGGCGGGTCACTTACCATCCCTGATGCAATGTCCTTGGCAAAGCTGACCCTCTGGCTCCATGGGTACTGGCTGTCCTGAGGACAGGGAAGAATGGCTGGGATGGAGTCCGGGGCTGGCACAGCAGCACAGGAGTGGGGACAATCTAGACGGGGTTTCTCTGTGTAACAGCCCTGGCTGTCCTGGAACCAGCTCTGTAGACCAGGCTGGCCTCGAACTCACAAAGATCCTGCTTCCATCTCCTCAGTGACAGAATTAAAGGTGTATGCCATCATGCTGGGTTTTTAAGTGGGTCTTTGGGGTTGAACTCAGGTCCTCACGTTTGGGAAACAAATACTTTGCCCACGGAGCCATTTCCCCAGGCCCCATTTCGAGTTTTAAAACCAAGCTGAGGCAACGTCCACAGTCAAAGCTGAAGGTCCAACAAGCCACCTGCACACTCAGGGGCAGTCAGTTCTGGGGAGAATGGGGCCCTGGCTCTGCTATGATTTAGATTTGGGGTGTCCCCAGAGGCCATGTATTAACATTCAGTCTTTAGCATGGCACTAGTGGGGAGTGAGGTAGCTTCCAGAGGTAGAGCTAAGCAGAGATTCTTAGGTTATTGGTCCCACTGCCCTGCAAGAGGACAGTGGGATCCTGACCTTCCTGTAGCTCAATGTCCTTGGTTTTTTGTTTTGTTTTGTTTTTTGTTTTTGGTGTGTGTATTTAGAAAGGGCCTCACCTGTGTAGGCCTGGCTGGCATGATACTTGCTCTGTAGACCAGGCTGGCCTTGAACTCATAAAGACCCATCTGCCTGTTGCCCTAGTGCTAGGACTAAAGGCCCTAGTGCTGGTGCCAATACACCAGGTTTCTGCAGTGCTGGGGATGGAAGCCAAGGCCTCACGCATGCTAGCTCAGACCAGCATTCGATCAAGTGATCCCTTCCTCCTGCCCCCAACTCACCATGCTCTTGATGATGCCCCGCAGGGTGCCGCCCTTAATGTACTCTGTGATGAAGTTCAGCCGCTTGTCCTTGTACAGCACACCAATGAACTTGAGGACATTAGGGTGCTCCAAGCAGCGCATGACCTTCACCTGGAGGGGTACACACAGGCTGGGTGTGGACCTTCCTTCTTCCCCTTGCTCTATGCCACATGAACAGCAGGACACCCAGTCTCCTATCATGCAGTTAGTCACTGTGTCTTCTGTTTGTTTAAGAACATCTCTCAAGCCCAGCAGTGGTGGCACATGACTTTAAACCCAGCACTTGGGAGGCAGAGGCAGGCGGATCTCTGAGTCAGCCTGGTCTACAGAGTTGGTTCCAGGGCTACACAGAGAAACCCTGTCTGGAAAAACCAAACCAAACCAAACCAAAAAACAAACAAACAAACAAAAAGAGTGTTTCTCATAGCTCAGGCTGGTCTTGAACTAGCTATGTAGGCATGTTGGTCCTAGAACTCCTGAGGTGCTGGGGGAACCAGCATGTACCACCAAGGCCAGCTTTGGCATTAGAACCCAGGGCTTCGTGCATGGTAAGCAAGCATCTATCATCCCGCACCTGCAGCCCATGGCTGTTCTGAATTTTGTGTCTTTTTTTGAGTCAATGTCTCACGTAGCCCAGGCTGACCTGGAACTCTCTATGTAGCCAAGGAGGACCTTCAACTCTGATCTTCTTGCCTCCATCTTCTGAGTGCTGGGATTATAGACATGTACCACTGTGCCCACTGTATGGGATGCTGAGGATTGAACCCAGGGCCTCATACATGCTAGGCAAGCACTCTACCAATGCCCATGGCTCATGGCTGCTTTGTCTTTGCTCAAGCTGCCTTGTCCCCAATGAGCCCTGAAACCCCTCTTAACTCTTTCAACAGGTGGTGTGCATGACACATGCTCCTGGAAGTCTCTGTCACCCCTTCTCACTAGGGAGAGTAGTGGACATATGAGGCATGTGACAGTCCCTCTCCACTGACCTCCTTGAGGAATGTCCTCTGGGTCTCCTCGTCAAACCGGATAAGTTCCTTCATCACCATCACCTCGCCTGTTTCTCGGTGGGTTACCTATGTTGGGGATAAGGAGGTACAAAACTCAGGGCCAAGTAGGACATAGTAACACATGCCTGTAACCCCAGCCACCTGGGAGGCCAAGGCAGGGGGATCTCATATCCAAGACCAGCTTGGGTTATCTAGTGAGTTTGAGGATAGCCTGGGCAACTTAGTGAGACCTTGTCCTGATGTGAAGATAAAACCAGGCATGCTAGTGCATGAGTGTGATCCCCAGTACTTAGTAGGTGGAAGACAGAGGATCAGGAGTTCAAAGTTATCCTCAGCTACGTAGTGAGTTCAAGCCCAGCTTGAGCTCTTTCTCCTTAAAAACAAACCACATAGCCAGGAGTGGTGGCACATGCCTTTAATCTTGGCACTTGGGAGGCAGAGGCAGATGGATCGCTGTGAGTTCGAGGCCAGTCTGGTCCACAAAGCGAGTCCAGAATAGTCAAGGCTACACAGAAAACCCTGTCTTGAAAAACCAAAAAACAAATAAACCACAAAGTTTGTACCCATGTAAAATCTTTTCGCTCTCAATAGCTCAGGGAATTCTAGGAAAAGGAGGGGGTAACAATGAGACCATAGAATCTACATGCCACCCCCACTCCCATGCTGGATTCCCAGGGGGCAGTGTGAGGAAGGAGGTGGTTAGAGATGTCACGCAGCCTGTCCCTCCTCATTTGTATACCTTGATGGCCTGGCCGAAACAGCCCTTGCCCAACACCTCTCCATGGATAAGGTCAGATGGCCGGAAGATGCGGTGTGGTCGGCAGACCACTCGGAGGGATTCGGAGCGACCCAGGTCCTTGCGCTGGGAGGCTGGTGAGGTCAGTGATCCGGCACCCGGGGATGTGTCAATACTGCAGCTCCTCCTAGGAAAGTCACACGAGGGCCCAATGCCATGGGGAGGTGGTACCCGGCTGAGACACTATCCCTGACTCTTCCTTGCAAAAAGCACCATATAAACCAGGTATATGCGATGCTCATCCTGCCCCCATCTTGTGAGTGGGCAGTATAGCCCAGTCTTAGGGGTAGCCACACAGCTGTCTGCTCACTAGAAGGTGCTCATGGCCTCCGCTGCTTCGTAGCCCAGGCTCAGATACTATGCTTGAGATGCCAACTATACTGCACGTGCACAGGTTTCCCCGCTTATGGCCTGAGCTCTGGACAGATGGAGAGGAAGGAGTACATGCCTTTGACAGTACACCTCTCAGGATGGTGGTGGTGCATCCCTTTAATCCCAGCACTTGGGATGCAGAGGCAGGTGGATCTCCGAGTTCGAGGCCAGCCTGGTCTACAAAGCAAGTTCCAGGATAGCCAGGTCTACACAGAGAAACCCAGCCTCAAGAAAATAAACAAACATCATCCCAGAAGAGAACTCCTCAAAAGGTTTCTCCAAGAATCCTGGACGGGTCCCAGCCTAAGTAGGGCAAGTAACAGGCTGCCCCTGATTGCTATTCTGTGTCCCTTTCCTCCTGCCTGTTCAGGTTCAAGGATAGAGGACCCATGGTACCTGCTACCTGGATCGCTGCAACAGACCCCTAAGCCAACTCTGACTTGGGCATCCCACACCAGATTCCTTCCTTGTCTTGGACCACAGCTATCTTTGCATGGTGACAACCCTTCAGAGGAAGCCTCTAGACATGGAAAGGCCCTGGTCTAGCTGATGCCCTGGAATCAGAATGTTACCCCCAAGTTACCATCACCCCAAGCCAATTGCTAGCTGCTCCATGAAGTCAAGATGCTAGCTTGTGTTCCATTTTCTCCCAAGCTTCAAATGAGCCTTCATTATTAATGTATTAATAAAAAAAAAAAAAAAAAAAAAAAAAAAGAAAAAAAAGAAAAAAGAAATCAGCTATATATGGTCAAAAGGGCTGGAGGTAGGAAGACCACAAATTCAAAGGCAGCCTGGGCTATGTATGAAGGAAAACACATAAATGCAAAGAGTCATCCAAACAGGCACACAAATGAGAGAGAGAGAGAGAGACAGAGAGAGGGAGGGAGAGAGGGAGGGAGGGTGGGAGAATGCGTGCACACGCATGTGCGAGCGCACCAGAAACCATGTAATGCACTGTAGTTTTACTTGGCATTTCTTTGTGTGTGCTGTATGTGTGCATTCATGTGAGTGCGCATGCATATTTTTGGGTGAACGCGTAGAGGCCGTATGTGGATGGCAGGTTGTTTTCAACTGCTCTCAACCTTACTATTTTTTAGATTTATTATTATTTTTAGTTATATGTATGTGTTTATATCTATGTGTGGGTTTGGGCATGTGAGCCCAATGCCTGTGGAGGCCAGAAAAGGGACATTAGATCCCTTGGAACTGGCAGAGGTGAGCCACCCAAAGTGGTCCTGGGCAGGAATGTACACACTGTTAAGTCTTTTTCCTCCCTTTGGTCTGACAGGGCCTCACTGTGTAGACTAAGCTAGGCTGGAACTCAAAGATCCACTTGCCTCTGCCTCCTGGCTTCTGGGGTTAAAGGCGTGTGCCACTACCCTTGGCACACCCTGAACTGCTGATCCCTCTCTCCAGCTTTTCGCCATACTTTTGAGGCAGAGTCTCTTGACTGAAGCCTACGTCCCCAGCACTGGGGTTACGGGTGTGCGGCTTTTCACGTGGTGTTGGTGGGCGTCTGAACTGAAGTCCTCATGCTGGCACACCAAGTGCCACCCAGCACCACCTCACTGCATTCCCAATGAGAAAACGTGATCAGAGTAAATGAAGCATAGCAAGGCTGCCTGGGCAGGACAATGGCTGAGCATTTATAATGACGGCACGGCACAGATTACTACTAAGCCAATGATATGAATGGAATTAATACTAATTGCATTTATATTAATGCAACTTTTTTTTTCCAGACAGGGTTTCTCTGTATAACAGCTCTGGCTGTCCTGGAACTCTCTCTGTATGTAGTCCAGGTTGGCCTTGAACTCATGGAGATCCACCTGCCTCTGCCTTCCAAGTGCTGGGATTAAAGGCATGTGCCACCACTGCCCGGCCCGACAACTTTTTTTTTTTTAATTCAAGAGTTGGCACATTAAAGTGATGTTTTTTTTCTTATTTATTTTTAATAAGGTCTTAAGTAGCCCAGGATAGCCTCCAACTCACTGGGTAGCTAAGGATGGCCTTGAACTTGTGAACCTTCTGCTTCACCCTCTTGAGTGTTGGGTTACAGGTGTGCCACCATGCCTGGTCTATGTGGTGCTGGGGATGGGACCTGGAGCTCTGTGTACACTAGGTGAGCACTCTGCCTACCGACCTAGAGGCCATCCCTAAGATATGCTGTATGTACACTTGCTCCTCACTGATGCCTCCCTGCCCTGCTCATCTGCCTGCCTTTTTTTTTTTTTTTCCAAGACAGGGTTTTTCTGTGTAGCCTTGGCTGTCCTGGACTCGCTTTGTAGACCAGGCTGGCCTCAAATTCACAGCAATCTGCCTGCCTCTGCCTCCGGAGTGCTGAGATTAAAGGCGTGCGCCACCACCGCCCGGCTCTGCCTGCCTCTTAAATATACTTTACAATTAGAAAGAAGACCTGCAAGATGGCTCAGAGGCTAAAGGCACTCGCCACCTAGCGCGACAACCTGAGTTTGAGCCCCGGGATACAGAGAACTGATTCCTGCCAGATGCCCTCTGACCTCTATGCAGGCGCTGTGGGCATTTTCATTCTCATCTTGGTTAGTGCCCTCTCTCCCTAGAAAGCAAATGATTAATAAACCAATGCAAAAATGAAAGTTAAAAAAAAAATAATGTGGGCAACTTCCAGCTGGGGGCGCTGTTCACTGTTCCCGTTTTCCTTCTCATCCTCACATCTGTGAGAATCCTTATGCCACAACGATGGTGCGATTGAAGGGTTCAGGAGTTGGGGAGCAGGATGACTTACAAGACCGGTTTCTGCCGGGCAGAGCTGCCTGCCTGTCCGCTGGGAGTGTGCACCGGGGAGCCCAGGGGGCTGGGATCCGACACTGAGCCGTGGCCCAGTGAGTCATGGGGGTCGTGCTCAAGGGTCAGCTGGAGCAGGCGGCTGGTCTCCTGGATCAGCAAGTCAATCTGGGGACAGGTGAGTGGACAGGTGAGGCTCCTGGGGTGGCAGCAGAGCTCAGGTGTGCAGGGTCTACTTCTAACACGCCATCTTGCCACAGCCTTGTATCTCTGTGCTCCTACCTCGTCCAGCGGGACATTCCGGATGGGCGTGCCGTTGATTTCCAAGATCCGGTCTCCAACGTGGATGGAATTCTTCACATCGGGGCTCATGCAGCCTGGGTCCACTCTGGGGATAAAGCAGAGGTTAGACCGGGTCCCTTCCCACCCGTGTCCTTGAGTTTTGGGTTGTCACCATTTAACCAAATTTAAAAGATTTTACATGTGAGTTTTGTCTGCATAAACATCTATGCACTAAATGCATGCCTGGTGGCCACAGGATGTCAGATCCTCTGGAGCTGGAGTTGCAGATGGTTGTGAGCCACCATATGGGTGCTGGGACCCAAACCCTGGTTCTCTGAAGGAGCAGCCAGTGCTCTTAGCTTCTTAGCTGCTGAGCCATGCAGCCCCAGTTTTCTTTCTTTTTTCTTTTTTTAATTGTATCTGGTCCTATCTAGAGGGACAGTATCATTTGAGGACCCTTCTAGAGATTTCAGACCTTTTTTCTTTTCGTTTTTTAAAAGATGTATTTATTTATTATTATGTATACAGTATTCTGCCTGCATGTGTGCCTGCCTACCAGCAGAGGGCACCAGATCTCATTATAGATGGCTGTGGGCCCCCATGTGGTTGCTGGGATTGAACTCAGGACCTTTGGAAGAGCAGCCAGTGCTCTTGATTGCTGAGCCATCTCTCCAGTTTTACCTTATTGTTAGCGTATACTAACTATGCTTACGGACAGGCTCCACTATGACACCTTCATACATCACATAATGCATTTTGATCATACTCACCTCCATTGCTATCTGGTTTCTCTCATGTCTGCTGATCCCCCAATTCTTTGCAGTTAGTCCCCCCTTCTACTTTCATGTCTTTTCTTTTTTGGGGGCAGGGGGTGGGGAAGTGACTTAATGAATTTCATTAGAGTTGTTCACAGTGGACAACTAACTCCAGGATTACAAGCAGGTGCCTGTTTGACTTAAATTTAAAAAAAAAAATCATTTATTTATTGTGTGTGTGTGCATGCCACTGTGTGTGTGTGTGTGTGTGTGTGTGTGTGTGCGCGCGCGCGCGCATGTGTATGTGTGTAAATTGGAAGACAGTTTGCAGGAGTTTGTTTTTTTCCTTCCATCACATGGTACCTGGGAATGGAATTCAAGATGTCAGGCTTGGTAGCAAGCGTCTTTACCTGCTAGGCCATCTTGACAACCCTTGGCTTTTGTAAAGTGGACTCTGGAGGAGTGAGTGACCTCAGTTCCTCATGCTTCTGGTACCTGGGCATTCTGGGCCAGCATAAACGGACTGAAGGACCGTAGACAGAACCCTCTGAAACCATGAGCTAAGATCAATCCTTCCCCATTTAAGCTGTCTCTGTCAGGTATTTTGTCACAGCAGCAGAACGCTAACTAATACAACCAGCTTGCAACAACGGAGCCCCATCCCGTATGGCAGCCAACTCACCCTTGGACTCGGACGGTGTGTGAATGCTCCGTGCCACAGCCTGGTGGGCCGTGAGGGGGGTCGATGGAGACAGATAGGCCTCGTTTGCCATGAGCAGAGGCTGGGATAGACACTAGGGTGACTGTGTGGGGCAGGTGGGAGCCGGGTGAGTCAGGCAGGATGTGTTCAATGACCGGTGTTACCACAGTCTGGTAGTAGCAGTGCCCGCTGTGAAGTTCGTTGGCAGTGCAGATCCGAAGAGGAGGGGAAGAAAAGAGCACGAGGACAGTGGTCAGTAATGCTTCTCTCAGAGCCCTAGGCTTCTCCCTCTTCCCATATTCCCCCCTCTTCCCCCCTCCCACAAACTGGTGGGTCTCAGGGTAGGACTGGGCATGTTCAGTTGTCTCAGCACCCCCAACTCTGGTCTCAGTTATTCTGGTTAAATTTTTTTTTTTTTTTTTTTTTTTTTTTTTTTTTTTTTGGTTTTTTGAGACAGGGTTTCTCTGTGTAGCCATGGCCATCCTGGACTCACTTTGTGGACCAGGCTGGCCTCGAACTCACAGCGATCCGCCTGCCTCTGCCTCCCGAGTGCTGGGATTAAAGGCATGCGCCACCACGCCCGGCTTATTCTGGTTAAATTTTTAAAATTACATTTATTTATGTGTGTGTTCGCTCAAGTGTGTATGTGGCAAACTGTGTATATATATGCAAGTTAAAGGACCATTTGCAGGCATCATTTGTCTCCTTCCACCCTGTCAGCTCTGGGGATTAAACCCAGGTTGTTAAAGTTGGTGCCAACGCCTTTATTTGCTGAGGCATCTCATCAGACAGTTATATTTTTAAATTACATTTATTATTTTTGTCTGTGCGTGTATGGGCTGGGGGGGGGGGGACGACACATGCCACAGAGTGAGTACGAAGGTCTGAGGACAATTTGTGGGTCAGTTCTCTGCTTCCACCATGTGGGTCCTGCAGTTGGAATTCAGGCTCACTAGCCTGGCAGCAAGCACCTTTACACACTGAGCCGCCTCGCTGGCCCCAGTCTGGCTCTGTCTATCCTGTGGTATTGTCAGATGGCCAAGATAAGGGGAGGCCTTGGCGATACATCTCATTGGGGAGGAAGTCATTAAAAACCCATTTGGGATCGGGTCCTGTTGTTCTCGAATCCATCTTTGTTGGTGTTTCATAAGAGAGTCTGTCTGGTTGGTCGTTTTTTTTTTTTTTTTGGTCCCTTGCTCTGGGGAGAAAGACTCTAAGTCCCTGGAACAGGGGGATCTTTGTTATGTATGAGGATGCTTGAGTTTATGCAAATGAGATGAGTCAGATCAGGGCTGGTCTCACAAAAACTGACCAAAACTGAAGGTTTAGAGCCTCTAGCCAGCCTGGATTTCGGGGAGCAGGCTACAGACAGAGCTTACTCATGTGGCCAGATGACTCATAAGGAAACCTCAATGACATCCCTGGATGCTGGCCCTCAGTGTGGCATCCCCATTGGTAAACATAAGATGGGCAGGGATTTGGTGGAAGGCTTGGTGGCTTCTTGGCTCTGCCCCTTCTAAGGCAACTGTTATCCAAAACACAGCACCCCAGGTGTGGTGGTGCACGCCTTTAATCCCAGGACTCTGGAGGCAGAGGCAGGTGGATCTCTGTGAGTTCAAGGCCAGCCTGGTCTACAAAGTGAGTCCAGGACAGCCAAGATTACACAGAGAAACCCTGTCTCAAAAACAAACAAACAAATCCCCCAAACCAAACAACAACAACAACAAAAACCAAAACAGTACCATTTGGAGTTCTGGGAGTTAGTCATTTAGCAAATTATCAAACTTAGGGTCACTGGATTGGAAGCCAGTTGGAATGTGCAGCTGGTGTCTGAAGCAGGAACAGACCTGCTGGTGATGGGATCTGTAGCTGGTGGGGTTTGCGCCAGCTCTGTGGCTAGAACTAGGATTACACTGCAGAGGCAGAAGGAAGAGAGTGGGGGTGGGGGGCACTTTCACTTTCTATCATTTACTTTTTCTTTTTTGTGGTACTGAGAACTGAACCTAGAGCCTTACATATGACACAGAAGCCCTCTACTGCTGAGCCATGCCCCTAGTCCCTCACTGAGGGATTCTAGGCAGGTGCTCTATCACTGAGCCACACCCCAGCCCCTCACTGGGGATTCCAGGTAGGTGCTCTACCACTGAGTCACACCCCAGCCCCTCACTGGGGGATTCTAGGCAGGTGCTCTACCACTGAGCCACACCCCAGCCCCTCACTGGGGGATTCTAGGCAGGTGCTCTACCACTGAGCCACACCCCAGCCCCTCACTGGGGGATTCTAGGCAGGTGCTCTACCACTGAACCACACCCCCAACCCCTCACTGGGGGATTCTAGGCAGGTGCTCTACCACTGAGCCATACTCCCAGCCCCTCACTGGGGGATTCTAGGCAGCTGCTCTACCACTGAGCCATACCCCCAGCTTTCTTTAGCCTTCCTGAGACTACATTTCACTAAGTTGCCCAGACTGGCTTAGAACTTACAATCCTCTTGTATTAGACTCCTGAACAGTCAGGTTGATAGGCGCTGCAATTTCTGCCATTTCTATGTGGTGGCAGGGAGCAACGGCACTTGCCCGCTCCTATTTTACCACGTGGAAATAAAAGTCTGAATATGGTCATCTTTGGTGACAGGTGCAGGCCCTAGGCTCAAAAAGGCCCATAATACTCACCAGTATAGTTTAGAGTGCTCCACCAGTGTGTAGGTGTCCCCATCTCCGATGAAGGTTCCACAGGTGAGGCAGATGAAGCACTCAGGGTGGTACTTCAGCTCCCCGGCCACCTGTAAGGGTTGGGGGCACAGTGCAGTTTAGTGGTATCTGCAGTCCCCCACATCTACTATCATTCTCTTTTTAGGGGGAAAGCAAGGCAGCCCAGACATAGCCCTGCTGGTCAAGTAGAGGGATTGAAGGATCTGAACAGATGAAGAGATGGGCTCAGAACACACAGGGGACGATGATGGCACAAAGAGAGAATGCACACTCGCCTCAAGCGGTGGGCAGGTAGGGGAAGGTGGCTCACCATGACCAGTCCTTTGGTGATATGTTCGGAGCACCCGTGGCAAGACTCGCCATAGCGGGCCCAGTAGTCCTTCTTGCAGAAGAGCTGTCCATCCTTCTCATAGTACTGGTGTGAAAGGGAGGCGCTACACTCACAACACCTGAGTAGAGAGGAGCGGGCAGGGGGCGGGGCTGAGGATAGCCACACCCACCCTCTCTGCACAGCTTTTTTGTTTTTTGGTTTTTTTTGTTTTTGTTTTTCGAGACAGGGTTTCTCTGTGTAGTCTTGGCTGTCCTGGACTTGCTTTGTAGACCAGGCTGGCCTCGAACTCACAGTGATCCACCTGCCTCTGCCTCCCAAGTGCTGGGATTAAAGGCGTGCGCCACCACGCCCGGCTTGCACAGCTTTTTAAATTTAAAAACAAAACAAAACAAAACAAAAAAAACCACACACAACCATTTTTATGCAAGTGTGCGTGGGTGTATGCCTGCTTCTCTGTATGTGCATCATGTGTGTATGGTGCCTGAGGAGGCCAGATGAAGACACCAGATCCTTGGAGCTGGAGTTATGGGCCACTGATGACAGAGATGCTAGGGCATATACTTGAGTGCTCTGCAGACGCAGCACGTACTCTTGACCCTGGAGCCTTCTCTCTAGTCGCCATCTAGAGCTGTCTGTCTTTGGATTTTGCTTTTAACAATCCAAATAAAATAGTGGCTGGAGGTGTTCTTGTTGGGAGAGTGCTTGCCTGGCATATATACAGCACCGTCTCAAAATGAAATCAAACAAACAAACCAAAAAGAAACAACAACAACAAAAACCCAAGAGAAAGGTGAGCACGCACGGAGGTGTAGGTAGGCCTGTCACATCAGTAGCTGGAAAGCTGAGGTGGGATTCTGAGTTGTAGTTAGCATGGGCTATACAGTGAGACTGGGTCTCTCTCTCTCTTCCCCTCTCCCCCTCTCTCTGTCTCTCTCTCTCTCTCTCTCTCTCTCTCTCTCTCTCTCTCTCTCACTCACACACACACACACATACACAAAGAATTATACTGGGCTGGTGCTACTAAACTGTCACCCCAGCACTCAGGACACAGGGGCAGGAAGATTAGGAGTTCAAGGTCATACTTAGTAACATACTTTATAATTCAGACCAGAATGGAACATGAAATACTCTCTCAAAAGTAAAAGGAAAGGCTGGAGAGATGGCTCAGTAGTTAAGAGCACAGGCTGCTCTTTCAGAGGACCTGAGTTTCAATTCCTAGTACCCAGATGGTGGCTCACAACCATCTGTAACACCAGTTCCAGGGGATCTGACAACCTCTTCCGGCTTTTGTGGGTAGGGCACACACATATATGCAAACAAATCATTCATATGCATAAAATAAAATAAACACTAAAAAAGATAAAGGAAAGAGCTACATGACAAGTTCCAGAACAGGCTGGGCTACATAGTAAAATTCTTCCTCTAATTAAATTAATTAATTAATTACAATTATTAAAATTAAAGGAAAAATAAATAAGAACAATTTTAAAAGTTATGTTTTGTGAACACTGTAGCCCAGAGCTTAGACTGTGAAAGCAAGGGTAGAATTGGATCCCTAGATGTTTTAAAAAAATTATTACTAATTGCTGAGCAGAGTGGTACACACCTTTGATTTCAGTAGTCAGAGGTAAAGGCAGCAGATCTCTGAGTTAGAGGCCAGCCTGGTCTACATAGCCTGTTGTAGGCCAGAGTTACACGGTAAGACCCTACTTGCCCAAAATATTATTATAGAGTGTGTGTGTGTGTGTGTGTTTTATTTATTTATTTATTTATTTATTTATCTTGAGACAGGGCTTCTCTGTGTAGCCTTCACTGTCCTGAACTCGCTTTGTAGAACTCACAGCGATCCGCCTGCCTCTCTCTCCCGAGTGCTGGGATTAAAGGCGTGCACCACCACGTTTGTGTGTGTGTGTGTGTGTGCGCGCGCACCACAGTGCATATGTGGAGGCCATAGGATGACTCTCAGCCATCTGTTCTCTCCTTGGTCTCTTACGTAAGTTCTGGGGATTGAGCTCAGTTCATCAGGCTTGTGGGGCAAGCCCCTTTACCAGCTCAGCCACCTAGCTGCTTTATTCCCTACAACTCTTGACTTTTTTGGTTTTTGGAGACATGGTCTTTCTCTATAGGCCTGGCTGTCCTAAAACTCTCTGTGTAGACATGCTTGCCTCGAACTCATAGAGATCTGTCTGCTTTGTCCCCCTTAGTCCTGGGAATGAAGGGTCCCTGTGCTCTGCTCTCTCTACAGCCTTTCTAGTGCACAGCCTGTACAAGCATCCATTTCAGGGCTGCCTAGATGGGATGAAGGATGTGGTCCATCCTGACGGTCTCCGAGGTGAGAACAGCTTCTAATCTGGGCCCCTGTCTGTCTCCTTTCATGAAAGGGAGGTGGCTCAGAAGGAAGGTGACTTGTTCTTGGTCCCAGCCAGATGGATGGAGGAACGGAAGCTGGGGGCACAGACAGCATGAAGCAAACCACAGGCCCCACGCTAATGGACCGGTTGGCTTTTTCCTACATGTTCCTCTGGCAGCTCAGAGGTCTATAACCTTTCAGAGGTGAGAGAAACTGAATGTCAACATCTTCCTTCCTGCTTTTTCTTTTGTTTTGTTTGTTTTTCAAGACAAGGTTTCTCTGTGTAGCCCTGGCTGTCCTGGACTCACTTTGTAGACCAGGCTGGCGTTGAACTCACAGTATTCCACCTGTCTTCTGCCTCCAGAGTGCTGGGATTAAAGGTGTGCACCACTACGCCCGGCTCTTCCTGCTTTTTAGTACTTGGGAAGCAGAAGCAGGTGGATCTATGAGTGTTCAAGACCAGGCTGCAGGCCAGTCCAGGGCACTGCAGGAAAATACCAGCTCAAAACAAAAACTAAAACAAACAAACAAACAAACAAACAAACAAACCAGATTCCTCAAGAGAGATGAGCTGCAAAGGCCCCGAGCTAGCCAGGTTCCCACCAACGAGCACAGACCCTACAAAGCTATTCTGTCCCCTTAAGATGTGAGGTTGGGATTGGGCTCAGGATGCAGAGACAGGGTCTTGTCAGTGAATATGCAGGATGCTGTAGCTTCCCAGCTCAGCAGCGCTCAGGCATCCACAAGGACACCCAGGGATCAGCCACCACCTACCATTAAATCCATATCCCTGTTCTGTCCTCCCTCAGCCTAGTGTCATCAAAGCCAGCAGTCTATCTTAGCCTTAGAGAACCAGGGAGGCTGCGATGGGGCAGCTTTGCATGTAAACCAGATGCCTTGGTTCTCCTTCTTTAAGCATCCTGGTGGGATGAACTCTTCTGTAAGCCTGTGGGGATATGGAGAGCTGGCTCTAAGGTTCTATGTACCTAGATTTGCCTGGGCCAGTATGCAGGCCTGAGGAGAGAATAGGCTGCAGATGCAGCAGGCTCTGTTTATGGGCCACACGGGCGGGGGGTGGGGGGGGGGGAGGAGGAGCGGGGCTGTCCTGGATACCAATGCAGGAGAGAATAGGTGGGCTAGACTGTTCCTTCCCCTCCCTCAACACTGGTTGCCTGTTAGAACTGGAAGTGAGAACAGAACAGGGAGGGTAGTGGTACAACAGCTGGTGGGACACTATCTCTTTAAGAAGATCCCAGCTTGTTTCCCATTGTCTGGGTGCCTGGCCTGCAGGGAGGGGCTCCAGTCAGGGAGTGCCAAAATGTCAGGGTTCAGTTTTAAGTGGGTGGAGGGGTATACCCGGAAAAGGGGCCTGGTGAGGTGTCCCTGGGGGAGTCAGGAGCAGCAGAGGAGGAGAGAATGAGTGCAGGGCAGAAGTCATGACGTAATGCCTACTCTCCCAACTCCCCTGGCAACGGGGGGGGGGGGGGGGGGGGGGGTAGGACAACAGTAGGGGGGGGGCTTTGCACCGCTGGGAGGCTGGGGCAATGGGGGGGATCGGCTGAATGTGGGGGCCCTAGTAAGCCCCTCCTAGAGTCTTTAAACCTAAAGGACCCCATAGTGCAAAGAGCCAGCACAGATCCTGTCCTTTCAGGAAGGTCCCCAGTCCTACACTATCAGTGAGTTGCTTCCTGTCCCACGCCTGGGTCACCGGAGTGTCACAGGAGTCTGCCCATGCCTCCCCAGCATCATGCTGTGGGAAGCAGGGCCTCCACATGCCTACTCTCCCTATGGGTGTGGGCTCCAGAGCACTACATCCCACCCTGGGAGATAAAGCTCTTACATTCATCTAGCAGGAAACTCCCTGACTCCTCCTCCACCCACTCGTTCATCACAGACAGAGTGCTCCTTCCAAGGAACAGCCCGGAGCAGCCTGACCATGACTTGCTCACACACTCCATTCAGCACATCCCCTCCCAGGTCACTACTTCCTTGAAGCCTTTCCCAGCCCTCACTGCCACACAAAGCAGCACAAAGCCTCTGCAAACAGGCCCTCTGGAGGGGGTTGATCCCACCCAGCACCCTTAGCACTGCTTAGGCACTTCTCTGTCGCTCATGTCCACCCCCTCCGTTCTATTGAGAGAGGGTCTCATATAGCACAGGCTAGCCTTCTTAAACTCACTACGTAGCAGAAGATGACCTTGAACTCCGGATCCTACTGCTATCACATGAGTGCTGGGATTATAGGTGCCTGTGCCTTCTAGCTCAGTTTATTCAGTGATGGGGATGGAACCCAAGGATTCACGCCTGCTAGGCAAGCGCTCTGCTGCCTGCACTACCTGCCCAACCCGGCCTGGAGTGTCCCCCTCCCCCTACCCACCCACCCTCCTGCCTCTACCTCCCCAGGACTGGGATGACAGGTGTGTCCCACTATGCTTGGGCTTCCATCCAGTTAGCTTCTAAGGCTTCTTTTGGGCTCACACATGGTGTGGTGGCTGACTCTGGGCTTTAAAAGACCTTTGCTGATGGAAGGCCCAACGGAGCTTCTGACTGTGTCCAGCCCCTTAGTCCTCAGCTCACATCCACAAGGAGCCAGAGAAGGTAGGAGGAGGAACCACCATCTTTGTTCTCCACAAAGCACGTTGAGATGGGCTGGGTACATGGCTCAGCCAGTAGTGTCCTTCCCTCAGTCAGAAAGCTCTGGATTCCATCCATGCCCAGCACCACATATAGTGGTGGTAGTGGTGTATGCCTGTAATCCCAGGATTTGGGAGCTTGATGCAGGAGGATCAGGAGTCTGAAGTCATTCTGGGCTACCTAGCCAATCTGAGGTCAGCCTGGGATATATGAGATCCTATCTCTCTTGCCTTCATGGCGAGAGAGGTGGGTATATAAGGCACTAGACGGGGGCTTAGAGCTGGCCTGGGGCCAGCCAGGTAAAACGCCCGAGGACACTGTCCCCCGGTCTTCTCTAGCAGAGCCAGGGTGGGGAGGAAGGAACGTGGTGTATGTTTGTGTGTTCTGGGACAAGGGAGGCTGGGCTAAGTGTCACAGTGACAGGTACGAGATTCCTCCCTCCTCATTTCAGGACACCGGGGTAAAGAGTAGGCAGTTGTGGGCCAGGCTCACTGGGAGAAGGTACCAGATGGCTCCAAAGCTCAATAGTGGCCTCTTTCCCTCATGGCTGGCGGGCCTGACTAGTTTCACTTCTGCCCCACAGCCATCCCCAGATGGGCCTTGTCCTTTAAGTCCCCTCCACATCCAGCCCCTGCCTCAGCCCGGGACCCAGGACAGGTTGGGGAAGGGCTTTTCACTTACTTAGCCCCATGGAGGAGGTGGATTCTTCTCAGGGCTGGTAGCATCTTCTGCAGCTATGCCGGGAGACTCTGGAGGCCTGTGGGTGCCCATGGGTGGCCTGGCCAGAGCTTCCCCATCCTACTGCTGGGGCTCAGGATTGGAGGATGCAGGGGGTAGGGCCTGTGTGGCCACACCACAGGGGAGGAGGCGGCAGTGTGGGTGAGGAAGGCCTCTTTCTCAGCCTGTGACAGGAAGCAGCCAAAGTGCCTTCCGCTTGGGCTTTGGTGGAGGTAGAAGGGGACAGATCTAGGCTCTGCTTGGGCAGAAGTCAGCAAGAAGCGGTCTCTACCCTGACTGCAGGCAGAGAGGTAGACAGGGGAGGATCCAGGCTCTGACTATAGGTGGAACGTTGGAAAATGAGGGATCTAGGTTAGGACTATAGGTAGAGAAGTGGGGAAGGAGTGGTTTAGGCTATGACCCCAGGTAAGGAGGCAGGGAGAAAGGATCTAGGCTCTGACTCTCTGGCAAGGAAGGTAGGTGGGGCTCTGTCTATGGACAGGGAGAAGGATGTAGTGATTACAATCAAGGAGGTAGGGAAGGACTCAAGCTCTAGCCCCCTACTCTACATCTAGTCCTCTGTACCTGGAGAAAGTCCCCTGTGTCCTGCTTGTTCCTTGGCCTCTTCCGGGACAAAGGCATTGAGTGCTTGGGCCTCTCTAGGGACAAGGATAAGCCCCCAGAGCAGCTGCGCCTTCCGGTGCTGTCCCCAAGGGAACGGAGGCCAGCCTCCCTGGGTTGGCTCAGCCTTCTTACATGGGAGGTTCCTCAAATGAGAGCTTTCTCCCTGCAGAGGCTCTCACTATCAGCCCACTGCCCATTCACCAGCTCAAGGCTGCCCCACCCAGCCTCTAGGGAGATTACCCAGGCTATGAGAGCTCTAGGAAGTGTGCACTGAAGGCTTCTGGGAAAAGGAGCCTGCAGGCATGGCACAGAGGCAGCAGCTGGCCCCAGGAAGCCTGGACCACTGGCCTTGCCCTAATCTTCTGGGAGGCAGAGCCAACAGGGAAGTGCGGCAGTGGTGGCACAGACTGGGTCCTAGGGTGATGATCAAAGCCCAGGGCTAATGTTCTTATGCCTTTGTACTGTCAACAGATAGCATCTCCAGACCACACGTATCCTGGCTCAGAGAACGCCTGTCACAGCATCTGTGGCCCTCCTGGTACACCAGGCTGCGGATTTCCTCCAGGCCAGAGACAGAGACACTGCAGTGGTACTCAGGGGACTCAGAGGAGCTGCCCAGCCAGGGAACCTTCTGCAGGCTCCCCCAGGGCCCCCTAGGCCAGTGCTTTTCAACCTCCCGAATGCTGCGACCCTTTAATACAGTTCTTCAAATTATTTTCATTGCTACTTCGTAACTGTAATTTTGCTAGTTGTGAATAATAATGTACATATTTGACATGCAGGATATCTAATATGTGACCCCCCCAAAGGGGTTGTGACCCACAAATTGAGAACCACTGCTCTAGACAAACACTGATGCCACTGCGACACACAGAGTACCATTCTGCCCGGTATTCATGAGGCTCCGGGTGGATCCCCAGTATTCTCTCTCTCCCTCCTTCCCACCCTCCAAACAAGACTGGTGGGACGGCTCACCAAGGAAAGGTGCACACAACCAAGCCTGATGGCCTGAATTTGGTCCTTGAGACCCACAAGGTGGAAGGAGAGAATAAACTCCCACAAGCTGTCCTCTTATCTCCATATGTCCACAATGAGTGAATGTAAACAGCAATAAAAACTTCCCCTCAGTGCCCGGGGAATGCACAGGCAAGCAGACTCCCCCCCTTTACATAAGCATTAGTGCTTAGAGATTTAGCAGACTGTTTGCCTAGCAAGCCCAAGGCCCTGGATGATTCTATGCCGGCCCCACCATGTGTCAGTCCTGCAGTGTATCCATCACACCCACCTCAGAGCCTCTGGACATTGTGAGTTCCTCCCTCGCTTCCTTCCACTCTGTACTCAACTGTCACTTCCTTGGAATGCTGTCTCTAGCCTCTGACATTGCACTGGTCTCTTCTCTGGCTTTCCTGCTAGAAGGCAGGAATCTGTATCTGGGAGGGGACAGGACAGAGTCTCGAGTACGCACGGGTTACATAGTGCAGGCTTTGCAGGCAGGCCACATGGAGTCCTTGGACACGTAGGTGACCTCTGTGCCCGTTTTTCCTCGGAAGTCAAACTGCTTCAATACAGAGCGCATGGCTCACAGGTTGTCCTCAGGGGGTCTGTATAGGACAGGTGCGTGGGAGCAGCTGACTCAGGGACCCCAGGGTGCTCCACCTGGAAGAGTGTGCAGAAAGGCATGGAAGGCAGGTGTGTGACAACTCATGAAGGCACCTTGCCTACCTCGTGGCTGAGAAGCAGGCTGTCCAGGATTGTCAAACATCCATTCTGCCTTAGTAGCTTTAATGAGGACAAAGGGAACAACGGTCTCAATGTCACCAAGAGGCTTGTGGCAATAGAGAAGGAGTCTCAGGTGTCCTGTGGAGAGTTAGACTAACGGCCTGTCTGCTGTATGCCCAGGGCAGCTGTGGTCTTTCTCTGAAGCTTCCTACCTGTCACATGGCAGGATACTGTCAGTTTTACCCAGCTATGGTGGTTGTTGGTTGAACCATAACATACTGGGTCAGAATGTGGACATAGGGATCTAGGCTCTGATTTTAGGTGAGGAAGTAGGGAAGGAGGATTCTGGGTGCTGACTGTGGTATAGGAGCCATGGGTCTCACTGCCTGTGGGCATTTCCTCACTGTGGGGCCCTTGTGTGCCGTGTCCCTCCACTTCAGAGTCAGCTGAACATGCTCTCTCCCTACAGCCCCCAGTGGGGTCTCACCCTTTCTTGGTAGCATGGAGCAGGTCATCCAAAGCCAGGGACGCTGTAATCTGCCCATTGCCTCCCTTCTGTGCTACAACACAGGAGGTTACACTCGGGGCTTTCTCGTGCCTTCCTTCCATGCCAGTCCCAGGGACCTCTAAAGAAAATGTCTTGGAGAGGTGCTGGACAGGTGGCTCAGAGGTTAAGAGCACTGTCTGCTCTTCCAGAGGTCCTGAGTTCAATTCCCAGCAACCACATGGTGGCTTACAACCATCTACAATGAGATCTGGTGACCTCTTCTGGCCTGCAGGTGTACACTGTATACATAATAAAAAGAAAACTTCTTGGTTCCTTTTGGTCCCACTGCAAGTCTAACTGCTACTCAAGTGCCAGGCATAACTACCCTGTCCCCATCTCTACTGACAGGAGACACCCTCTCCCAGTACAGGCCTGCTGCTCACCAGCACCCTTAAAAGAACCCAGTCAACTCCGAAGAGATATATAACGTGCAGGAGACAGTCAGACCCCACTTCAAGCAGTGACAACCTTCACTGACATGCTTGCTGGGGCCGATTCCCTAAAGCTCTAGTTTCAGAGAGAGGCTCTGTCTCAAGAAGTAAGGCAGAGGGCTGGCAAGATCGCCCAGGGGCAAAAGGCAGCTGTCACCAAGCTAACAACCTGAGTTTGATTCTTAATACTTACAATGGTGGGAAGAGAGAACTGATTCCCACAAGCTAGTATCTGATAACAAGTTATCCACATGCACACCATGGCATGCATGCGCGAGCACACACACACACAGAGAAAAAGAATGCTTGTAGTAGCAGGGTGTGGTGGTACATGCCTGTAATCCTAGCACTGGGCATGAGGACCCAAATTTGAGGCCAGCTCTAGGCTACACATTAAGACTCTGTCTTACTGGGCATGGTGGCGCAGGCCTTTAATCCCAGCACTTGGGAGGCAGAGGCAGGCAGATCTCTGTGAGTTCGAGGCCAGCCTGGTCTACAAAGAGAGTCCAGGACAGCCAAGGCTACACAGAGAAACCTTGTCTCAGAGAAGGAAAAAAAAAAAAAAAAAGACTGTCTCAAAAATCCAAGGACTAGATGGAGCCTGGTGGTATGTTGTCTAGCTTCTGCTAAGGCTCTGGGATCTGATCACAAGCACTGGAAAAATAGAAAGGAAGAGAGAGGCAGGGAGGGAGGAAGAGAGAGGGAGGGACGGAAAATGGATGCTTGATGATGAGGGATTACTACAAATACAATTTCAGATGTTCGAGATCACAAGTGTGTGGGGCTTTGTGTGACTTTGGACTATTGAATATTTGCATATGAACAATGTGGGATCTTGGAAATGGGGCTCTAGTCTCACTAACTAGCCAATTAATTTATGTTTCAGACAGAACTTACCCATTTATCTTGAAGAATTTTTTTTTTTACAGTTTAAAAAAATTTTTTATGCATGTGGGTATTTTGCATGCATACATGTCTGTGGGCTTGGTGTCACAGAGGCCAGAAAAAGATCTCCATAAGAGGGTGTTGGGTCCTCTGGAACTGGAGTTACAGATGCTTCTGAACCACCATGTGGGTGCTGGGAAATGAACCCAGGTCCTCTGGAAGAGCACCTAGTACTCTTAACCACTGAGCCACCTCTCCAGTCCCTTCAAAGGAAATTTTATGTAATGATCTTTTTTGGAGATGTGTTTTTAACTATGGGGGTGGTGGTGGTGCACTCATGCACACACAATATGACTGTAGTACACACAGAGGCCAAAAGGGGGCACTGGATTTCCTGGAGCTGAAATTGCAGGTGGTTATAAGCTACCCAACAGATGCAGGGGAATCACACTGGTCCTCTTCAAGAGCAGCAGACACTCTTAACTGCTGAGCCATCTCTCCAGCCCATTTTGGTTTTTTTCGAGACAGGGCTTCTCTGTGTAACCTTGGCTGTCCTGGAACTCATAGAGATCTGCCTGCCTCTGTCTCCCAAAGGGCTGGAATTATAGGCGTGTGTCACCATGCCCGGCTTCTACAGTATTCTTAATCTGCAGTATTTTAAAGTGTGCCTGTAGGTTTTGTTTTGTTTTGGAGATAGGGTTTCTCTGTGTGGACTTGGCTGTCCTAAAACTTGCTTTGTAGACCAGGCTGGTCTTGAACTCAGACACCGTCTGGTGTGTGCCTGTGGTTTGGTTATGACTTGTCATAATAGGCCTGGCCTGGAATTTTCTACTGGTGGCATTATGTTGATACATTTTGGGGAAGTTTAAAATTTTTTGAGATAGTGTCTTGTGTAGTCTAGCTTGGTCTGGAACTCACTATGCAGCTGAAGATGACCTTGAACTCCTAAGACTCCTGTCTCTACCTCAAGAGTTCTGAAGTGATAAGCATACAATCATGCCTGGGCTGAGACTGACCTAGAGTTTTGTGCATGCTAAGCAAGCACTCTAACAATCTGATTTGGGGGAGGGGGCATTTGAAATTAGGACTGTGCAATCTGTGCTTTTCCCCCCTTTGAGTGTGTGTGCGCAGCTATGTACTCCTGTTTGTATGTATGTATGTGAAGGCCAAAGGTCAAGCCCAGGAGCTGCTCCTCAGCAGCAATCCACTTGGTTTTCAGAGACAAGTCTATCACCGGGACCTGGGGCTGGCTGACAGGTAAACTGGCTGGCCAGTGAGCCCCAAAGATTTGCTTGTCTCCACCTCAGAGATCAAAATATTCCATCTTGCAAGGAGTTCCTGAAGCAGAAAGGTAAACAACTCAAAAACAGCTCCAGGAAGTCCCTGAAACTGACCAGATTCAGTAGAGCCCTCCCTACCAGAGTAAGCAATAATAGCTCAGAAGAGCAGTACCAAGCTGCAAAGAAAGAAGACTCTCAGACCAGACCAGCTCCCAGGAAGATGCAGAAACCAGCCAAACCGCCTAGAAGAGGTTCAGACCCATTACATCACCTGGAAAGGATAATCTCTAACCTGGCGAGGCTGCCTGCAGGCAGTGTACTGTACTCTAGGTTGGTTCCCGGCTTTGTGAGCTATCACTCACGCTGGGCTTTGGTCAAACAGCTGTCTCTGAGTCATTCTCCTCTGTCATTGACCCCTCACCCATATTCCTGGAAGTAACTCCAATAGAACTCATTGCTTCACCAAGTTGGACTTTTGGTGGTGGCTGTATTTAGTCTGTCATGGCTTCCTGGTCTGTGGTGAGTAGACCCAGGAAAGTTCTGGGTTTTTGCTATTGTTGTTGTTGTTGTTTTATTTGTTTGTTTGTTTTAGTTTTCCCTTTTTTATGTTTTTGTTTTTTCATGAGACAGGGTTTCTCTGTGTAGCTCTGGCTGTCCTGGACTTGCTTTATAGACCAGGCTGGCCTCGAACTCACAGCAATCCACCTGCCTCTGCTTCCAGAGTACTGGGATTAAAGGCCTGCGCCACCACACCAGGCTTTTTTTAGTTTTTCTCTGTGTAGCCCTGACTGTTCTGGACTTGCTTTGTAGACCAGGCTGGCCTCGAACTCACAGTGATCCACCTGCCTCAGCTTCCCGAGTGCTGGGATTAAAGGCCTGCGCCATCATGCCCGGCTCCAGGATCCAGCACGACCTCCCCAGTGTTGGGATTAGAGATGCACGCCGCCATACCTATAGGTTCTGGGGATGGAACTTGGGTCCTCAGGCAAGTGTTTTACCAGCTGCGTTGACTCCCCAGCCCCAAGTAACCCCTTCTTTATCTGAGCTCCTCCCTCCTCAGTCACTATCCTACATCAGGCTAATGAGTCAGACCCCTGAATTACTATGACAGTCTCGTCCTGCCAAGTTGTGCCATCTGCCCACTGAGATGTCGGTCTTTAACAAACAGCACGCTTCCCAGCTGTCTGCTGCCTCTCTTTTGTCTTCAGGAGGGCCTAATCCTGCCATTCACTGCCCACACCAACACCAGCTGAACTTGGTCTCCTAACTGCATCCCTTGACTCACCCTGTTTCATCACCGACAGTCCCCAAGGCCTTGTCTCCCTGAGTGGACGGCCCTTGTGTGTGTCAAGATCCCCCCGTGGGCCTCCCCATATGCTTTGAATCCCAGGGTGTGTTACCTGCCTCTCTTCTCGCCTCAGAGTAGGCACTGCATATTCCATTCCTTCCTGGTCATGTGACTTCATGCAGAAGACGGAACCTCTTGGTGCTCTGATTTTTCTTTGGGAGGCACAACTAGTACTTAACTATGCAAAGTAGTTCAGATTCCTGCTAAATGTTAGAAAAGACTGTCTTGGTGTTTTCTGTTTGAGACAGGGTCTCATATAGCTCAGGGTGACCTTGAACTTGGGATGCAGTACAAGGTTGCCTTGAATCTTTCCCTGCATCATGGGATGCTTCTAGTGGGCCCTGGGCCAACTTTGGGTGCCCACTGCTTTGCTGAGTCTTTAAGCACAACCTTGTTCTGTATGCATCCTAGAGGTCAGGGCTATTTTCATTGGCTGACACATCTTTACAGGCAGCTGTGGCGTAGGGACAGTGGCTAGGAGTCCCCTGAGAGCTGATGTGGTCTCCCCCCCCCCCCCAGCTCTAGCAAGAGCTCAGGGAGGTTAAGACAAGTATCTGACCTCTTCTGCTCCTTCCCTCCCTACCATGGGTTCCTCCTGGTGAATTCCACCAGCCTCCAACTGGAAACCACGTGAGGGCTTGGGAGATGACTCAGCTGGTAAAGTGTTGGTCATACAAGCATGGTGAGCCATTAAAAAAAAGCTGGACATTGGTGTGCATCTGTAACTCTACAGCTGGGGTTGGAGGGGGTGATGTGGACATGGGACGATCCCTGGGTGTCACTGGGTAGCTAATTCAGTGAACTCCAGGTTCAAGGGGAGACCCTGACTCAAAAACTACAGCAGAGGTCAGTGGAGGCGGCCACCTGTTATCTGCCTCTGGCCTCACAGGCATGTATGTGCGCTGCACACATGCACACAAACATACAGCTACACTTGAACATGTATGGATATTTTTGTTTGTTTGAGACAGGGTTTCTCTGTATAGCCTTAGCTGTCCTGGAACTTGCTCTGTAGACCGGGCTGGCCTCCAACTTATAGAGATCTGCCTGCCTCTGCCTCTGGAGTGTTGGGACTAAAGGTGTGCGCCACCACTGCCCAGCTTGATCTTAAGACTTATAATCTTCCTGCTTCTATCTCCTGAGTGCTGGGCTTCCAGGCAGGTGTCATAGGTCTGGTTATGTGATGCTGGGGACCAAACATAGGGCTTCATGAATGTACCAAAGGATACATTCTCAGCACCTATGTAGGATTTAAAGTCTACTATATGAGCTAGGGCATGGCGGCACGTACTGGTAGTCTTAGCTGCTAGAGAGGCTAAGGCAGGTCAGGAGTTCTGGGCCAGCCTGGTTTACAAGCCCCTGTTTCATATCTATATCTATACACATATATGTTTATATATAAGGGAGCCTGGGGAGATGGCTGAGTATGTACAAGTGCTCGCTGGGGAAGCCTGACAACTTGGGTTTGGTTCCTGGGATCCATATATGAAGCTAGATGTAGCAGCCAGGGTCTACGATCTCAGCACCCCGACTTCCAGATGGGAGGAGGAGACAGGAACATCAGCTGGAAGCTCCCAGACCTGCTAGCCTGAACTGGCAGCACGATGGCAGAAAACAACCGGGAATTCTCCGCTTCAACAAGATGGAAGGTGAGAACTGACTCTCAAAGTCTGTCCTCTGATCTCCACATGTGCTCCTGAAATGAACACGTACCCCCACCATGTAACAAGGATGGCAACAACAACTATATATATATGTGTGTGTGTGTATATGTATATATATTTGTGTGTGTGTGTGTGTGTGTGTGTGTGTGTGTGTGTACTCTTTGTTTTAAGAAAGGGAAACTGAGAGAATGGACCCACCGGAGATAACAGGCAAGGACAACACCAGGAGAAACATACAGGTCACAGGCAGGCCTTACTGAGGGCACCCACCCTTCCGCCAGCCCATCTTACCTGAAGCAGTCGGCATGCCAGTCAGCATTTAGGGCCTGGAGGTACTGCCCGTCATAGATCCTCTGGCCACAGCTTGCACACACAGGCAACTCGCTTCCTGCATGGGGTAGAAACCAAGTCAGGAGCCAAGCATTCTTTTGTTTGTTTGTTTGTTTTTTCGAGACAGGGTTTCTCTGTGTAGCCTTGGCTATCCTGGACTCGCTTTGTAGACCAGGCTGGCCTCGAACTCACAGAGATCCGCTTGCCTCTGCTGGGATCACAGGTGCACACCACCATGTCTGGAGCCATTCTTAATAGTGAAGCAGCCAGGTGGTGGTGGCACACACCTTTAATTCCAGCATTTGGGAGAGAGGAGCTGGCGGATCGCTGTGAGTTCGTGGCCAACCTGGTCAACAAAGTGAGTCTAGGACAGCCAAGGATACACAGAGAAACCCTGTCTCGGGGGGGGGGGCGGCGGGGGGGGAGAGTGAAGCTTGCTGGAGTTCTAGCCTGCTCTGCTCACACACGGAACCTTTCTATGCCAAGCAAAAGGGTAAAAGAGTCCTGCTTGGACACTAAGTCAACCAAAGCTCTCTGGGCATATCTGGGAACGTGTCGGGGAGAACAGAGGTGTCTCCTTCAGCGACAGCAAGTAAAAACGCAAGAAAGGAGGCAGAATTTAGAAACAAGGTGAAGGGTGGCACTCTCGTGACAGTCCCCTCTGCTACCTGCAGAAGAGCTGGAAGGTGCAACTTCCATCCAAGACTGGAAGTAGCAAGGTCAGAAACCCAAAGGTGACAGTCTCTGCTGAACCTTGCAGAGGGGCCAGGGCTGCAAAGCCAGCCACTCTGATGATTCTTTAAGGCAGCCACAACGCATGCTTAGTCATTCCCAGGACCTTGAGCCCCTAGAGCTGGTGGGCCCTGCAAAATTGCCTTAGGTTATTCCTCCCCATTCTACAGACCCGGAAACCTCAGCCCTAGAGAGGGGAGCTCTCTTTATGACACACAGTCAGGCTCCAAAGCTACTGCCTTCCCCCTCTCTCTACAAGCACCCAGGCATACAAAGTAGTGTGTTGTTAAGTGTGAGGTAGGCCTGTGCCCCAAACAGGGCTTCAGGGATGTGTGAGAGTGGGAGACAGGCTGGAGCAGTCAGCACCTGCCTTTGACCAGATGGACCTACTGTGGGGGCTTTAAAAAAAAAAAAAAAAAACCTAGGGGAGATCCCAGTCTTCAATCCAGGCTGAAGTAATCTCAGAGGCCTTTGCACCTCAACTGTAGTGCGGCTCTAAGCCTGGGGCCTCTCAGTGAGGCAGAAGAGGCTGAAGAGGCTAGGTAGGGTTCTAGCCAAGACTGATTAAATACTAGGATTGGTGCAGGGAAAAGGGGAGGACATGGTAGGATGGTAGTGGCAGCGGTGGAGTACCTCTGCAGTATTTTGTCACCGGTTCCAATGTGTATAGCGCTCCTGTGCTTAACGGCCCCCACTAGTCCCCCAATTCACCTAGTCCCGAATTGCACAGATGGGTAAATTGAGTTCCTGGGTGTTAGTGACTGGTTCAAGGTCAGAATGCCCCGCGAACGTTGGTCTGCGTCTCAGATCCAGGGTTGCTGCAGCGGTTTAGCTTTCCCGGGTCAGGCTGGATCAAAGGGTGCCCCCCCCCACTCGCCCTCCTCCGCACGAGAGCGAGGACCAGGGGACAGAGAACTAGGGGCTATGGTAGTTGCTGAATGAACAGTAACCTGAGAGATGGGTAAGAGGGGATGGGATATGAGAAGAGGGCCTTCCTCCATCTTCGAGAAAGCAGCTCACCCTGGGGCCGAGGAAGGGAGAAAGAGGGTGGGAGGGTGACAGAACAGGCCTGCGGGCTTCGGAAGGGCAGGCGCGTCCTTAGGAGGCAGGGGCGCGGCCTCACCGCAGCTGGGGCCCCTCAGATACTCCCAGCACCCCCTCCCCCGACCCCCAGCCCGGCGCACCTTCCTCTCCCATACGTTCTTCCCTCCAGGTGCAACAAAGTAGCGTCAACCTCATGCACTCGGCGGGGGGCGGGGACCGCCGGCAACCGGCGGGGTACCGGAGTGCTGAGGCCGGGCCCGCGAGCTCGCCCGCCGCCGGCCCGCGAAGGCGGGAGGCGGGGAGCGCGGGACCGGAGCCGAGCACTCCGCTCCCGGCTCGGCGGTGCTATCGCGCTGCACTCCCCACACCCGGCTAGGGGACACCGGCTCCGCGCTGCCGCCGCTTCACGAGCGCGGAGGGGCGGGCCGGGGCGGGCCTGCGAGCTGCGGCAGGGGCGGGGCGCAAGTGACGCGACCGGCTGGAACTGCCCCTGCGCGGCTCCGCCTCCACAGCGGTAGCCACGCCCCTCAGTGACGGACCCGCCCTCTGCAGGCTGACCAAGGGCTGCCAGTTGGAACTGTCACTGCGTGGCACCGCCCCTCGCCACAATAACCACGCCCGTCGAGCGACAATCCCCCCCCCCCCCCCAGAGTGGTTAGCATGTCTTCTCGGCTGCAGCCACGCCCTCTGCAGGCGAGCAAGCGACCTGCCAGCTGCGGCATTGGCGGAATTGTCCTTGTTTGGCACGGCATGGCCTCGGAGGAAGCCACGCCCCCTCAATGACAGCCACGCCCTCTTCGGAGGAGCGAAGCGGAGAAGCGTGCAAGCAAAGGAGAGGGTGAGGCTCACGTGGTGCCTTGGGCTGAAGCTGCCTCTGCGCGGCTCCTCCCCTTCGGGGGAAGCCACGCCCGTCTACCGTGGCTGTTTCGTCTCTAGCCGCACTCTGAGCCTTCCCGACTAGCCCACAACAAAACCCGCCCTAGCCCCGCCCCTTCCTCCCCCACCCCTCCTGTCGGCCTTTCATTCATCACCTGCTCGCTAGGTTGCTAGCTCGGACAGAGCCGCCCAGTGGGCATCCCTGGAGAAGGCGCCTCCCTGTACAAATCCTCCAGGAGCCTCTCTGGTCCAACCCACTGGAGGTTAATCACCAAGGACGCACGGTGGCCATGCGGATCTGGAGGATGTTGGAGGTTGTGGGGAGGTGGGGAGTCAGTTGAAGTCTGAGGCAGGATAGAAAATGTAGAAATGTATAGCGTAGTCGATAGAGTGCTTGGCTAGCATGCTCGAAGGCCTGTCTTCCACCTTCGGCATTGCATTAATACAGCATAGGGTGCACCATGGACGTGGAGATGGAAGAATCAGAAGACCAAAAACTAAAATACAAAACAGAGAAAACTATGGACATGAGGACAAAAGAGCCCCTTATCCCAGATTCTGATTGAAACCTTTCATCAGCTGAGAGTCAAGAGTTGCAACACAATTAAGACTGTTTGCTTAAGGGCTTTCCCCTGTTGTAAACGTGCGGTTTTTTTTTTTTGTTTTTTTTTTTTTAGGCGAGTCTTCGGAATCCCCCTTTATCGTGTGCAACCCTGGTAGTATCTGATTTTACTTCATTAGATTAAAATCGCATTCAAAGCACCTCTGGAACCAACCTACAATTTCACTTATTAAAAAGAGAAGTCTGGCAGGGCTTGACGGTGCAGATCTTTTCTGATCTCGGTACTTAAGAGGCAGAGGCAGATAAATCTCCACGTGTTGGAGGCCAGCCTAGTATAATAGGGAGTTCCAGGACATCCCAGGGCTACATAGAAACAAAACAACAAACAAACAAAAAGCAGTCTGGTTGATGGGGCGTTCCTATAATCGCAACGTTTTGGAGCTGGAGGATCAAGAGCTCAAGGGCAACCTCAGTTACATACCAAGTTGGAGGTCAACCTGAGCTATATGAAACTGCGGCTTACGAAACTAAAATTAAGGGGAAAAGAAGGTTTTCTTAGCAACTCTTTGATATGTAATGAGAACCGTCCAAGCACATATCCATAAGCACAGACACACCTAAATATACATAACAGCAACAATAACAAAATTACGTCTGTGTCAGGGTTTTTTGTTTTTCCGAGACAGGGTTTCTCTGTGTAGCCTTGACTGTTCTGGACTTGCTTTGTAGGCCAGGCTGGCCTGGAACTCACAAAGATCCTGCCTCTGCCTCCCGAGTGCTGGGATTAAAGGCGTGTGCTACCACCACCCAGCTGTCTCAGGGTTTTATTGCTGTAAAGAGACACCATGGCTATAGCACTGTTAGAAAGAAAACCATTTAATTAGGGGCTGGCTTACAGTTTAGAGGTTTAGTCCACTATTATCGTGGTAGGAAGCGTGGTGGTGTGCAGGCGTGGTGGTGTGCAGGCAGACTGGTGGAGTCAACTGAGTTCTACATCACGATTGACAGGCAGCAGGAAGCCAGCTTCTCAGACCTCAAAGTCCACCCCTTAGTGACACAATCCAACAAAGCCACACCCACTCCAACAAGCCACACCTCCGAGTAGTGCCACTCCCTATTGTCATCTATGGTTGGGAGTGGGAGGAGTGGGCATTTTTTTTGTTTTGTTTTGCTTTTTGTTTTGTTTTATTCAAACCACCACAGTGTCCTAGCAGTAAACAAAAGGTGCACTTTTTGTTTGGTAGCAAGTTGTGTCATTTTAAAAAGTTATTTGATTATGAAATATTTATTTGTCAAGGTGCGTATGTATGCATGGGTGGTGCGTGTGGAGGTGAGGGGCCGGCCGACCTTACGCTCAGATCTTGTCTCCCATCTTTACCTAGGGACTGGACTCAGGTCGCTGGCCTCACAGTCAAACACCTTTCCTCGTTGAACCCTCTCACCGACCCTATTTGATTTAATTGAGACAGGGTCTCATGTAGCCCAGGCTGGCCTCAAACTTGTTGCACAACTGAGGGTAATCTTGAACTTCTGACCCTCTTCCCTTCCACTTCTTGAGTGCCTCAGGTATGGGCCACCTGTGTCCTGCCACTGTAAATCTTTTCTCCTGTCCTTGTCTGGTTTAGGTATTAGGGCCAAGCCAGCTTCTTCAGATGATTTGGAGACATTTCATCTTCTTTAGTTTTTTTGGAAGAGCCTCAGGAGTATGGGTGTTAAAGTCTTTAAATGTTTGGCAGAATTCTCCGCAGAAGCCATCTGCTCCTGGTCTTTTCTTTGTTGAAATGTTCAAGCCTGATCCAAATCCTTAACTCATCCTTGCTCTGTTCGGATTGTCTGTAGTTCTTGGTAGGTTGTGTGTTTGTAGCAATGTACTTATTTTATCTTGTTTCCCCCCACTTGTTGGCCTACAGTTTTTCTTCTTCCTTACAACAAGGCTTTTCTTTTTCCTTTGCTGGCCATGTTAGGGGTGAAACGTGGGGCCTTGGGCATGCTAGGTATATTGGTTAGTTTTTTTGGTTTTTTTGTTTTTGTTTTTGTTTGAGACAGGGTTTCTCTGTGTATCCTTTACTGTCCTGGACTCCCTTTGTAGACCAAGTTGGCCTCGAACTCACAGCGATCCGCCTGCCTTTGCCTCCCAAGTGATGGGATTAAAGACGTGCGCCACCACGCTCAGTGTACTGGTTAGTTTTTAATCACAGTGACAGAATGCCTGCCAGGAGCAGAGAAGGCTTTCTTTCGGCTCACAGTTTGTGGGGATACGGTTCATGGCCATGGGGAAGGCATGGTGGCTGCTGTGCCTTTAATTCATGGTGGCTGGAAATAGAAGGAAGCTGATCACATGATGTTAATGGGTAGAAAGCAAATATAGACCGGAAGCAGGTGCAGGGTATAACCCCCAGGCCATGATGTAGTGACGTTTGCCTACTAGCTAGGCCCAAGTCCTCAGAGGTTCCATAATCACCCAAAGCAATGCTACCAGCTGGGACTGAAAGCATCCTTTTTCTTTGTATCCTTCACTCTTTGTATCTCACGTAGAGCTTTTAGGTATCTCTGCAGCAACATGTCTGCCTGAACACCACCACGCTTCCTAGCATGATAATAATGGACTAAACCTCTGAATGGTAAGCCAACCTCAAGATAAGGGTAGGGATCCTTAGCACTTCAAATCTTGAGACAGGGCCTTACTGTGTAGCTCAGGCTATCCTTGAAGTTATGATCTTCCTGTTTTACACACACACACACACACACACACACACACACACACACAATTTTAAATTTTTATGTGCATTGGCATTTTGCCTGCATGTAAATCTGTGTGAGGACATAGGATCTCCGGAACTAGAGTTATGTGGGTGCCAGAAGTTGAACCTGGAGCTTCCGGAAGAACAGTCAGGGTTCTTAACCACTGAGCCATCTCTCTAGCCCCTGTGATCCTCCTGCTTTATCCTTCTGAGTTTTAGGATCACAGACATTCACTACCACACCTGGCTTCTATTTTGAAAGGATTCCTTTGACTTGCGGGTGGAATGGAGGTTGAAGAAGAGCCTGGGCAGAAGCAATGAGTTATTTCAGCATCTTAGGCAAAATAAGGCTGGTGGATCAGGGCCTAGCTCTACAGTATTGAAAACCGTGTTGCCAGGGTGTGTGCCACTGTGCCTGGCTTCACACCCTATCTTTATTTAGCTTCCTTTATGCTTTATTGTGCACATGGGAATCCAGTTAATTATCACCAGGAAAGTTTTCCACCAAATTGTGCTGCGCTTAAAAAATGCCTAAAATAGCTGGGCGGTGGTGGCGCACGCCTTTAATCCCAGCACTCCGGAGGCAGAGGCAGGCGGATCGCTGTGAGTTTGAGGGCAGCCTGGTCTACAAAGTGAGTGAGTCTAGGACACCTACACAGAGAAACCCTATCTGAAAAAAAAAAATTGCCTCAAATAAACTACTTGGGGTCAGACTTCAAAGTTTGAACCACCACTGGCTACTTAGTCATGTTGAATCAAGCTACTTCTTGCCTTGGCTGCAGAGACCTCTCCCCAAAAGCCCACCCTGACAAGCACAGCAATGCATAGAATCTGTATTCCTGGGACTCCCTGCGCAACGTTCACGCAGCTCCACCAAAGAGCCTCCTCTCCCATAGCAGTTGTTTCCAGCCTGCATCACCTTAAGGAGGGACCTCATGAGTCTAGTACATTCATACGCTTTCTAAGGCTCCTAAGTTTTATTGTTTGCTGAGCTTTATGAGTTTTTTCTTCTTGCTCTTGGAAGGAATACTTCAATTTAGAGGAAAGAGCTACACTATACACCCACACCTTCTTCTAGCTCTTATGTTTCTTTCCTTGTCCTCTTCTGCCGTGTCCCCCTGAGGCTTAGAGGGAGTGACATAGATGTCTTATAGCTTTCTTCCCTTTATGGATGAGCATTCGGCTATGACACTATTGCATGACTCAGTTATTCTTAGCAGTTTTGTTGTTTTGAGTCATCCATGTAGCTACTCCTCATTGTGAAAAAGTTTGCCTGTATGACCAAGGCCCACAGCAGCAGTTCATGTGGACACGAACACAGATGTCTAGGCAATTTGATAGGGGTGTCGCATAGTTATTTAACAAACAGTTTTGTTTTTACTTGGCTTATAGACAGTGTCAAACAGAAATGTCCTCCTGTGGAGTGGGCCTTACATTCAAATTAAGCAGCTGGTTGAACCCATAACAGCTGTGCCACTGTTGCACCAGTAGCCATATTTTGCCTGGCCTATTGATGTGATGGCAGAGCATACGAGGGTAATAATTAAGTGAGACTGTCAGCAAAGTTCTCCCCAGGAGCCCATATAATACCTCCGGCACTGTGAAAACCAGTCAGCAGGCAGACTTCAGCTCAGTTCTGTAGAAGAATGTTAATTCAGAACACACGGCTGTTCTGGGAAGAGATCACACCCAAAGATTGTCCAGGTCTGTGTGATCTGGCTGGAATACAAACTTGCCTGGTATAGAGCAAGTCTCAGGTAAAGAAAAGCTCAGCTCCAGGTATGGTGATACATGCCTTTAATCCCAAACAAAGGTAAAGTTAGTTTGTAGAAGCAAGCACCCATATTTGAAAGTGATGTCTAACTGAGTGGCAGAAAAGGTGACGAATCAGAGAAGATTTGATAGAATAGGATACGCCCAACTCTCATGAGAAGAAAGAGGAGAGGGAAGCTACTTAGGAGGCAGTTTTTACCAGGACAGTAATAGAGAGATGGGTTACAGAGAGAGAACTCTGGTGAAAATAGGAACAGGCCAGAAAATTAGAAGATTAGAGCAGATTGCTGAGTTAGTTTAAGGCCAAGAAGAGCAATTCCAGGCTGAGAGAGAAGCCAGAGTAAATAAGTCAGCTGGGAGAAGAGTTTGAGCCAGAACAGCTGAGTTGAACCAACCAGTCCAGAGCTCAGAAAGAACAAGTGAAGGGGAGCTTATTAAGCAGTAAGTCTCAGAGGCTGAAAACATTCTAGGCCTAGGTTAGATGGTTTGGAGGCTAGAAGCTTCCAGGACTAGGCCTAGGATATCAGACAGAGACAGGAATCCTCCAAGCCAACAATTGAAACAGGCAAATAAAAGATACCTTTACACCGTTCCGGGTGATTTCTCTATGACCTGCAGCCAATGTATGTAGTGTCCCCAGCAATTGGTTCTTACCAAGTAGGTTTGGCATGCAACCAATGGCAGTAGCAGTAGCCTTTATGGTTTGTGGGCCTCTGGGGAGCCAGTGGCCAACAACCTGCAGGAAAGTAACTCACTTCTAGCACCAAGTATTAGTTGCACTTCTGGCTGTGGTGATCAAATCCCTGACATGAAGCAGCTTAAGGAAGAAGGATTGACTGCAGATCGCGGTACGAGAGGATGCAGTTTGAAAGGCAGGAAGGGGATAGCAGAGGGGGGATGTATGACTGAAGCCTCTCACACTTTGGTGGACCAGGAACAGAAAGGGGCCATGAAATAAGATCTGCCACCTACCCCGCCCCCCAGTGACCTAATTCCTTCAGCAATCTGGCCCCTTTAAAAAGTTCTACAGCTCACCAAACACCATAGTCAGCTGAAGACCGAGTGGCCAAGCATATGAGCCTACGGGAGACATTTTACATTGGAAGCGTGACACTCCATGGGTACGTTTTATTACATTTATTTAGTTATTTAGTGTGTGGGGGCACATGGCATAGATCAAAGGACAACTTGTGAGAGTCAGTTCTCTCTTTCCATGATATGTGTGTGTGTGTGTGGGGGGCTCAGGGATCGAACTCAGGTCACCAGGCTTGGTGGCAAGCGCCTTTACCCTTTGAGCCATCATGGCAGAGTAAGTTGGCCAGTAAGACTGGCATTATTGGCAGTCCCTGGGCTTGACTGAGAGACCCTGCTTCAAGAATAAGATTGAAGAGTGATCAAGAATAATGAATTTTCTCTCTCTCTCTCTCTCTCTCTCTCTCTCTCTCTCTCTCTCTCTCTGTCTCTTACACACACCCCAAAATTAAATTACTCTTTAACAACCTTTCCTAATTCAAGTAGTTCAGGTGCAGGCTATTCTAACTTCATTTCTGTTGCTGTGATTAAAAAATGTGACAGAAAGCAACTCAGGGGATGATAAGAAAAAAGGTTTATTTTAGCTCACAGGGTATAATCTCTTACTGTGGGGAAGTCAAGGCAGCAGGAACTTGAAGCAGCCAGTTGTACCACACCCACAGTCAAGAGCAGAGGGAAACGAGTGACTATCCTCTTGTTAGTTCTCAGCTCCCTCTCTATATTTCTACAGTCCAGGACCACCTGCCTAGGGAATGGTGCTGCCCACAGTGGGCTGGGCCTTTCTGTATCAATTCAGTCTTGACAACCCCCCCGCAGACATGCCTATTGACCAACCTGATCTAGATCTATTCCTCATTAAGACTCCTTTCCCTGGTGATTCTACACTGTTTCAAGATGATAATTAAAACTATCAGACAGAGCACTTCTTATCACAGTCTCCTGTACTGCCCATCACCGACATCTCAATTTGCCTGTGGAATCAAGGATTCTCCCTGTGTGTTAAAGGTTGGGCCTGATGGATATCTTCTATTCCTTCTAACTTGCTCTCTCTTATGCCTCACTGATTCTTCCCGTGGGCTCCAAGTTTTTCGATCCTGATAAGAGCTCCTCAGCACAGCCTGAATTGATTCTCTTTCCTTTGGATCCTGTCAGCTGTAAGAAACGGCAAGACAACACCTCCATCTCACTCTCCCCTTCTCCTCACATTTCTCGCCAAATCCGAGGCTAATGCAGAGGATGACACCCACCTGCATACCTCCTGTTGTTGTAATTCTTCCCTTATATGGGCGCGTTCTTTCTGGGAAGACAGCTGAGACCCAGCCTCGTGTCTCATCTCCCACAGCAATGGCCACCCTGTGGGTGCCTACCATCCCATCCCATATGTGCTACTGTTCGGAGCCGCCACTCATTCCCTGGGTCATCGGGTCTTCTGAGGGCGTGCCTGTATTAACTAATCTGTGTTATCATCTGGAGAGTGGCCTCAGAAAGCCATGCTTTCAGTTTTGAAGGAGTTCATTAAGTATATAGAAAAAAGCCGAAGTTAAAAAAAAAAATACCGAGGAGTGGATAGATAAATAAATAGCAGGAATATCTAGCAGGAATCTACCAGGAAAGCCATGTGGAGGCAGCCAGCTGGGGTTCCCAACAATGAAGGTCCTGGGTAGAGTAGAGTGTCCCCTCCAGTGACGCTCCCAAGGAAAAGAACAAATAATGACAGATAAAGATAAAAACCATCAAATCATGAGTTAAGGCATCCTGCAAGGAAACATCGGTGGAAGTTGAAGCAGTGAATGAGAGGAGACCCTCTCCCCCCACAGACCCTCTCCCCGCCACAGACCTTTCACACCATGGCTGACCTTCCCAGCTTCTCTCTCTCCCTTACTGCAGGCACTTTTCTATCACCCCTGTTGGAGATGGCTCACCTTCCAGCCATTCTCAAGCACATGTTTTTTATTCATGGGCTGTTTTCCTCTTCTCTTCCCTTTCTGTCACAGAGTTGGGGGTGCAGGGAGACTTGGGGAGCAACCCCACTTTCAGGACCAGTTTATCGCCGAACTCAAACAATATATGGCAAATTACTGATATAATTTACATCACTGCATGGGAGGCATCTCACCCCACATCACGCAGAGGAAGATGTCCCCCTGGAGGCCTTCTAAAGATATTCCATTTTCAGATAACTCAGTAGTGGTTGCAGCATTTTCACCCATTTCAAAGGGCAGGCAGCAGTGACTGAAGCAAGGAGATGCATCCCCGCACAGGGAAAGCTAGCTATACTGTGGTTGCCCCCATGGTTGCTCTACTCTCTACTGGCTCTCCCTCAGCTGCCTGTCTTGTCACCACAAAAATGTGTGTGTGTGGGGGGGGGTGGAATTAGGGTGCCCTTTTATGGTCCGATTGCTGTTTTTACTCTTTTTCTTGTTTTACTGCTCTAAACACTGGGCGCGTCTTTTTGTTGGGTGCGTCTTATAGTCCGAAAAATATGGTACCCATAGCAGGGACCATTTAGCCAACACATCTTCGGTCCTGTAAGCCTGTTCCTGTCGGGGTACTAAGTTTGATGTGTGCTTGTTGATAAACCTGCACAAATATCCCTTTACTCCTGAAACAGGGCACTGATGACAGGCCAAGGAAACATTTCCACCCAAGTCTGTCTTGTACTAATGACATCACAGGAGTCACTTATAAGAGCATGGATGACGCAGGCAGCTGTATACCTGGCCTGGATGACAATACATGAAAGCTGCATGAATGAAATTATAGATAACTTGCAGGCAGCTCCATCACGGACTCCTCTCCTCCTAGCAAGACAGCTGCTACCTTCATGACATAGCCTTTTCTGCTTGTGGGTATCCATCACAGGCCTATAGACCCTCACCTGAGATTCCACCAGCTCCTCCCAGCCATTTGTATGTAGCTCTACTCTAAGTGTCCAATGTTTGGCGGAGGGGGTGGTTCTAGAAGTGTTAGGGTGTACAGGCTGGGGGAAATCCTTCTATGTGGTGAAGTGGAAGCTATGCCGTGCAGTTTCCGGCATGGCTGCTTTGAGGTAACCTCTCGCTCATCTGTTGAGTAAAGCCCCATGAATTCGTTGGCTCCCCCGAGGTTAATTTTGGTGAAACTGTTGCTTTGGTTTGTCACTGGGATTTGGTAAGGAAGGAGCTGACATTTAAATCTCCTGGGGGAGGGAAGGACTTCTCCCAACACTCCCTTCTCCTCCTAGAAGGGAATGTTTCAAATTAGGAGAAATAGCTACAGGCTAGGTCATGAGGCTTCTGACGAAGATGTTAGAACTGGCCTTGAGATCAGGGATGGTCACACTTGATTATAAACCCTGGAGTGAGACAATAGGATTTTGAGTTTGAGGTCAGCTTTGGTTATGGAGGGAGACTTTGTCTCAAATAAACAAACAAAAGCCAACCCTGGATATGAGAGTCCTGGGCTCATGCTAAACACGTTAACTTGGCAGTTAATCATTAAGATACACTATATTAAATTTCTCACTACACTTTTTTTGTTTGTTTTTTAAGACAGGGTTTCTTTGTGTATCCTTGGCTGCCTTGGACTCACTTTGTAGACCAGGCTGGCCTCGAACTCACAGCGATCCACCTGCCTCTGCCTCCCAAGTGCTGGGATTAAAGGTTTGTGCCACCACGCTCGGCTCACTTATTTATTTTTATAGTGTGTGTTTGGTAACACAGGTGGGGAGGTCAGAGAACAACTGGTGAAAGTCAGTTCTCTCCTTCCACCACGTGGGCTAGGGGATTTGAACTCATGCTGTCAGGCTTGACAGCCAGTTCCTTAAGCAGATGGATCATCTTGCTGGTTCCTATGTAGTATTTAAAGTCAGGAGCTGGGTGGGGGAACATAGCTAGCTTGGTGGAGGTGCATTGCCTAGCAAGTATAATGTCCAAGGTTCAATCCCCAGTGCTGGGACACAAACCTCCAACCAAGCTATGAGAAACCAAGGCAGGCAATCCCAGGCCTTGAGGTTGGGGCTTGCCAATTTGGCAGCAAAGAATGTCAAACAAACAAATGATTTTTTTCCTCCTTCTGATTGGAGAAATGGAAGGATGCATGCATGGAAGGATAGATCGCCTTTGCCACTTTCTTGGAAAAGCTGGGTCACCTTCACTGAGGCCCCCTTATCTATGAACCTCAATGGCCTTTGGAGAATTCTTTTCCCCCCTCTTTGTGAGCACAGCTTTATGGGTAACACTGGGGCATCTCTAAGTGGTTCTGGGTCACTAGAGGGACAGGATGAGACGGTGCCTCACTGAAGACCTGGAGCCCTTCTCCACGTATGGGACAACGAGGACTAGCATTAAATGACTGGAGGGGACGACCTGTAAGAGACTCTTCCCAGCTGCCAGCTTCAGGTGTAGATGTCACTGTCTTTTCTCGGGTCAGTGGCTGCCAAGGATACTCTATGTGGGAGAGCTGTTTCTTGTGGACACCAGTGAAAGCTCACCTGGTCTCCAAACAGCCTCCCCATTGAACCTCACGTGAGCTGAAGGACAACACAGCCACATTTACACACACAGCTTCTGTACACACGTGTACATACTTGAACACGCACCAGCCCATACACAACCACAAAGGAACTCAAGACGATTTCCTTTAAAAAGGTTTTCATTTATTAGTCTTTTCTAAAGCAGTTAATTCTCTTTTCTTCTTTTGTTTTTGTTGTTAAAAAAAAAAAAAAAACAAAACCTGTGTGTTTCATTCAGAGTTATATCAAAGCGATTAAAATGAATTTTCACCCAAGGATACAGCTCCCCAGATTATAAAGTTCCCCGCCCCCCCAATTAACCACAAAAATAAAACCCAAAGAACACACCGGCAACCAAACATCATCCCCAAATATCCAGGACAAAAAATAAAATATTTATTGTTCTATCACAGCGAAACACAAAGAGGTGGGGTGATGAGACATGCTCTGTAATAGAGTGGCTCCAGGAAGGGATGGGGGTACAGTACTGCATGTAGGGAGGGTTATGCTGCCCCAGCCCACACAACCCCTTGCACTCCAGGCCAGCATTGGGGGTGTGTGGTGGGGGTGGGAACAGGGTACAGGCTGCCATGACAGGTGAACCAGGTTGATAGTGGGTGTGCCCAGCCAGCTAATGGCACTAGGCAGTCAGGATGGACGGATGGATGGACAGATGGATCAATGAATGGGTGGGTAGGCAGGCAGGCTGGATTCCACAAGAACAAGAGAGCTATTCCCAGTGTGGGGAGCCGTTTGACCCCCAGGTGTCCCAGATGTGGGAAACAGCTATTGGTAGAGGGAGACAGGAGGGGGGGGAAGGGGACCCAAAGAGAGAGGGATCATGTCATCAAATCCAGCGTCAAGGCTTCCGGTACTTGGGTACCAAACAGAATGCAGCCAGGGTTGGCTCCTGGTGGGCAGGGGGAGGTGGGACTGCCCAACAAAGGTGTGCACCATCTTAACAGAGGGGCTTCAGGGAAGGGGGGGTTTCCCCTGGGATGCCCTTCCCTCCTCCCTCCCCCCACGAAGAAGCACCAACATGTAGCACCAATTTCCCTTGGAGATGGAGACTGTGTGGGGGAGCTCCTGGGTGGGAAGAGATGGGACACCCGCCCTGGCCTCTGATGTAGGGGGGAAGTTTCTGGTTAGGGGTACGTGGCCACTATTGTCTGATTTCCTTGTCCTGTGGGTTTCCGAGGCCACTGGCCTGTTGTCCCCTCCCAGGTGGGGGTCAGGGGGGATGGAGTAGGGGGTGGTCATAGAAGGTTTACATTCTCCACCAAGCAGTAGCACCAACGTTGATGAGGTCGCTAGTCAGGGGTCCCTAGAAGATCACTTTCTCTTCCGGCCACAAGATTTCCCGAAGCAGCCCCCACCTGGGTTGGAAGGGAGATGGGTACAAATAGTTATGGTTAGCTTGGTCCCTCTAGGCTGCTTTCCAAGTTCCTGCGTGCTCTGTCTGCTTCCATGCTAGGCGTAGAGAATCTAAAAGGTAGCCTGTGAGTCTTTCCTTCCTCCCTCTACCCCTCCTGAGATTCCAGGCATGTACCACCTTGCTTGGTTTTACGCTGTGCTGGGGAATGCAACCTAGGACTCTGTGCATGCTAGGCAAGTGGTCTATCAACAGAGCTATATCGGTCTCCCCCTCCCCCATCTCCCATCCGCCTGCATGGTGGTGGTGTTGTTGACATTGTCTCCTAATGGTGTCCAGGCTGGCCTCTAACTCACAACCCTTCTGTTTCAGCCTCATGAGTGCTGGGAAGACCTGTTTAGCAACCTACTCACAGTAGGGAGATAGATAGCACAGGCTGGTGTGTAGCCCTCATGGGACTTCTGCATGGTAGATGTGGCCTGTTAGCGCCACCTAATGGCCCATCCTGAAAGTCATCCCCATTCATTCTTTTCACTGTCACTTTAAGTGCCAGGCCCTTCTGTGCAGATGAGGGACATGGGCAAGAATGTCCAGGTTACACAGAGTGTGAGCACAGAGGGTCCTAGACCTGCTCCAAGCTCTGAATATCTGTATTGGAGGTGCCTCTTGCCCAGGCTGGCAGACCTAGGCCTTCCTTCCCTAGGGAAGGAGTCTCTACTTACCTTGGTATCCCAGGGCTCCAAGGGCTCCTCCATAGGGCTTTGGGGGTTTTCCTGAGGGATGTAGTGGCATAGAATGAGATGGGGTAGGTCCTGGGTTCCTCTACCTCTGCCAGCGTCCTCACCTTGTGTCAGTTCTGCCCTGTGTTTGTAGGCTCCCAAGACCTCCCTGCCAATCAGTCCACCCACCTCTGGTCTAGCCACACCCTTCTCCTCACAGCCAAGCTCTGTTGTACTGGGGATGGAACCTAATGCGTTCTAGACAAGAGCTCTACCACTGAGCCACGCCTCCAGCCCCTCACTGGGGGATTCTAGACAGATGCTCTACCACTAAGCCATGCCTTCAGCTACTGACTACTATCAGCCCTTTAAAAAAGTGTTCATAAAAGCTCTGAGTCAACTGGGTATGGTAGTGTACTCTTTTAATCCCAGCACTTTGGAGGGAAAGGCAGGCGGGTCTCTGTGAGTTTGAGGCTATCCAGGTCTAAAAAGCGAGTCTAGGACAGCCAAGGCTACACAGAGAACCCCATCTAAAAAAACTCCCCGAAAAAAAAAAAAAAAAAAAAAAAAAACCTCTCTGAGACAGAGTATTGCTAAGTTGACCAAGTTGTCTGGAACTCTCTCTGTAGCCAACGTTAGTCTTGAATTTTGATCCTTCTGCTTCAGCCACCGCCCCCCGCCCCCCCCGACTCCCCGGACTCCAGTGCTAAGATTTCTAGCAACGCTAGTTTATGAGATGCCTCTTTACTGCAGACTCACCGCCAACTCCCAGGCCACCAGCACCACCACCTACAAAGTAAGAAGAAGAGGTGTCAGGGTGCTCACTTCCAGGAGCCCACCATGCCTTCTCTGATTGGAGCAGGACATGTGATATAAGAAGAGTCAAAGGGTCAAGCCCTGGGTTTGGGCAGCAGGAGTCCTTGGCTGTCTCTGCTCACTCTGTAACCTTGGAACAGTGTTCAGTGGTCTCTGAGCATCAGTTGACCTCAGGAGAAGCATGGTAGGGAAGGTATTTGATATACAGGGCCCCTGGTGTGGTGTCCCCTGTCCTTGGAAAGGCCCTTATATCGGAGTGAGTTCTGGCCTCCCTTTGAGGTCTCCTGCAGTCATTAGCTCCCTCTTCTGAGCAAATGGAACAGAGAGGGGAGTGTCTGACAGAACCCAGAACATGGCCCGAGGGCATGCTATTCCGGCATACCTGGGTAAATAGGAGAAAGTCCAAAGCCAGGTCTTGCTGCCACTCCTGCAGGAGAGATGTAGGGTTGGTGATGAAGGGTGGCAGGCCATGTTCTGGCCTTGTCACCTAGCCTTGATGTCTGGTGTCAGATCCTTCTCACTGCCTTCCCTCCTGAAGCCACGTCCTTTGTGGTGTGTGTGTGTGTGTGTGTGTGTGTGTGTGTGTGTGCACTCCCTCTACCTTTTGTTCACTAATTTGGCAAAACTAGCTGGGCCAGCAAGCCCCAGGGATCCTCCAGTCACCTCCTCCCCACTTTGCAAATCTTACATATGTGCTGGGGGATTGAACTCAGGTCTTCATTCTTGCGTGCTTTACTAACTGAGCCATCTCCCCAGCCTTGAAGTCACTTTCTTAATGAAAGTTGTCTACATCTCATATGCCTTGTGGCTTTTGCTTAGAGCGTGGTTGGCACTATCCTCAACTTGGGGGGGAGGGTGCTCCCTCTACTATGGTTGTCTCCTGTCCTATAGTGATTTGTCTATCTCCAACCTTGGGCCCTTGTGTGAATTTAGTGTCCAGAACTGTGTTGTTTGTCCCCTAGAGCCAGGCAGATCTGAGAACATCACCAGAGTTGGCCGTACCTCCACCCGGGAACGGCCTGGCTCCTAGGACACCTCCAAGGCCAGCAGCACCTGAGGCGAGAACAGAGGGGTGTCAGGATGAGGCACGGGGGTGGTGCTGCTGACATCTTGGACAAGATCTTCAAGGGTACCATGATCTAGGCAAGGGTGGAGGATGGGAATGGGATGCAAACTTGTGCTAGGGAGGGGGAGGCCATGGGAGAAACTCACCATATTTGGCTGCTTTAGCAGCTGCAGCTGGGGACACACCTAGAGGAAGCAGGCACAGGATGGCTCAGGAAACCTGCCTCTTGCACCCGCCCCCCACCGCCTCTGGCCCTCTCAGCTGATCTATTCTTCAGCATCTGCCCCTGACCTGTTTTCCCATATCTTACCATTCCATCATCCCCTTTTTCCCCACACATCTTTCTTTCTAATAGTCTCTCTCTCTCTCTCTCTCTCTCTCTCTCTCTCTCTCTCTCTCTCTCTCTCTCTCTCTCTCCCTCTCTCTGTATATAGTGTTAGAGATGGAATTCAGGGTATCATGCGTGCTATGCAGGTGTTCTGCCATTCAGCGGTGCTTATAGCCCCTCACTGAGGGATTCTAGGCAGGGGCTCTACCACTGAGCCACACCCCAGCCCCTCACTGGGGGATTCTAGGCAGGGGCTCTACCACTGCGCCACACCCCAGCCCCTCACTGGGGGATATTCTAGGCAGGTGCTCTACCACTGAGCCACCCCCAGCCCCTCACTGGGGGCAGTCTAGCACGGTGCTCTACCACTGAGCCACACCCCCAGCCCTTCACTGGGGGATTCTAGGCAGGTGCTCTACCACTGAGCCACACCCCAGCCCCTCACTGGGGGATTCTAGGCAGGGGCTCTACTACTGAGCCATACCTCCAGCCCCTCACTGGGGGATTCTAGGCAGGTGTTTTACCACTGCCACACCCCAGCCCCTCACTGGGGGATTCTAGGCAGGTGCTCTACTACTGAGCCATACCTCCAGCCCCTCACTGGGGGATTCTAGGCAGGTGCTCTACCACTGAGCCACACTTCCAGCCCCTCACTGGGAGATTCTAGGCAAGTGCGCTACCATTGAGCTATCTCCCTAGACCACGATTAGTTTATATTAAGGTGCTATTTTTTGTCTAGTCTTGAGGAGCACAGCATACAGACTAGTTAGGTAAGGGGACACAATGGCAGAGAGAGAGAGAGAGAGAGAGAGAGAGAGAGAGAGAGGAGAGAGAGAGAGAAAAGCACACATCCACCATGATGGCAGAGACTTTTGGGAAGTAATTCCTCTCTGGTCTTTGAGTTTTCTTGTCTGAGAAATGGGTCTGACCATCAATATGCTAATGAGCTTGCCCCTGAAGTAGTTGGTGGGTTAAAAGAGAGAGGGGAAGATAGGCTCTGGTACCCCTATGTCAACACGCAGTCCTGGCTCCTGCCTGCTTAAGCTTTCTACTCTTTTGCTTTCAGACAGGGTCCAATGTATCCTAGGCTGACCTTGAACTTGCTGTGCAGCCCAGGCTTGCCTCCAGCTCATGGTCCTCCTGCCTTAGCCTCCTGAGTGCTGGGATGACAGGCGTTTGCCATCATACCTGACTTCAGTATATCTCCCTCTCCCCCTCATATACCTCACTCACTCTCTCCTTACCTCCAAGGCCTGTAGCACCAGGGATCGCTCCACCGGCCCCTAGTCCACCGGCTCCCAGTCCACCGGCTCCCAGTCCACCAGCTCCACCAAGGCCTGAGGGGAGACCCATGCATTACACACACTGGTCAGAAGATTATAATTAGACCCTGTTGCTGAGGGATCCCTGAGCTCCCTGGTCATTTCTGGGGTACCCAATGGCTAGGAAATGGCTGAGCCCCAGGGGCCAGGGATAGGCGGGGGGGGGGGGGGGTGGGGTGCGGGCTGAATTCTTGCTTACCATACTGGGCAGCCTTAGCAGCAGCTTTGGCAGCAGCGGCAGCAGCAGGTGCAGCGCCTGGGAATAGAATGACTCAAGGAGGGACTGCTTAGGGATCGCAGCCTCCACCCCCAGGCAACTTATTGTTGGGATAGCAAAAACATACCTACTACTCCACCTGGAACACCAGCTCCACCGAGACCTCCAGGCCCTCCAAGGCCACCAGGCCCTCCAAGGCCTCCAAGGCCTCCAAGGCCACCAGCACCTGTGGAGACAGGACCGAGGGACAGTGCCCATAGTTTTGTTTGTTGTTTTAAGACCAGATCACTTATATAGCTCAGGTTGGCTTTGGGCTTTCTGTGTGGCTGAGGCTGACTTTGAACTCTTGACGCTCCTGCTTCTGCCTCCCAAGTGCTGAAATTTATAGGTGTGCACTACAGTGCCTGGAACTTTTTTCTTTTGGCTTTTTTGTTTGTTTGTTTGTTTTGTTTTTCAAGACAGGGTTTCTCTGTGAAGCCCTGGCTACACTGGAACTTGCTCTGTATCCCAGGCTGGCCTCAAACTTACAGAGATCAGCCTGCCTCTACCTCCAGAGTACTGAGATTAAAGGTGTGCCCCAACCACCATGCCTCTACTTTTCTTTTCTGTTTTTCCAAGTCTCACTAAGTTGCTGAGGCTGGCCTCGAACTCATGACCTATCAGTTCCGTTTCAGCTTCCTGACTGTTGGGATGACAGGCCTATGTCAACATGCCAACTCAGGCCTGTGGGATTCTAGGCCTCACTGGAGGAGTCTAGGCAAGCACTCTCCCACTGAGCCACACCTTCAAGCTCTTTGCTCTGGGGTGAGGGAGTGGGGTGGGTGGGGAGGCTGGGGGAGTGGGGGAGTCGGGGAACACATCCCAGACAGGTGCTCATCTCTCTGTTCATTGGTTTTCTGAGACAGGCTCTTGCTGTTTAGGCTATGCTGCCTTTGGGCTTGAGACTCTCCTGCCTCAGCCTTCAAGATGCTGGCCTCAGAGGTGTGATCCGCCATGCCTGGCAGTCATGCCAATCTTGCTAATGAGAAGTTTGAGACAAAGGAGAGGCTAAACAGAATGCTGTATTCAAGGCACTAAAGGCAGGAAAGGACCCTCCTCTTCCAGGAAGTCCTTAGTGTGTTTCCCTGGCAACCTCTGTGGGGTAGGGCCAAGAGCAGCAGTCAAGGAACCTGAGAGGGAGCTGTGGGTGACCAGGAGCTCCCCTCTCTCTGTCTCTCTACCTCTGTCTCTCTGTCTCTGTCTCTCCTTCTCTCTGTCTCTGTCTCTGTCTCTGTTTCTGTCTCTGTCTCTGTCTGTCTCTCGCATCCCCCCTCCCGTGTGTGTGTGTGTGTGTGTGTGTGTGTGTGTGTGTGTGTGTGTGTGTGTGTGTAGCTGAGGAACGAGATTTTCCGAGGTGGAAACTGGCCTCAAGTAGACAAACTGTAGCCAGTTGGCGCATCCCTGGCACAGGCCCCCCTGCCTGGCTTTTTAGGAGGCCAGGAATGTGGGGGTCACAGACAGTGTGGGTCTGGCCAGAGTGCCAAGTGGCAAGGCAGGCGGGTCTGCCACGTCCTCCAGGCTGGCGGGTGCTGGGAGACGTCATGCTGACAGGAAAGAGGGGAGGAGGCCTGGGGATGCCTGCACAAGGAATAGCCATAACTCCATAGCTCGTCAGCCAAAGGGCGGAGCAGAGGCTGCAGCTGCCCAGCCTTGTAGGACCAACATCAGTAACATTTCCTTCCCTCTGGAGCAAGGGAACTGCCAGGGTTAGCGTGGAGCTTGGAGATATCACAGTTGTTGTGGGTGATACAGGGTATCCAGTAGCCCAGGTTGGCCTTGAACTCTCCATGTAGCCTAGGATGACCTCCTGCCTCCACTTTCCAAGAGCTGGGGTAATAGGTGTGTTACCACCATGCCAGGCATGGCAGGTGTTTTTGACTAGCACAGGGGTCAATAGGCATGTGCGAGATCAGTGACTGTCATTCAGATGTCCCTCAGAATGACAGCTCAGCCCTATACTGTCAAGGCTGGTGGGGTGAACAAAGGAACAAGTTAGTGTGCTGCACTCACCATATTTAGCAGCTTTCGATGCAGCCAGGGATCCAGGCACTGTTGGAAAAGGGAAAGAGAGATTGGCTGCCGAGCCCTGTACCTGGGGTTCTACTGCCTTTTCCAGGAAGCCCACCCTGACTACCTCTACCTAGATCATGTTTTGTTGTTTTGTTCTGTTTTACTTTGTTTTTTTGAGACAGGGTTTCTCTGTGTAGCCTTGGGTTATCCTAGACTCACTTTGTAGACGAGGCTGGCCTCGAATTCACAGCGATCTGCCTGTCTCTGCTTCCCAAGTGCTGGCATTAAAGGCTTGCACTATCACACCTGGCTAGATCGTGTTTTTTGTTTTTTGTTTTTTTAAGACAGGGTTTCTCTGTGTAGCCTTGGCTGTCCTGGACTCGCTTTGTAGACCAAGTTGGCCTCAAACTCACAGCGATCCGCCTGCCTCTGCCTCCGGAGTGCTGAGATTAAAGGCGTGCGCCACCATGTCCAGCTAGATGGTGGTATTTAAAGCCCTGAAGCTCCATGCAGCCCGACCAAGAGGTCCTCCTTGCAGATACAGGGCCCCAGTGTTTAATCCTGACATTGCTCATCTAGGACTCCTTGAGGGCCAACTTGGGCTTCTTCCCTCCAACTGTCTGTCTCTTACGCCCTCCAGGGCCAGCATAGCCTGCCTGAGGCGGGGCATAGAGTGAGGGTCAGCAGCCACACGATGAAGAACTGAGGCAGAGGCAGGCGGATCTCTGTGAGTTCAAGGCCAGCCATGTTTACACACAGACTCAAAAACCAAACTAACCAACCAACCAACCAACCAACCTACCAAAATCCCCCAAGCCCCCCACAAAACAAAAACAAAACAACAAAACAAAACAAAACAAAACAAAACAAACCCAAACAAACTCTGAAGTTCCTAGTGGCCTCCTTGTCCTAGAACATTTCGGGATCATAATGGACTGGCCTGGAGGAAGAGACTTTTACTTTCCTTTCTGAGAGTTATTTGTTTGGCCAGCTCCTCCCTCACCTATTACCCCGTTTGTTCCATTTCCACTTGGTACTAGAAATGGAACCCAGGACCTTACCGATGCAAGGCAGGTGCTCTACCACTGAGCCACACCCCCAGGGCCTCACTGAGGGATTCTAGGCAGGGGCTCTACCACTGAGCCACACCCCAGCCCCTCACTGGGGGATTCTAGTAGGTACTCTAGCCACTGAGCTAGAGTACTAGTCCCTGTTCTCTCTTTCTTTCTTTCTTTCTTTCTTTCTATCTATCTATCTATCTATCTATCTATCTATCTATCTATCTATTTTTAAGATAGCATATCACAAATTTATACTCGCCAGCCTTGAAGCCTCTCTACAGGGCAGGCTGGCCTAGAACTTATTTCATGACTCAGCCTCTTGAGTAGCTGAGATGATAGGCTTGTATCATCCTATCTGGTACTCCTTTGCTTTTGTCTGCTCAGGAAAACTAATGGATGCTGGATAGGGATCCTGGGAGGAGGCGGGTCATCTTTCTCTGAGCTCAAGGGCTCTTTCTAGCCAGTTCCCAGAATTCTCCTTACCTGCTCCAGCCCCAAATCCAGGGACACCAGCACCAGCACCAAATCCTGGAACACCAGCACCTGCTCCAAATCCAGGGACACCAGCACCTGCCCCAAATCCAGGGACACCGGCCCCAAGGCCAGCAGCAGCCCCTGCAGAGAGAGAAAGAGAGTGCTAAGTGGTTATAACTACTATGGCTTGTTGCCCCCGTGGAGGTGCCCACCCTCAGGAGCTGAGTCAGGCCTCCAAAGAAAGGGGCCTTAGGGGAACAGCAGCCTCCTTTCCAGCTTCGTCCGCATCTGCTGACTTGCCCCAGACTCCATGTTTTTGTTATTGTTATTGTTTTTTGAGATAGGGTTTCACTATGTTGCCCTGGCTGGCTTGGAACTATAGGCAGACCAGGATGGCATCAAACTCACGGCGATCTGCTTGCCTCGGCCTCATGAGTGCTGGGATTAGAGGTGTGCACTACCATTCCCAGCTTTTGGAGGAATCTATTTAATTCCATGCTCCCCTCTCTCCAAGGTCTGATGTAGCTCAGGGTGGACCTGAACTGAAGGTGTTTTTGAATTTCTGGTCCTGTTGCCTCTATCTCATAAGTGCTGGCATGGGCTTACAGGTGTGCATCACCATGCCTGGTTCGGGCAGTGCTGGGGACGGAAGCCAGGGCTCCGTTGATGCTAGGCAAGCACGTCTTACCACCTGAAACCACAACCTCACCTGGAGCCTCTTACATTCTCCTGATGACCTGTGTGCAGTCGTTTCCTTTGGCTCCCACACTTGATACATAAGCTAAAGGAAGCCTGGAAGTCACTCAGCTATCTTGGGAACCAAGACGTTAAGCTAGGTCTCCCTCTCGCCGGATCTGTACCGCTGAGCCCTCTGCTAGGTACCATGGGGACCTACAGTTGGTGAGGATGGATCTGAGCGGCTGTTTTCCTCTGGCTGTGCCGAGGCTATGTGTCCTGGCAAGGTGGATGGGGACAGGGGAGAGAAACCATGGTGCACTCACTGTACTGGGCTTTGGCGGCTGCCTTAGCGGCAGATTTGGCGGCAGCCGGCGTCCCTGCTCCTGAAGAGAGAGGAAGGACATTCAAGATGGCACACATTGAGGCTCCAGGGAACCCCCAGACCCATTCGTGCACCATAGCTCACCTCCAATACCACCAGGTACAATGCCAGTGCCAGGACCAGTTCCAATACCAGTAACACCACCAGGGCCAATTCCTCCGGGAACTCCACCAACACCAACTCCTCCAGGAACCCCACCAACGCCAGGAACCAAACCTATGAGAGATGGAATAGCTTATCTATAATCAAGGCCCAAACAAAGAGGGCAGGAGCTGATAAAAAGAGCCCCCAGCTGTGAGTCAGGAGATGTGGGTCCTTTTCCCGGCCCTGGCAGAGACTTGCTGTGCGATCTTGGGGCAGATACCGTTTCTTCCTGGGAACTGTCTTTTGCTTTCGTTCCTATGTAACAAGAGTCCGGTGGAAATCTAGTAGTTTGTAACCTTTTGAGGGACAGGGACACCTTGGAGGCTAGCTTGAGGATGATGGAGGAAAAGTGGTCTTTTGTTTGTTTGTTTGTTTGTTTGTTTGGCTTTTTTTTCTTTTCCAGTATGAGAGAATAAATGGGAGGCCTTGACATGCTAGCCAAGTGTTCTGACACTGATCCACACACTCCCATTTGGGAAGTCTAGGCAGGTGCTCTACCACTGAGCCACACTGCCAACCCTCTCACTGGGGGATTCTAGGCAGGTGCTCTACCACTGAGCCACACCCCCAGCCCTTCACTGGGGGATTCTAGGCAGGTGCTCTACCACTGAGCCACACCCCCAGCCCCTCACTGGGGGATTCTAGGCAGGTGCTCTACCACTGAGCCACGCCCCTAGCCCCTCACTGGGGGATTCTAGGCAGGTGCTCTACCACTGAGCCACGCCCCTAGCCCCTTGATCACTGGGGATTCTAGGCAGGAGATCCACTGCTGATGGTGAAATGGTCCAAGAATTATTTCTTCTTCTTCTTCTTCTTCTTCTTCTTCTTCTTCTTCTTCTTCTTCTTCTTCTTCTTCTTCTTCCTCTTCATTTTTTACTTTGAGACAAGATCTCACTAAATTTCTCAGGCTGGCCTCGAACAACTACTTCTTCCTCCCCCCTCCCCCTCTTCTTCTTCTTTGTTTTTTGACACAAGGCTTTTCTGTGTATCCTTGGCTGTCTTGGAATCTTTGTAGATCAGGCTGGCCTTGAGATCACAGAGATCCAGCTGCCTCTGCCTCTGAGAGTGCTGGGGTTACAGGCATCTACCACCACATCTGGCTGGCCTTGAACTTTCAATGCCATTGCTTTAGTTCCTTGAGTAGCTGATATTATAAGACAGTCCCACCAGGCCTGACTCCCAAATCCATTAAGGTCTCACCAACTCCCCAGCCCATGACTAGACCCCAGCTGAGCACCTGTAGAGCATTCACCATCAATCATATTCAGAATTAATCATATTCAGGAAAGGTATATATTCTTGGGGGTATTGACGGTGACCTTGACATCTGTCAAGTAGAAGCAAGAGGAATGCAGTACCTCAAAGAAATAAGGCTGGATTCTATCTTGAGATTTGAAATGGGACCAGCCCGAGTTGCACTTGGGGGAACCAGGGGCTTTCAGAGGGAGGTTATGACAAAGGTCATGGAGGGGTTGGCAGACCCACATTGCTAAAGGGGAGCAGGTAAGCTAAAAGCTATGGGAACAGAATGTAGCTTAGATGGTAGAACGCTCACTTAGCATGCAGGAAGTCTGGGCTCTATCCCCTAGCACTCACTGCATAAGCAAAGCATGGTGGTGCATGCCTGAAATCCTGGAATATTAGAGATGGAGGCAGGAGGAACAGGAGTTCAAGGTCACCCTTAGTTCCCCAGCAGGAGATATGAGAAGACGATGGTCTGGGGTCAACGGTCAGGTACAGATGGGGACAACGCACCATACTGACCTGCTTTGGCAGCTGCTTTGGCAGCGGCAGCGGCAGCGGCGGCGGCGGCAGCGGCAGGGGTACCTGCTCCTGTTTAGATCAAGAGAACATAGGATGACCCTCAATACCTCTTCTTGTTGTTACCCGTCACTTCCAGAGTCTGCCCATGAGCATCCCTCTCTGGGTACCATGGCCTCACACTGGAGACAGGGAAGGGTGCTGAAGTAGGTGGCCTGGGCTTCAGGCATAGCACTGATGGTGCCCCCTGCAGGGCATCTGGACACGCTCCTGTTTTTCTTGGGCTTCAGGGAACAGTTGAGAGGCAGCTCTGAGTCTATGGGATTCCTGTGCTGTTTAGGATCCTCCTAAGTAAAAAAAATTGCTAGTAGCACCTGCATCCTGGGCTATCATAGAAAATGGCCCTTTCTCATCTCTCTATTTTTTCCCCCTTTTTGAGACAGGGTTTCTCTGTGTAGCCCATGCTGTCCTGTATCTCACTCTGTAGACCAGGCTAGCCTTAAACTCAGAGATCTGCCTGCTTCTGCCTCTTAAGTGTTGGGATTAAAGATGTGTGCGACTACTGCCTGGCTTAAAAAAAAAACACACACACGCATGCACACACACACACACACATTTATAAAAGTTCTGCTGCAGGGTTTAACTAAGTACTGAATATACAGATTAGTTTTGGAAAATAAGATTTCTAGGTGATTTCTTTCTATACTTGAGTATAGGAATTACACCATTTATAGAGGTGCTCCTTATTTTCTTTCTGATCCCACATTGTATTTTGAGTCAGGATCTCTTGCTGTACCTAGAGCTCACCATCTCAGCTATTCTGGGCACTCCCTGGCTCTACCTACCATATCCTAAGAGCACAGGCAGACCCCCATGTCCACTGGTTCTTATGTGGGCTCTGAGGATTAATGCCTGCTCCTTAAACTCATTGCAATGCCTAAGCATCCTTTCTCTCTCCTTTTAAAATTCATTTTATCTATTTATCTGTGTGTGTGTATGCTCACATGTGCCCCAGAACACACATGAGTGTTAAAAGACAACTTATGGGAGTCATTTCTCTTATTCTGACACGTGGGGTTTCAGGATTCGAACTCAGGTTATCAGGCTTGGCTGCAAGTGCCTTTATCCACAGAGTGGCCTCTTCTTCTTCTTCTTCTTTTTTTGCAGTACCGGGAATAAACCCAGGCTCTTTTGTATGTTCAGCAAGCACTCTACCACTCAGCCACATTTCCATCCCTAGCTCCTTTCTGAAAAAAATACAGAAGGGCAGTTTTATCGTAAAAGTCGAGGGTGTGTTGGCGGGGGGAGTATGCAGAAGGGAAATTGGAAAAGCAACAACTAAGAAGGGTATCCTTGAATGTCAAGGTCTTTTTGTTTTGTTTTTGAGACAGGGTTTCTCTGTGTAATGGCTCTGGCTGTCCTGGACTCTCTTTGTAGACCAGGCTAGCCTCAAATTCTCAGAGATCTGCCTGCTTCTGCCTCCCAAGTGCTCGGATTAAAGGCGTGTGCTACCACACCCACCCGGTCTGGTCAAGGTCTTTTAATCATCTCCCTTTGATTTCTGACTGGTGGATGAAAAGGGACCTAAGGTAACTTGAGTGAAGGGTTCTCTGTTGGTAAGGAACTAGAAATGCCTCTGAATAAAAGGCAGATCACCTAACTCTGGGTGACATGGGGATCTCCCACACAGCTGGCTAAGTGTCTCCAGGCAGGGAGAGGCTTTTCAGGGATCAGCAACCAGGTTCCCTACAGAGGGCTCCTCCACACTCAACAACTTTGGGGGAATCTGTCCCCTCTCCTCCACTCACCTCTGGGGTCAGTTTTCCTATCTATAAACACCGAGCCACAGCCTCTTTTATAAGACAGTACACACCCATCTCAGGACAGGGGACATAGCTCACCTGGCACTCCACCAGTGCCTGGAACACCTGGTATTGCACCTGGCACTGCACCTGGCACTGCACCTGGTACTGCACCTGGTACTGCACCTGGTACCAGGCCTCCCAGGCCTCCAGCTCCTCCAGCACCTGGAGAAGAGAAGAACAAACTCCAGTGTTCACCTTATCTACCCATCCATTTATCCACCACCATCCACTCACCCACATGTATATATGTATGGATACATGGAGAGGGAGGGAGGTGGGAGGCAAGGTTGTCTAGCATCTTCAGGGTGAGCTGGTAACACAGTACCAAATAATCTTAAAGGCAAGTGGAAATGACGGAAGAGTTGAGCATGGTTTGGAAGGCAGATGGGGGCTGTGGATTTGCATCTTTGCCCCCCCGAGACCCGAGTATGAGGCTGATCTGCCCTTGCTCTGAGTCGGGGCTCCACAGAGAGAGAGAGAGAGAGAGAGAGAGAGAGAGAGAGAGAGAGAGAGAGAGAGAGAGAATCAGATAGGGCAAAGTCACTTACCATACTTGGCAGCTTTGGCGGCAGCAGCAGCTGCTTGGCTTGCACCTGCAAGAAAAAGAGAAGTGCAGGTGGGTATATAGATAGAAGGGTTAAAAGAACGGGGAGGTGGAAAACAAGTGCTCTGGCGGACGGGGGAATAGGTAGGTTGTCAGATGGCTGGATGAGTGGGTGAGGGGACTGATGGACAGATAGGTAAATAGATGGACAGATGGATGTCTGGCGCTTGATGGATGGGTATACAGATGGATAGACGAATGGATGGATACATAGATGGCTGGATTGGTGTATGCGTATATGCATGAGGAGATATATGGATGAATAGGAGCACATGACGAATGATGTGTGGATAAATGAGATGCTAGGTGAAGGAACCAGTGGATGACTAGGTAATAGAGTAATGGATAGATGGATGGATAAAGGATTGATAGATGTTGGATAGACAGGTGGACAGATAGACGAATGCATGATCAACAGATAGATGGAGAAATGGGTGGATGGGTGGTCTTTTGCCTGGATTGCTGCTGAGCAGGGGTCACGGCGTTCTCTGCTCCTAAATGTTGTTAAGATTACCTGTCTCTTCTCAGGCACACTAAAGTCCACACCCACTCTCCAACTCCTGGCATGACTTAAACCCCCCCCCTCCTCCACCCCAGCTTCCCAGAGATGGAACTAAGGCTCACGGGGAAGGATACCTCCAAGTCCAGCTCCGGCTCCAACAGCATAGCCAGGAAAGCCCCCAGCACCAACCCCATATGTCGGAATGCCAACTCCACCTCTGGCTCCTGTGGAGGAGAGAGAATTCAATGAAAAGAGACTGGGTAAGCTCTGGAAGGATGCTCATTGGCTGGGTGAAGGATGTATGCTTCCTTTAAGCTGGTCCTTGAGGATGGGGAAACTGGGATTCCTGGGGTCCCTGACCAGTCTCCTCCATGAACATTGAGTCTTCCCTGGGTATTTGCAGGGGAAGCATCCCTTTGTCATGGAGAAGTGAGTGGGTTTGCTCTAACTGGGTTTTCTTTCCTTTGATGGGGTCTTTGGTAAAAGGATAGAAGGGTAGGGACACTATCTAGACTGGGATGCCATACTGGGGTGGCCCCACCACTCATCAACATGGCTTCATGGTGGGAGACAACTGCAGAGACACTCTCCTGGCATCCAATGGGTCCAAATACCTCTGCCTGGGGCTTTCCCTGGACCAATTGCTCTCCTTTGAGCGTTAGGATGGAAGGGCTGTTCATTCTGGCAAGCAGAAGCCAGACAGGGATGGTCAGAGCACTCACCATATTTGGCAGCTTTGGCAGCTGCTTTAGCAGCCACAGCTGGTGACACAGCCCCTAGAGAAATCAAGGGGACAAAATGCTCAGGAGAGAATGGAGGAAAGATGGTCAATGTACATGTCTATCTGTCTGTTGCTCTATATTTTTTTCAAAAATTATCTGTAGAGCTGTGATATTTGTTCACCCATCCCATTGATCCTTTATCCGGTCTCTGTCTATCCATTAGCTGTCTGTCCATTTGTAGATTGATGGACAGATAGATAAATGGATGAATGGATGTATGCATGGATGTGTGGAGAGATGGAAGGATAGAGGAATGGATGGATCAAAGCTCACCTATCAATCACTTAGTCACCCACCGTTGCATCCACCTACACAGCAGCCTACCCACCCACCTGCTCATCTACCCATTAGCTTGTCTACCAGCCTGTCTATCTGTCCATCACCTTAGCCATCCACTTGCCCATGCATCTAGGCATCCATGCATGCACCTGTCCATCCTTCTAACCACGTATGCAGCTTCCTACCTGCAAGCCCATCTATTTGCCCATCTACTAATTCATCTTCCTCAGTACTCTTAGCCCCTCCATCTATGGACCCATGTACTCACCTGCTCTTATATCTTTCAACTTCTGCTTACCCCTCATTTGTCAGGTTAACTGCTCATCCATATGACCACTTCTATGACCACTCTACCATTTACCAGTCCATCCACTTATTGAGTACCTACTTAGTTAAGGGGTGGGTGCAGAGTGTGATTTATCTTGTGTGCCTGGTCCTCTAAAGGATCCCTAGTTGCCATTCAGCTGGCCCTTTAAGAATTCTTAGCCCAGCTGGGTGTGGTGGCACATGCCTTTAATCCCAGCACCAGCAGAGGCAGGAGGATTGCTGTGAGTTCGAGGCCAGCCTGGTCTACAAAGTTAGCCCAGGACAGCGAAGGCTACACACAGAAACCCTGTCTGGAAAAAACAAACAAACAAAAACAGAAACAAACAAACAAAAACAGAAACAAACGAACAAAAAGAATTATTAGCCCTTAGAACCGATTGACCCTATGACCTTCAGTGTTGGTTACCTCTTGGATTTCTGGGAACAGGAGAGGCTATGAAAAAGCCAAAAGAGGCGGAGAAAAGGTGGCTGAGTGAGAAGAGAAGGCAGTTGGTGCAGAAGATATTGTTGAGAGCCAGTTGAGCGGGGAGAAGCTGAGCCGAGAGGATAGGCTAGAAGAGTTGTTAAAGTTTGAAGTTGCTAGTATTGGGAAAATGGGGAGAGGGGACTGTTTAAGAAGACTGTTGGGGAGCTGAGGGCGGAACTGTTGGGAGAAATGTTGGAAGGGGCTGGATGGAAACTGGGAGGAATGGCTGGAAAAGAAATTAGATTCAGGGATCTCTCTCTCCTCTCTGCTTCTTTCCCTCCTTTCTAGTGTTAGGGGGTGAAACCAAGAGTGAGGATAAAGGGTGGTAAAAAGAAGAACCCACAAATTAGCAAAGGCAAGCTACAGGTAGGAGATTTTTTTTTTTAAAAAGAGACAGGGCTTCTCTGTGTATCCTTGGCTGTCCTAGACTCCCTTTTTAGACCAGGCTGGCCTTGAACTCACAGAGATCCACCTGCCTCTGTCTCTCAAGTTCTGGGATTAAAGGTGTGTGCCACTACACATGGCTAGGTGGGGGCATCTTAATGGAAGGCATGGATCCTGCCTTGGCAACATACTGTGAATTAAGAGGGAAGCTGGAGATGCTGCTGTTGCTGGAAGCTAGTTAGATAGTTGTTATAGTCCAAAAGGGAGGGCATTAGACCTGGCCAAGAGTATACATAGATGAAAGAGGTTTTTAGAGAGCACCCAAAGTCTTGGCAATATTCTCTATTGCTTACACACACACACACACACACACACACACACACACACACACACACACACACCACGTGCACACATAGTTTTCAACTTACCTGGTCCACCCACTCCAACACCTGGGATGCCACCAACACCTGGGATGCCACCAACACCTGGGATGCCACCAATACCTGGGATGCCACCAACACCTGGGATGCCACCAACACCTGGAATGCCACCAACACCTGGGATTCCAGCACCTGGGACCCTAACTCCTGGTCCACCAGGCACTAAGCCTCCAGCAGCTCCTGTAGATGGAAAGAGGCTTGTGCTGAACTCAGCCTTGTGGGGACCTCTGTGGGCGGCCTCCCAGGGCAGATGTACATACAGGTCAGCTTTGGGGACCACAGCCTGCCTTGAGTGCAGGACCACATGCAGATGGGTTGGGGATTCCTCTAAAAGGATCCAATTCACCAGGAAGCAGGGGATGCACTAAGATGGAGCCCAAAGAGACTTCTAATTTGGATATATGTAGCTGAGAAGAACATGATCAATTCTAAAGCAAAATCAAAATATCTGCTGGAGGTACCTAGGCTGTGGATTTTTTGTTTGTTGGCTTGTATGTTTTGGTTTGTGTTCTTTTGCTGTAATATTTTAATTTGTAATACTGGGAATTGAAACCAAGACTTTGTACAAGCTATCACTCTACCACTGAGCCACACCCCCAACCCCTCACTGGGGGATTCTAGGCAGATGCTCTACCACTGAGCCACACCCTAGTCCCTCACTGGGGGGTTCTAGGCAGGTGCTCTACCACTGAACCACACCCCAGCCCCTCACTGAGGGATTCTAGGTAGGTGCTCTACCACTGAGCCACGCCCCCAGCCCCTCACTGGGGGATTCTAGGCAGGGGCTCTACCACTGAGCCACACCCCAGCCCCTCACTGAGGGATTCTAGGCAGGTGCTCTACCACTGAGCCACACCCCAGCCCCTCACTGAGGGATTCTAGGTAGGTGCTCTACCATTGAGCCACGCCCCCAGCCCCTCACTGAGGGATTCTAGGCAGGGGCTCTACCACTGAGCCACACCCCAGCCCCTCACTGAGGGATTCTAGGCAGGTGCTCTACCACTGAGCCACGCCCCCAGCCCCTCACTGAGGGATTCTAGGCAGGTGCTATATAGCAGCATCCCTTCCCCTGCAAGGTCCATGCAGAGCAGGAGGTACCTTCCAGGTAGTGACCAGCATGTGAAAAGCCTCCCTTTGGGGAAGGCCAGAGGTGTCCCTAGACCAGTGGTTCTCAACCTTCCTAATGCTGCAACCCTTTAGTACAGTTCCTCATGTTGTGGTGACTCCCAACCATAAAATTATTTTCACTGCTACTTCATAACTGTAATTTTGCTACTGTGGTGAATTGTAAACTCTAAATTGTAAACATCTGTGTTTTCTGATGGTCTTAGGTGACCCCTGTGAAAGATTCTTTTGGCCCCAAAGGGGTTGCAACCCGCAGGTGGAGAACCACTACCCTAGGTAAACAGAGGCAAAGCCTATTCCTTCTCATGGATCTCCAGTGCTCATGAGGCCCAAGCTTTTCACTTCTGGGGGACACTCACCATACTTAGCAGCCTTGGCAGCAGCCTTGGCAGCAGCAGCTGCTGCGGGAGTTCCAGCACCTGGAAAGACAGGCACAGAGGGTGAGGTGCTACCCTTGTGGCCCCTCAAGGACATCTCCACCCTCCAGCTGGGAGAAGCGTTACCTGCAATGCCTCCAATCCCAGGAATTGTGCCAGCACCACCAGGAATGCCACCCCCTCCAACACCAGGGAAGACTCCAGCTCCTCCTCCTGCACCTGCTGGGACAGGGATGGTGCTATGTGACTCCCCAGTGCTTCTTCCGAGGCCAGACATGAAGGCTCCAGGGTTGCCAGCACATTGTGTGTGTGTGTGTGTGTGTGTGTGTGTGTGTGTGTGTGTGTGTGTGTAGGTGTGAACTTTCATATGTACATGCATGTCAAGGCCAGAGGTTAACCTTGAATGTCTTTCTTCAGGAACTTCTTTCCCCCTTTCTAACATGTATGTGCATGTGTGTGTATGTGTATGCTTTTCCATGTATATGAGAGCACATGCATGTGGTTGTTTATGCATGTGGAGGCCCAAGGTTGATGCCGGAGACTTGCCCCTGATGTTCTTTTTTTTTTTAATATTTATTTATTTATTATTATGTATACAATGCTCTGCCTGCATGTACACCAGCAGGCCAGAAGAGGGCATCAGATCACATCATAGATGGTTGTGAGTCACTATGTGGTTTCTGGGAATTGAACTCAGGTCCTCTGGAAGAGCAGCCAGTGCCCTTAACCTCGGAGCCATCTCTCCAGCCCACTCCTGATGCTCTTTCACTGTGTTCATTGAGGCAGAGTCTCTTAATTAATATGGCTAGTCTTAGTAGCCAGCTTGACTCTGAGAATTCCCCATCTCTGCCTCCTGAGGCTGGAATTACAGGGGGACCATTACGCCTAGCATTTATGCAGATTTCCGGGGGGACCTGAACTCCAGCCCTCATGCTTGCAAAGCAAACGCTTTTAACCACTGAGCCACCTTCCTAGTCCCTACCTTGATTCCTGAGACCGGATCTCTCACTCTTACCTGGACTATGTATGCCAGCTAGCCTGGCTAGCCAAGAGAGTCCCAGGTAGCCACCTGTCTCCACTAACCCATCGCTCTGATTACGCATGCGCGCCACCTCTCCTGCCTTTTTTATGTGTATTATAGGACTCAGGTCCTCATGGTTGTGCAGCAAGCACTATACCAAGTGAGTTCTCTCCCTAGGCCCCTTACCACTTGCAGTTTTGTGAGACAGGGTCTCAACTAGGTAGCTCAGGCTGGCCTTGAACTCTCAATCCTGTTGCCTCAGCCTCCTGGTGGGGAGGCTAGCTTTTTACACACTATTCTCTCACCCAGGGATAAACCTCACTATCTCCAGCAGGGCTTGCCTGGGAAGGTTCCTACCCCAGAGCTCTTAGGTTTGCCCCCAAAGTGTTCATTTCGACACGCTCATTAAAGGAGTCCGATGTTCACAGACAAATCCCTTTCTAATCACTGCTACATACTGAGAAACCACAAGCTCCGTTCCTTGGGCCAGAGGGGCCCCCAAAGGAATGCTGAAGGCTTCCTTTCCCTGTGTTCCGAAGACTCAGCCAAGTTCAGAATCCAAGTGTCTGGCTGCCTGGCTCTGGCAGCCCCTCTCTCCAGTTCCCATGTTCCAGGTTTCCTACCAGTATCAGTCTGCCAAGGGACCTCTGCGCCTGAAGAAAAGCCTGGGGGGCGGGCCCTCCACAGGGCAGAATCGGTTCCTCCTCTAACTTCTACCCCCTGAGCTAGTTAGGGTGTTCTGTCTCCTCCTGACCAGGAAACAGGAAGGTCTCCTAGGTTGGGGACAGAGGAGAGAACTTTGGTTCTAGTGAGCTGACCTCCATTGGGAACGGAGGGAAGATGCCCATGGAAGCAGGGCGTGGTAGCGCAGGCCTGTGATCCTAGCACTTGGGAGGAGGCAGAGGCAGGTGGATCTCTGTGAATTTGAGGCCAGTCTACAAAGCAAGTCTAGGACAGCCAAGGCTATACAGAGAAACTGACTTGAAAAACAAAATAAGACAAACCCCCAAACAAACAAACAAACAAACAACAAAACAAAACAAAACCAACCCCCCAACAAACAAAAATAAAACAAAACAAAAAGAACACAGAACACCCCCCAATCCCCCACACCCCCCCCGACCAACCCCCCCACCACATCATATCCACATCTAGGCTATTGAAGGGACTGCAGGTTTGGGGAGGGGTTATGCTTTTTTGTAGTATTTGTGAAATGGATGTATAACATTAAAAACTGTTTATATGGGTACTACCTATATTTCTTTCACCAGTCACCCTGGCACTCCCATCCTTTTTGACTGAGTGCCTCCTTCCTCTTTTATTCTTGTTTTTGAGGCAGGGTCTCATGTAGCCCAGGCTAGCCTCAAACTTGCCGCATAGCAGAGGAAGGCCTCAAACTTCCAACCGTCCTGTCGCCACCTCCTAAATGCTGAGCCCTCACACTCAGTGTTCTTTCTGTCTGGTCCGCAGGGCAAACTCCACCTGTCTGCTGAGGTCTTTGAATGACAGGCCACCGTCCCTAAGAAGCTTCTCTCATCTTCTCCACTGAGAAATAATGGCTATCAGGGCTGTGTCTACACCCCCTGGGATAGGTGGGCGGAGAGAGGGGTGACAGATGACGAGAAGGAAGGATGTAGAGATGGAAAAAGGATGGGGAAGGATAGAAAGAGGCATAGATTGAGGAGTGGATGGAGGGTAGAGAGTGGGTGGAGGAGGGTGGCAGCTGGCTGGAGGGATGGGTGTATGTTTGGTTAGGAAAGGGCTAGGTGTGAGAAGAAGATAGGTGGGGTAGGTGGATGGATAGGAGAAGGGTGGCTGGAGGGAAGAAGCAAGAGAAGGAAAAGATGGATGGGTGGACTGAAGGGGGGGGATGATGATGATGATGGATATAGCGAGGGAGGAATAGGGAAGGGAAGCGTAAAGGGATGGATGGGGAGAAGGTGTGATAGAGAGGATGGATAAAGGACGGATGATGCTGGGAGGGAGAGGTGGAGGAATGGATAGATGGATGGAAGGCAGGATAAAGGAACAAGGGAAGTGGGGAGCGATGGGTAGGGAGAAGGAGGAATAAAGAGGGAGGGTGGAGAAGATTGAGGAATAGAGGGGTGGATGGGTGGGTAGGGTCTGTGTAGATGGAAGAAGGGAGGGGGATATGGAGGGATAGGTGATAGATAGATGGATAGCGGGCTGGGGGAGGGGGAGTTACATCTATGGGTCATGTTGAAGAAGGGATAAGAAGGGGCAATGAGACCCCCGGCTTGTTATTCTTCTAACCATCATTAGATGGGGAAGTTGGGGGTCTGGAGGCTGGCAAGGATTCTCCAGGGGTACTCACCATACTTGGCTGCTTTAGCTGCTGCTGCTGCCGCCTGGGATCCAACCCCTGGAAGAGGGTGGTGGTGAGGGGACACTAAACACGGTGCAGTGTCCAGCTATGTCCACAGTCCTACACTCCCAGCCTCACAGACACTCAGATGCAGCTGGAGGCTTCATAGCTAGTAGAGGCCAAAGACCCAGGCCAGAGTCTATGTTTGGACCAAAGCCTTCACTCAGGATGGGATAGCTTGTGTTTTGGGTAGTCCCTGGAGATGGGGGCATTGGTGTCCCTTTGGCTGGGAACAGGTGAGTTTTCTCCCCACTTACCTGTTCCTGTAGGGTAGCCAGCCTTGCCCCCTGCACCAGCCACTCCTGTAAAGAAGATGCTTGGTTGTCAATCACATAGACCTTGCCATTCTGCCCTCCCTTGTCCCACTTGTTCCCAGTCTCCCCCACCACCTCCAAGCAGATACAAACATGCGTAAGGGACGCCATCTCAATTTATAGACAGACACGGAGGCTTAGAGAAGGGAAAAAATGGCTTGCTCAAGGTGTTGTGATAAGCAAGAGGGCCACAACTCAATGCTAGGCCAAGTCCCCAGGGCCAGTCTTTGTCCTTTGGGATTTTTTTTTACAAGACAGGGTTTCTCTGTGTAGCCTTGGCTACCTTGGACTCACTTTGTAGACCAGGCTGGCCTCAAACTCACGAAGATCCACCTGCCTCTGCCTCTCAAGTGCTGGGATTAAAGGCATGCACCACCACCACCAGGCCTCCTTTAGGAATTTTTATTCTAGCACCTTGCCCCTACCCCAGGCTAGCTGGGTGCTCCCTTAGCCCATGGCTCAGGCCTTGGTATTCTTGCCAGGCCCATCAAACTGAAGAGTGTCACAGTCCCACAAATTCATGAGGGCATTACTTACCATAGGGCAATTTCCCATTGGTATAGGGTAGTCCGTAGCCACCTATGGATAGGGCGAGGGATGGATGGAGTGAAGGCCTGGGGCATGCATGGATAGTTAGGGGAAGGACAGGGGTGGGGGGAAGGGGTAGGCAGCATATATGGGAGGATGGAGGGATGAACGTATAATGCAGGAGAGGAGGGGTGGGTGGAGAAGGAAGAAGTGATGGGTGGGTGAGTGGGAAAAAAAGCAGGAGAAGGCAGGGTAATGCAGTGATAAATGGGTAGAAGGGAGACATGATGTCTAGAGAGGAGTGGGTGAAGAGAAGGAATGATGGATAGATGGCACAATAAGTGGGTAGAAGGAAGGACTGGGGAACCGGTGCATTGAGAGAAGGAGCGATAGATGGTGAGGAATGGCTAGAGGAAGGAGTGGTGATAGATGGATGGAGGTGGGACTAAATGCCTTGCTTGTCTTCCATCTGCCTGGATGGACAGACTTGTCTCCTCATAGATGATTAGCACTCTGTTGGGGGTTGCCAGTTGCTAATAAAGTCTATCAGACAGAGCAAGGAGAGGAGGCCATTCCTCTCCAAACCTAGGTCCCAACATGGTCCCTGGGGTCTAAGGGCCTATCTTGCTTGCAAGCTCCCAACAGGGATATGGCATTGTCTGGACTGCTGGCTGCAGTAGAGGTGACAGAGTAGCAGAATCTTTCCAATGCATGGTGGAGTTTCCTTTCTTTTTTCTATTTATTCTCTCTTGCTTTTGTTTTGTTTTGTGGTAGGGTCCCATTCTGTTTTGTTTTGTTTTGTTTTTCTGAGACAGGGTTTCTCTGTGTAGCCTTGGCTGTCCTGGACTCGCGTTATAGACCAGGCTGGCCTTGAACTCACAAGGATCCACCTGCCTCTGCCTCCCGAATGCTGGTATTAGAGGCATGCGCCACCACTGCCTGGCAGTAGGGTCTCATTCTGTATCCTTGAAATTACACAATCTTCCTGTTCTAGCCTCCAGAGTTCTGGGAATACATCCTAGGGCAAATATGCCGGGTTATAAGTGGTAATTTTGTGTGTGTGTGTGTGTGTGTGTGTGTGTGCAGATGTGTGTGTGTGTGTGCGTGCATGTGTGTGTGTACATGTATACATGTATGTACAGAGGCTAGAAGACAGCCTTGGGTGTCATTTCTCAGGAGCTGTCCATCTTGTCTCTCTCTCTCTTTTTTGTTTTTCGAGACAGGGCTTCTCTGCATAGCCTTGGCTGTCCTGGACTCCAACTCACAGAGATCCATCTGCTTCTGCCTCCTGAGTGCTGGGATTAAAGGCGTGTGCCACCACTGCCCGGCCCCCATCTTGTCTCTTACTAGCACCTGCGACTAGCTGAGTAGGTTAAAATGGCTGGCCGGCAAGCCTTAAGGATCTTCCTGGCTCCCCTCCCCAGGAAACCCTCTACCTGGCTTTTCTTTCTTGTTTTCTTTTAATGTGGGCTCTGAAGATTGAGCTCAGGTCCTTGTACTTCTGCGGCAGTTTCCTTCTTTTTTCCCATGAGTTATTTATTTTATGTCTGCATGTACACCTGCCCGCCAGAGGAGGGCACCAGATCTCATTATAGATAGTTGTGAGCCACCATGTGGTTGCCGGGAATTGAACTCAGGACCTCTGGAAGAGCAGCCAGTGCTCCTAACCTCTGAGCCATCTCTCCAGCCCAAGCGAACAGTTTCCTAAGTGAACCATTTCCCTACTTCTCTAAGTAGGGCTGCTTACCCCAGTATGAACCAGTATGAATAGGACCGAACAAGTCCCCTTGAGGCTGATTTCCCAGCAGGAAGCTCAGCAAACAATCCCTTTTATTATTAGTTACTATGAATAGTATTATTATTAGTGTGTTAAAATTATATAATATTATGGTATATTAATATTATAATTATTATATAATGTTTATTAATAGTAGCATGTGTTTGTATATGTATATAGATGTGTATGTGTTTGTGTGTGTATGCATGAATGCCAATGTGTGTGTGTATGTACATGTGTGTGTTTGTGTGTACGTGTGTACATGTTTGTGTGTACCTGTATGCATGGATACCACTGTGTGTATATGTATGCATGGATACAACTGTGTGTGTACATGTGTTTATATGTATGTGCATGTGTGTGTACATGTTTGTTTGTGTGTATGCATTGGTACCACTCTGTGTGTGTATACCTTTGTGTGTGTGGGTGTGTATGTGTGGCTACAGCTGTGTGTGTACATGTGCACATATGTGTATGTATATATATGTGGACGTGTGTGTGTGTACTACAGTGTGCAAGAAGAGCTCAGAAGACAAGCTCAGGTCCTCACGCTCCACTTATCTGAGGAAGAGTTTCTTTGCTGTTTGTTGCTGTGCACACCAGGCTAGCAGGCCTGTGAACTCTCAGAGATTCTCCTGTCTTTCCTGTCCCCATCTCATCAAAGGAGTACTGGGGTTACAGCCACACGCTGCTGCACTCAGCTTTGAGGGAGTTCTGGGGATTCGAACTTGTGCAGCAAGTGCTTCACCCACTGAACCATCTCTTTCAACCCCAGTCAAGTATCTTGAACCCTAACTCTGGCTTACCTGGCAGCTTTGGGGCTTTGATGGGGTAACCCAGTGGGACACCAGGCTGCTGTCCCCCAAAGGGCCCGACTCCTGCAAGAACAAAGAAAGTAAACCCAGGTCCCAGGCCTTGGGGTGGCAGCCTCTTCTCAACTCCCTGCCAGCAAGTCTACTCTCTGTTGTGGCACTCTGGACTTGTCCTGCCTCTGGGAGACTTCCTATCTGTGCAGACCTTAGTGCACTGCTGGGTGTCTGGGTTCATTTTGGATCCACATTGATGGAGTTTGGGTTAGGACAGGGGTTCTCAGCCTTCCTAACATTATAACCCTTTAGTTCCTCATGTTGTGGTGACCCCCTTCCCCACCATAAAGTTATTTCATTGATACTTAATAACTATAATTTTGCCATTGCTGTGAGTCATAATGTAAATGTCTGATATGTGACCTCTGTGAAAGGGTCATTTGACCACAAAGGGGTCGCAACCCACAGAGGTTGAGAACTTCTGGCTTAGGAGTTCATGCCTGAGACTGATGGCCCTCTGGGTAGTAGCCTAGCTTTTTATCTATCTATCTATCTATCTGTCTGTCTGTCTGTCTATCTATCTATCTATCTATCTAATTTTTGGAATGTGGGTTTGGGGATTGATCTAAGGTCCTCACAGTATTAATACTTCACGAAGTCTTGTAGTGAGACACATGAGGGAGATGGGGCAGGTATGGAGAAGCTCCTGTCTAGCCTCTGAGTGTCCTCCCATCTCCTCACCTCGGGAGAGCAGCTTCAACTCACCTGGGATTCCACCAAAAGCACCACCTCCACCTGCAAAGACAAAGAGCTGCCACTGTGGCCCAGCGCTGAGTGTGTAAGGCACTGAGCACTCACTGGCTCTGGCTTCTCTTTGTGCTGGACAAGATATCTACCACTGAGCTACACCCCAGCCCCTCACTGGGGATTTCTAGGCAGGGGCTCTACCACTGAGCCACACCCCAGCCCCTCATTGGCAGATTCTAGGCAGGTGCTCTACCACTGAGCTACACCCCAGCCCCTCACTGGGGGATTCTAGGCAGGTGCTCTACCCCTGAGCCACACCCCAGCCCCTCACTGGGAGATTCTAGGCAGGTGCTCTACCACTGAGCCATGCCCCAAGCCCCTCACTGGGAGATTCTAGTCTAGGCAGGTGCTCTACCACTGAGCCACACCCTAGCCCCTCACTGGGAGATTCTAGGCAGGTGCTCTACCACTGAGCCACACCCCAACCCCTCACTGGGGGATTCTAGGCAGGTGCTCTACCACTGAGCCATGCCCCCAGCCCCTCACTGGGAGATTCTAGGCAGGTGCTCTACCACTGAGCCACACCCCAGCCCCTCACTGGGAGATTCTAGGCAGGTGCTCTACCACTGAGCCACACCCCAGCCCCTCACTGGGGGATTCTAGGCAGGTGCTCTACAAGCTAACCACACCCTAGCTCCTCACTGGGGGATCCTAGGCAGGTGCTCTACTTTGAACCATATCCGTTAGCCTTCTTTTTACTTTTAATTGGAAACAGTGGCCCACTGTTGGCCTTGAACTTTCAAACTTCCTGCCTCAGGCTCCTGAATGGCTTGGTATTATAGGACTATGTCACTAGGCCAGGCTTACTCTATGGGTTTTCTGAATAGCATGCTGTCTGCCCTTCCTAGCCGGCAGAAACAGGGCTGGGACATAAGAAGTACTTCTCTGTCCCCACAGAGGTTCCCAAATAAGCTTAGAATCCCATATACCCCAGGCTAGAGGGGCCTGTAGACCGGTAGAGGACCCTACCTTAACCCCCAGCAAAGTTGGCTTTACATACCTGGAACCTTTGCCTTAACTCCTGTGCCAATGGGAACTCCAGGGAGCACCCCCACACCAGGGAAACGAGCTCCTGAGTGGCAAAGACATTGGTGATAGACAGTGAGGGGAGGGAAACTCTGCTTGGTACCCCCTTGCCAACCTTAGGTCTACTCATGAATCTCTTTCAGTACTGAAGGCCAATCACAGGCATCACTCACAGGGCAAGTAAAGCAAGGACCAGTTTGTGGGGACTTTCTTCTCCTTTGTGGCTCAAGCTCAGAGGGTTTGATTGATTGATTATTTATTTATTATTTTTTGGTAGTGATGTGACTTGAATCCAGGGCCCTAAATATGCTGGGCGATTCTAGGCAGGTGGTCTACCACTGAGCCACACCCCAGCCCCTCACTGGGGGATTCTAGACAGGAGCTCTACCACTGAGCCACAACCCAGCCCCTCATTGGGGGATTCTAGGCAGATGTTCTACCACTGAGCCACAGCCCAGACCCTCACTGGGGGATTCTAGGCAGGTGCTCTACCACTGAGCCACACCCATAGCACCTCACTAGGGGATTCTAGGCAGGAGCTCTACCGCTGAGCCACCCCCCCCCCCAGTACTCTTCCTACTTTTTGAGACAGTAAAGTTACCCTGGCTAGACTTGAATTTTTAACTCATCTATCTCAGCTTTCCAAATGCCTAGATAGCATGCCTGTGTCACTAGGCTTGGCTGGAAGATTTGAGTTTTAATCCTAACTGAATAAGCCTGATTTAAGTCTCGGTGGACCTCAACTGTAAGTTATAGATCCATCATGACCAAGCTTAGGAGAAAAGGCACAGAGAGATCTTTAGTCATATCAATCACCCTGAATATGTCTGATTGCAGAAGCTAACTTATCAGGGTTGGGTCTAGTTAATGCTTGCATGGGCAAAAGCATGGAGAAGCACAGACAGGGTGACACGCCTCATAGAGGCTACCACTTAATGGATTGGAAACTTCCAGACTCTCCCTCCTCTCTTGCCTCCCCTAGGGCTTGGCTGCCTCATCCAGGAAGGAAGGGGTGCTCTGTCAGCAAATCCCCGAATCTGGGCTTTTGGGGGATTTCAGGAGGCTTTGCTGGGTGGGGAGGTAGGTTCTGGCGGGCAAAGAAGTGAGGGGTAGTTCCTAGGGGGGGTCTCCTGTAAGGCAGACTTCCTGGGCGTGGCTATCCCTGGTGACTCAGGACTTTTGGGAAAAAGCTGGCTATGCTGGGGAGTCCATCTGTCCTCTGAGGATTGGCTTTAGGCTGCGAGGAGGGTGTTGGCTTGGGGTGAGGGATTGGGTGGGGCTGGGGAAAGCTGACCTTTGTTGCCAAGGACCTAATGTTCATTAAGTTGAACTTGGACACTTAGGGAAGCAGCCATTGGCCTCAGCTGGCCTCAGCTTTAGGAGGAGGGAGAAGAGGGGGTACCAGTGAGAGAGTACATCCCTAATTTTCCCCTTCTTTCCTTCCTTCCTTCCTTCCTTCCTTCCTTCCATCTATCCTTCCCTCCTTTCTTTCAAGATAGAGTTTTGTGTAGTTCAGGCTGGCCTAAAACATGTTATGTGGCCAAGGATGACCTTGAACTCGGGTCCTTCTGTCTCCACCTCCCAAGTGCTGGCATTACAAGAGTGCATTGCCGTGTCTGCTTTCTGAGGTGCTGCTGCTGTAGCCAGGGCTTTGTGTATGCTAGGCAAGTATTCCACCAACTGAAGCACATGCCTGACCTACTCTTTTAAGAACTTATTTTATGTGTATGGGTGTTTTTGCCTGCATGTCTGTCTGTCTGTCTGTCTGTCTGTCTGCACCATATGTGTGCCTGGTGCCTTTGGAGGACAAAAGAATTGCAGATGGTTGTGAGGTGCCTGGGAATTGAACCCAGGTCCTCTGGAAGAGCAGCCTTTGCTCTTAAGCACTGAGCTATCTCTTTAGCCACCATTCTTTGTGTGTGCACGCGCAAGCGCGCATGCGTGTGTGTGTGTGTGTGTGTGTGTGTGTGTGTGTTTAAAACTAAGGTCTTGTTATGTAGCCCAGGGTGGCCTCAAGCGTAAGAGTCTTATGCTTGAGTCTTCAAAGTGCTGGGATTAAAGGCTGAACCACTACAGCTGGTTTATGTGACGCTGGGGAAGAATCTGTGCTTGGTAAGCATTCTACCAACTGAGCTATGTCCCCAGCCCTTCCTCCTTGTCCTCACCTGTGCCTGGGAGCACTCCGCCTGGGTATACACCTGGAAGACCAACACCTGGAGGTGAAAGAACAAGAACCCTCAGCAGAGGTTCTGTCACAAGCCCAGATAGCGCCGGGGGCAGCTATCCAGGACCTGAAAGCCAGTGTGCCCCCTGGGGTGGCTAAGGACAGGCATAACATGGCTACAGCACTCCCCACTCTGTGTTAGAGAGCCTGTAGGCCCTTCAGGGCATTGATTTAACTGTCTCCTGGAGCCCAAAGTCTGTTTACACAGCCCAGTCAGCCCACCTCAAGTCTAAAGGCTTCCAGATGCTCGCCTTTTATTTAACCTGAAGTCACTTCCTAAAGAGCATGGGGCCAAATGAGCACCAGATGGGTTGCCGCAGGATGTTGGGCTCGCCTCCAGCTCTACCGGGAACAGCTGTGGGCCCTCCTGTTCTGACTCAACATTTAAAACCTCAGTTTCCCTATCTGTGATCCAGAGCCTGTCTGTGGGGTTCTCTTTCTTGCTTCAAGAGCGTAGAACTTTCTCGAAGTCAGGTCAAGTCACTCGGTCTCATTGTCCAAGCACAGGTCTGATGCTTTGGATCTGGTGTGTGAGGTCTTCCCTTCATCTTCCAGTGTGTTGGAGTGGGGAGGGCTCTGACCTCTGGAGACTCCTAGACCTCTGACCTCTAACCTCCATCCCTCCATACAGTCTGCACTGACCAGGAACTTTTCCAGGCTTTCCTCCAGCTCCGACACCAGCTCCAACTTGTGGCACCACAGCACCTGAGCACAAAGGATTACAGAACTGACTCCACTCAGGCCTGCTGGCACCACCCACCTTCAGTCACTCAGATCTGGCCACCATACCTGTGGATACTCCTAACCCGCCGATGCCACCAATACCACCAACACCACCAGGAACTCCGCCAACTCCGACACCACCAGGAACTCCGCCAACTCCGACACCACCAGGAACTCCCCCAATCCCACCAAGCCCGGCCCCTGCATAACCAGAAGCAAGAAAAGTCAGGGGTCAGACAGGGACTGTGTATTGAGGGCTAGGTATTAAGGTTTGGTCCTGTCACCAAGCCACTTCAAGACTGGGTACACTTAGCAGCTGCCCTCATCATGTTCCATTGGGAGGACTCCCCACCCCACGCCCCTTCTATCCCCTGGGTCTGGATATCTGGGAAAGCCGGTGGGGGGGTTGGGGGGGGGCGGGGCAGGGGGTTGGGGGGGGGCTGATGGAACTATCCCTAAAATGCCACTCACCAGCTTTGGCAGCAGCTTTATAAGTTGCAGCAGCCCCTGCTGCTCCTCCAGGCACCAGAGCACCTGCCCCTGGGTAGGTGCCCGCAGGAAAGGCTCCAAGACCTGTGGAGGAGAGCATAGGTGAGGTCCCAAACTGGCATGCTCAGCGGGAGTTGCCGAGCCTCAGCCCAGCCAGGACCCCTTTACTTGGGGGTGAGGAGTCAAGAGTCTGTGTCCTTTGAAAGTGTTTGGAGTCGCATGGTGGCCCCTGCTCACCAGCAACGGAGAGTGCGTTAGAGCAGCGGTTCTCAACCTGTGGCTCCCAACCCCCTTTGGGGAGGGGGTCGAACAACCCTTTCACGGGGTCACCAAAAAAAAACCACCGGAAAACACACTTACACTATGATTCGTAACAGCAGCAAAACTACAGTTATGATGTAGCAATGAAAATCATTTTAAGGTTGGGGGTGACCCCAACATGAGGAACTGTATTAAAGGGTTGCACATTAGGAAGGCTGAGAACCAATGTGTTAGAGGATGTGTGTGCCTAACTGCCCAGCTCAGCCTGACAGAGCTGTGTGAATCTTTTAGTTTTGGGAGACAAAGTCTGGCTATGGATGTAGCCCAGGTTGGCCTGGAAATCACTATGTAGCTGAGGCTAACCTTGAACTCCTTGATCTTCCACCTACCAAGTACTGGGTTCACAAGATGGAAGCCAGAGCAGGCAAACTGTCTCAAAATGTGTGTGTGTGTATATATATAAATATACATATGGATCTGAGGCAAGGTCTCACTATATAACTCTGGCTGGACTGGAACTTGCTATGTAGACTAGGCAGGTCTTGAACTCATAGAGCTCTTTCCGCCTCTGTCTCCTAAGTGCTAAGTTAAAGGTGTCTGCTACCATGCTCAGCCTCAAAATTTTGTTTTTTTGAGACAAGGTCTATGTGGCCCAGGTTGGCTTGGGACTTCCTATGTAGCCCAGGTTGGCCTTGAACCTCATATCATTATGTAGTAGTCTCCCAAATGCTGATATCCCAGGCGTGCGCTACCACCATTCGTGGCTCCCAGATGGCTCATATGCCTTTTCTGGTGGGCAGATCCACCCCTGGGGCTCCCAGGAGATGTCTCTCCCTAGTCTCATCTCTATTTTTACAACTGTCTCCTGGGTGGCTTCTTTGGAGCAAGTGACACTGGTGTCACCCTTCATCCACATGCTCACCAACACTTGGCTCAAACTCTGTACCCTGATTGCTCTTTATCCCAGGCAGAGGCCCTAGGCTGGGCTGGGGAGCTGGCATCTCGCTCTGGAGTCGCACTAACCTGCCCCAGGGCCAGCACCTGCAAGTCCTCCAGGGCCTGTGGGGAGAGATGGAAAGAAGTAAGTGTGTGGGTTTTACACAGTGAGGGAGGGAGTCTACATGGAGTGGGTATCTAGGCTGGTCCCTTTGGTGCTGAGGTGGAGGGCATCTGATCCTGAGAAATCTGCATCCATTAATTAGTGGCCAGATACTTTGTGCGGCGCTGACATGACTGTCTCTGACAAGTCTGATTAGCCTATGCATCTCCTAGGAGGGCCTGGTAGCTTCTAGGACTCAGGACTCAGGACTCAGGAGGCTTTCTGTAAGGGCAGAAGCTCCACCCTAGACATTTTCTCTGCTTCCTTGATGGTGTGTCCTGACATAGCTTCCTCCCCTCCACCTGGATCTGTAAAGCACACCCGTACCCCACCTGCTTTCTGCTTTTTTTTTTTTTTTTTTGAGACAGGCTCTCAGGTAGCCCAGGCTTGACTCACATCCCCTATGCATCTGAAGGTGACCTTGAACTTCGGATCCTCCTGGTCCTCTACCTCCCAAATGCTGGGATTTCAGGCAGTTACCAGAAAGTCCAGTTTATGTGGTACTGGGGTTGGAACTAAGGGCTTCATGAGAGTTAGGTTCCCCCACCCTGGGCGTCCTTCCCCTTCAACATCTAGCCATCTCGCTGTCTGGAATCTTCCTTGTTAGGACCCAGGAGCCAAATGGGTTTTTCTGGCTCTCTCCTTCCCACATCTGGGCCCGATCATTTCTTCTCCTTCTCCAGGAGACATTCCATGGCCTTGGCCTTGACCGATGGGCTCGGTAAGGTTAGAGTTTTGGAGGCTTGCCGTGACAGGTTTGTTTCCAATTATGGGGAAAAAAAAAATCTCTCTTGCCAGCACCAGCTCTGGCTGTGGGGTCTAGAGCTGGAGGGCAAAGTCTTCTCAGGGATCCCCCCCCAAACATAGGGTCTGCTGAGCGCCAAGGAGGGGGGTTCTCCTTGACTCTCAGTGAATCCCATCTTCTGACCAGCTTTCCCCACTCATCCTCCAACTGTGTGAGCGCTGAGCGTGGAGCTTGGTGGTTACCAAGCATGTGCAAAAGACCTGGGTTCCATCCTCAGCACCATAATACACACATATACACACATGCATGGATGCATATATTGCAGACATCTGTAAGATGGGTCCATAATGAGCCATGTAGCATGGGATGGTGGTGGGCAGGGACTGAGGCCGCCTGGATTAACCATTTCCTGGCTTCACCTCCCTGTCCCTGTCCCTCCCGAGTTCTGTCAACAGTTCCTTTCAAGGCATTCCTGTTTCTTATGCTTGTAGAGGACGGGGGGTGGGGGTGGGCAGGCATGCTCAGTTCTTTCCTGTCCAATGGAGAGGCTAACAGGGCAAGACTGGGTAGGAAGGGGGTTGAGTCTGGGGGCCAGCCTGGTCTCTGCTTTGCCTGATCTTTATCAGAGGTTGTAGTTAGTTTATTCTCATCCCTTCCAACCCCCCTGTGCCCTCTGACTTTTGGACTCACCTGCTCCAAATGCCCCCAGAAGCCCAGCACCTGGAAAGGAGAAGAAAGAGTCAGAGTTGGGTCACAGCTGGGAGCCCAGGGCCTTACTTGCCTACCTGCTTCTTTTGGGAGTCAGAAAGTTCTAGATTCAGGTTCGGCTGCCCCTTTCCATGGTTGGTGTAGCCTCAGTTTCCCCATCTTTATTATTGTTTTAAAAATGATAACTCTTAAAATTTTTTATCTATCTATCTATCTATCTATCTATCTATCTATCTATGTATTTTTGGTTTTGTGAAACAGGGTTTCTCTGTGTAGCCTTGGTTATCCTGGCCTTGCTTTGTAGTCCAGGCTGGCCTTGAACTCACAGAGATCCACCTGCCTCTGCCTCCTGAGTACTGGGATTACAGGTGTGTACCACCACCATGTCCAGCTTACTTTTTTTGTTTTTTGAGACAGGGTTTCTCTGTGTAGCCCTGCCTGTTCCAGAACTCACTTTGTAGACCAGGCTGGCCTCGAACTCACAGAGATCCACCTGCCTCTGCTTCTCAAGTGCTGGGTTTACAGGTGGGCACTGCCACTGCCCCTGGCTATTTTCACTTTTTAAAATGATGTGCATTTGTATGTGTCTGTGTGTGAATATGTGCACATGTGTGTAGGTACCCACAGATGCCAGAGGTCAGGTCCTCTGAAGGTGGGTTCCTGGCCACTGTGAGCTGCCTGATGTAGGTGCTGGGTACTAAACTTGGGTCCTTAGTCACTGACCCATTTCTCTAGTCCCTTAAATTAACAACGGTAAAAGATTGGTTATTTATATTTTCTATGTATGAGTGTTTTGCCTGCATGTATGTATGTGTATCACGTGTGTGTCTGGTGCTGGGGCAGTAAAGGGAGCTAATTCCCTGGAATTGGAGTCATGTGTGAACCACTATGTACATGTTGGGAACTGCACCCTAGCCCTCTGCAAGACCATCAAGTGCTCTTAGTGGCTGGACCGTCTCTCTAGCCACTTATGTTTTCTTTCTGAGGCAGGGTTTCATGTAGCTCTCACTGGCCTTAAATTCAGTATGTAGCCAGGTCTGACCTTGAGGTCCTGATCCTCTGGGCTCTACCTCCTGGTTGCTGAGATTACAGGCACTTGCCCCCATGGTTTATTACATGGTGCTGGGGATGAGAGCCAGGATGGAATTCGTACATGCTAGGCAAGTGTTCTACCAACTGAGCCACAATCCCAGCCTCTTTTTTTTTTTTTTGAGAAAGGGTCTCACTATGTAGGCCTGGCTGGTCTGGAACTTGCTATGTAGAATGGGCTGGCCTCAATTTATAGACATTTGCCTCTCTCTGCCTCCCAAGTATTAGGGTTAAAGGCATATGATACCACGTCCTGCTTCCCCACCTCCATCCCTTTCTTCTTTGCTTTAGGCTCTCACTACGTAATTCAGGCTGGCCTTGAACATGCATGTAGCCCAGACTGGTCTTGAGCTGGTGATTTTCCTGCCTCAGTTTCTACAATACTTAACCCACTCTGTAGCCCAAGTTAAACTTGAACATATCCTCTGGCCTCCGCCTCTTGAATGCTGTGGTGACAGCCTTGTGTCACTGTGCTTGCCTAATATGTCCACTTACTTGTAGCTTCCATGATCCCTACCTTCCTGGGGCCACTGAGGTTGTGATCAGGAAACACTTACTGTGTGCCACTTGCCCTGGTGTCTCATGGGTACTGGTCCTGGCTCCTTCCTGTCCTTCCTTGTACCCCTTGTTTGTAGTGGCGGGCCAGCCGGCTGGCCTCCAGCTGGTGCTCTGGGTGTAGGCAGTACTGGCTCCCAGCTGCCTGGTCCCCCACTGAGAGCTCAGGCAGGGAGGCGCCTGCCTACAGCACCCACATGGAGGAACAGCTGCCAAGCCAACCACCCCCTCTCCCGGGGGATTAATTGTTCCCAAACACGATACGTATAATGCCTGCACCCCATCCCATCCTGCTTGGGTAGGCCCGGACATCTCCTTAGCCAGGATGTGGGGACCTTCGTTGGGTTATTATTCATGGTGGCCTAGCCAAGTCTGGTACACCCTTTGGTCTATCCCGAGGTTAAAAAATGACCTTGGGAACTGTACCCAGTAGCACATGCCTGTCACTTCAGCTACTCAGGAAGCTGAGGCAGGAGGATCTAAATTTCAAGGGCTATCAGGGCTATATAGTTCTAGGTCAGCTTGGATGACTTAGTGAGACCCTGTATTAAAAAAAAAAAAAAAAGACAGCTCAGTGGGCAGAGGCAATTGATGCTAAGCCTTCAATAGCTTGATTATTGGGACTCACATGGTAGAAGAACAGACCCAACACCCAGAAGCTGTCCTCTGATGTCTACAGGCACATGGCGGTGCATGCATACTATATACCATAATAAATAAGTAAATATACGAACCAAAGAATAAATGTAAGTTTTGAAGAAATGTTAAAAGAGGTCAGGGATGTAGTTCAGTGGTAGAGTGCTTGCCTAGCATACAACACACCCCAAATTCTGCAAGGAGAAGTAACAAGCCGTGGAGTCTCCTTTCTTTACAAGACCTCCAACCCCTAGGACGTAGTTTGCCCAGATGCCCTGTCCTCTTCCTCCCTTGCTGGCCCTGGTCCTGACGTTTCACAACTCCCATAGGCTTCAGTGGAGGGGAATCTGCCTCTCACATTCATTAGTAGTTGGATCATCTGTCATCGGGGATTTTGTAAGAGCAGTTGGACATCCAAACTGTCCAGGAGCATGTGACTTTGGAGCCAGGGTGGCAGGCACTGGGTGGGGGTGCTTATGCCACATTGAGAGTATCACACTGATGAAAAAAAAATTTTGTGTGTGTGTGTATGTGTTAGGGAGGGTGGAACACAGGGTTTCCAACATGCTACACAAATGTTCTACTCCTGAGCCATGCTCCTGGCCAACCACTAAGGGACTGTAGGCAGGTGCTCTACCACTGAGCCACATCCTCAGTATTCTTTCTACTTTTTATTGAGACAGGGTCTTGCTTTCTATCTGAGGCCAATCTCTAGCTCAGAACCTTCCCATCTCAGCCTTCTCATTAGCTAAGACTACAGGTGTGCACCCCCAGACCGTGGCCTCCACCTGCTTCTTATCCAACAGTGTTTCCTTAAGAGATGCCTCCCCTCCCTTTGCCACCTCCTTTCAAAGCCGAGAGTGACCACTGTTGCCAGATCCCCGCACTGTTGATAAGACAGAGCTATGGTTTTTGTTTTTGTTTTTTTTTTTTTTTTTTTTGGTTTTTCAAGACAGGGTTTCTCTGTGTAGCCTTGGCTATCCTGGACTCACTTTGTAGACCAGGCTGGCCTCGAACTCACAGTGATCCGCCTGCCTCTGCCTCCCGAGTGCTGGGATTAAAGGCGTGCGCCACCACGCTCTGTGGTTTGTTTTTTTAAGCTAGAAAACTCCATGGTCTGGACACTGCTGGAAGGAGGCTGGGAACAGGCACTGAGATCATCTAGGACCAGGGTTGGGTTCAGTTTAGAGTCACGCTCACCTCTGGGTCAGAAGTCACATGTCTAGATGTACTGTTTGGAGCCTTTCCATTCTAACTGTTGATTCTGATTTGCCTGAAGTATCAAGGTTGTTTCTGGGGCTATGAGCAAGAGGGCAATCTCCAGGGAGCTGGCCCAGTGGGCTCACGCAGGACACAGGCCATTGAGCTATCTTCAACCTCCTGTCCCTAGATAACTTGGGTCTCAACTCCAGTCTGTTGATACCTGAGGGCTTTTGCTGTCTAAACTCCCTCCTCTTGTCTCTGTTGTCAGGCATGGCTCTTGCAAATCCTACCCTACCCATCTCAGGAACCTTACCTAGACGGAGCTTACCTGGCTTAGGTGGCTTTCCTCCAGGTCCCAGAGCTGCAGAGAGCAGAGATAATGATGAATGGTAGTGAGGAGGAGGCTCACACCCACCCCGCCCCACTCTCTGGTACGAGACAGGGTCTCTCATCACAGCCCAACCTGGCCTCAAATTCACGCTATAGTCAAAGATAGCTTTGAACTCCTAAACCTCCTGCCTTCACCTTCTAAATTCTACTATTAGAGGCATGTACTCCTCCCTTCTGTTAGTACTTATCCGTCCCTTAACTCTGTCCCCCAGTAGAACATGAAGGCTGCATGTGAGTCTCTTCCCTAAGTGCTAAAGGAGATGCCTAGAGAGTCCTCTTGCCTAGACATGGCGCCCCTGGGAGCCCAGCTCTCCCTCTGGGTTTTTGGCTGAGTGACAGCTTCTCTGGTTTTTTTGTTTTGTTTTGTTGTTGTTGTTGTTTTGAGAGTATGTCTCATGGAGCTTGTACTTGCTATGGAGTCAAGAATGACTCTGAACTCTGGATTCCCCAACTTCTACCTTCTAAGTATAGCCATGCACTGACATTTCTCAGGGTTTTTTTCCTCCCCAAAAAGGAGTTAATTTCCACCTGGCAGGAATGTTGGGGGGCACAGAGACCAAAGATAAATAGGTAAATAGGTAGAGGCCATGATGGAAAACAACAGGGCAGAGGGTCTTGTTTTCAAGCAGGCCTCTTTCCCCGGGGATGCTCAGTCTATGTAACAAGGACCCGTAGTTGCTGAGATGTCTTGAAGCCCTCATGTCTGATGATGGGTTGGGGGGTCATGATGGTACCCAGGTCCCTTAACTTAGGAATGTAAGGTTAGTTTTTGAGCTTACCTCCTCCTCCCAGGCCTCCAATACCAGTCCCTGTCATGTGTGGAGATAGATAGATAGATAGATAGATAGATAGATATAGAGAGATAGAGAGATCAGAGATCAGTATCTTTCCAGACAAGCCATACCCCTCCACCCACCGGCAAATTCTAGCTGCAGAACTTGCCCAAGTCAACCACTGTGACTCTCAGTCTCCTTTTCTGTCTTACTGGCTTAGTAGCATCTTGTTAGTTTGTTCTAGGATGGCACTAGAGAGTCTTTGGAATTCATGACAGTTCTTTTCTTTTTTTTATGTATGTGTCTGGTATACATGTGTGTGCGTGAACACATAGGTGTGCATGTAGAGGCCCAAAGTTGGTGTCTAGAATCATCCGCCATCACTCTTCCACCTTATTCATCAAGGCAGGATGTCTCAATCAACCCCAGAGTCGCCGATGTGGCTAGTCTTGCTAGCTTGCATGCTCAGTGGTTATAGGTATTCACCATGATGCCTGGCTTATGTGGTGCTGGGGTCGGAGCTCAAGGCTACACACATGTTAGGCGAGCACTCCACCATCTGAGCCACATCTCCAGCTTAGTCGCTCTATTTTTCTTTCCTCAGTTATTTGCCTCCAGTGGATTGCCAGGAGCGGGATTAGTGCTTCAAGGACTGTGAACCTTCCAGTGACAAGAATGTGCGAAGGCGCCAGGCTCCTGACAGCAGGGATTATGCTCCATCTTGTACAATATTTATGCTCTTAATAACCGTTCCATTAGCAGCATTCTTTATGACAGAGACTGGGTCTTGCTATGCAGTCCAAGCTGGCTTTGAACTCTTGGCTTTCTGGGTCTGCCTCTGGGATGCTACTGTCACAGATGTGTGCCTTCATATCTAGCTCCATTAATTGCATCACTTGTTTTTTTTTTTTTTTTTGAGGCAGGATCACACACAGCAGAGGCTGGCCGACGCTCTCTCTAAAGGCAAGGATGGCCTTGAAGATCTGTCCTCTTTACCTGTACTTCATGAGTGCTGGGATTACGGGCATGCACCACCATGCCTGGTTTATGCAGTCCTGGGGGATGGGACCCAGAATTTCACACGTGCTAGGCAAACACTTCACTAACTGAGCCACGTTCCCAACTGGGTTATCCACTTTGGAAAGTGGGGCCTGATTTGCAGGTCCTCAGTGGCAGAAATTTAAATGTGATAACATCTTTGGCTCATGAAATAACTCAGTGGGTAAAGGCATTTGCTGCCAAATGTTTATCAGTTGAGTTCCATTCCTGGGCCCCACACTGGGAAGGAAAGCCTCCAATTCCCAAATGTTGTCTTCTGGAGCTGGGCATGGTGGTGCATGCTTTTAATCCCAGCACTCTGGAGGCAGAGGCAGGTGGATCTCTGTGAGTTCCAGGCCAGCCAGGAATAGATACATAATGAAACTCAGTCTCAAAACAAACAAACAAACACAAAATAAAATAAAACAAACAAACAAAAAACCCTAAGAAAAACAAACAAACAAAGGAACAACCAAACCAAAAAGCTGTCCCCTGGTCTCTACATGCAAGCCCCCAAAATAAATGTAATTAAAATACTTTAAAGTTTTCTGTCTCTCATGAACAGTTCATCCACGTCTGTCATACACAGGTGTATGGAAACTTCATGTACATTACCTGGATAATAGACCCCACCGGGAACTCCGCCAGGCACAGCTCCTGGAACCCCTAGAAGGAAGGAGGTAGACTCTTTGATTAGGCAGGCTTATCAAACATGTTTTAGTGAAGGAATAGATAATGATCATGGTAGCCTATGTCTACAGACCGATATCTGAGGCCAAAAAACTGCCATCTACATGTTTTTGTTTCTTTTGTGTGTGTGCTTAGGAAGCACTCTACCACTGAGCCACACCCCAGCCCCTCACTGTGGGATTCTAGACAGAGGCTCTACCACTGAGCCCATTCCCCCAGCCTCTCACTGGGGGATTCTGGAAAGACATTCTACCCCAGTTCTTGGTTTATTGAGACATGTTCTCACTATGTAATTCAGACTGGTCTTGACCTTGCAGACACCCACCGCCAACTACCTCCATACCTCCAGAGTAGCCAGGTTCATGGGCATAAACAAACCACACCTAGCTTTGCATTTTCTCATTCTTCTTAAAGTGTCTCAATGAAGTTGGAAGGGGCAGACTTGAAATCAGGCCCAGAGAGGTTAAGAGAAGTGGCTGGGGCCACACAGCTGGATAAACAGTAAACCTGGAATGAGCCCAGGCCAGTTCTCTGAGCAGGAGGCTTAATACTGTTGAGAGACGGACCTCTGCTTGTGGCCATGGCTGGCCACTGGTCAAGGGACTCTGTCTATCTGCTCTGCCCACTGACTTAGCTCAGAGCTGGGCAGCCTGGCTGGAGCCGGGCTCTAAGAGGACAGGCTGGGTGGAGATACCAAATAGAAGATGCAGCTACTGCCTGGTGTCAGCCATCCTCACTCTGATAGGATACCGTGAGGCCAGCATTCTTGGGCCCCTGAGCAGCTCTCTTTGGGTGGGGTTCTGGTCATCTGACCCAGGGCTGTTTTGGGAAGCATCAGGGGCGTGGAAACATCATGAATGAGCAAATCAAACAGTTTCCCAAGTAACAGTTAATTCCAGGCCAAGGTCACGAGTTCAGTGCCCAGGGACCAGCGGAAGCTCTCATTGGAGAATATTACAGATGCTGGCCCTGGAGCTATTGCCATGGCAACAAACAGAGACTCCTATACCGTCATGACCTCTAACTTTGACAAGCCACCAAGTCACCTTGTCCCCATGGCCCAGCTATGCCTTACTGAAGAGAGCCTAAGAGTCACATGGTGGTGGTGACAGGAGGGGACACAAGATGGGTGCCATACAGTCCTGCATCTTTGCAGTGGGTCCAAAGGAGACCTTTCTGCCAGATGTCTGTGTGTCTAACTTTAGAGATTTGGTGACAATACACAGCTGGGTCTGTCTGGTTGCTGGGACTTGTCAGCTGAGCAGTGTTGGGAAAGTCTGGCTGCCATGGGCAGATTGGGCTAAAGTCCTGGCGCCACCACCCCTGGGGTCTATGTGGCCCCCCTCCTCTCCCGACCCTCCAGAGACTACGAGTCAGGCTTGAATGGTCTGAGCAATCTGTTCAAAGTGTGCAGGACTCAGGGAGGGGTAAGTCTGCAGGAAATAAGCCTTCTAGCGTTATCCTGAGCTGCCAAACACACAGCACCACCCCCATTGCCCCCCGGCTAAAGCCTTTGATGCCCTTCCTGGCTCTAGCCTCTAGCTCTGAGCTTCATGCTTGGAGAGAGAATCTCTGTCTTCTCCCGTCTATACTTTCTCCACGTCCTTTCCTCTTCTCTCTGTTCTCCAGCCCAAGAGCTGCCTGCCGGGAACAACATGGGGGGGGGGGTGGGAACAGTGAAGGGACTAAGGACAGAGCCTCCTCTGGCTTCTCTCCCTCCTCCTCACCAAGCTGTGTGATCTCAGGTAAGAAACCCACTCTCCCTGGTGCTGGGATTACGGGCCTGTGCCACCACACCTGGGAATAAAACCCAGGTCTTCGTGTGTGTTAGGTCTGACACGCTCTGCCAACTGAGCCACATCCCCAGTCAGCTCTCACTCCCCTCCACCCTCTAATGTAGGTGTTATGTTCGCTGCTTCTTATGGTTCCAAGCATTCAAATCAAAGGACAGATCCTAGTCATACCCAGCACAGAGAGTAACTGTGCTAAAAGAAAATGCTGGTGATCGAGCTGGGCGTGGTGGCGCACACCTTTAATCCCAGCACTCGGGAGGCAGAGGCAGGTGGAACGCTGTGAGTTTGAGGCCAGCCTGGTCTACAAAGTGAATCCAGGACAGCCAAGGCTACACAGAGAAACCCTGTCTCACAAAAAGAAACAAACAAAAGAAAGTGCTGGTGATCTTGGGTCCCTTGTTTTCTCTTAGTTCATGGCCGAGACCATGTATACAATAGGTATGACGTATACAAAAATGATGACGGAGAGATGCAGAGGGATTGTGCCTGATCTGTTTATTCACTCCCCCATAAGACCTCTGAGGGTGGGCTTGCTGAGCTCTGGAATGACTGAACCTCACCTTCTCTGTCTTGGAATTCTGTTCTCCCGCACCCCACCTATTACTAGACAGCTTCCTCAGGAAGCTGTACCTTCCCCTCCTCCCCCTCCAGCTCTTCTCTCTGCTTTCCACGGTTGTGCCTCATAGCCCAATAACACAGGTCCACTTCCACGGCCCACCCAGGACATGCGGGAGAGCTAAGGCTGTTTGCTTTGAGAAGGGATCTCACTGTGTAGCTGAAGCTAGTTTTGAACATGAGACTGACTCTCCAGCCTTCACCCCTAGAGTGCTGGCATGGCAGGTATGCACCATGCCTACTTTGAGATTTTGATTCACTGAGAAAATGGAGAAGGCTGAGTAGCTGCCATTTGTTGGAGGGGAAGAGCTGGCTCCGCCCTCCCCGCCCTGCTCCTCCCCCTCCGCCCCGCCCCTCCTCTCCCCGTTTCCCCTTCCCCCGCCCCTCCCCGCCCCGCCCCTCCCCCTCCGCGTCCCCCCCCTCTCCTCTGACTCCTGCCGCGCTATAAATATAATAAGAATAAGAGACTCTGTGGACAGGACATGTCGACACACACACACCTATAATCCCTGTACTCAGAGGCAGAGACAGGGGGATTGTGAGTTTGAGGTCGTGCTGCATTTCACAGGGAGTTCAAGGCCAGGCGGGGCTACATACAGGGAGATGAAGGCTTTCCTGGGCTACATAGGGAGGTTCTGGCTAGCCTGTGCGCCATAGCAAGCCTCTTGTTTCACAGAGGTCTTCCTTTCCACCCTCTCTCCTAGGTACCAGCAGTCTCCTACCAAAAATACTTTCACTGCCCTCCAAATCCTCCCCTTTTCCAAGGCTGTGCTCGAAGCTTCCGCCGCCCCGCCTTCTCCGAGCCCGCCGCAGTTCCTCCTACCTTCAGTGCTCAGCCGGCCACAGCTGCTGGCTTGGAACACACTTGTATCTTGTTTTATGTGGGTCTGGCTTGTTCCTTCTGCTAGCCTGGGGCGGATCTCGTCTCTCACATATGAGAATCATGACCTTAGACTCACAGGAATCAGAACAGTCCTCTGGCCTGGGCTAGAGCCCCTGAGAACACAGCTTAGTTCTCGGCCTGTAAACTCTCTGGGATGGGAGCCCCATTAGCCCTCATTTCTGTGTGGTCTCCACAGGGCTTCCTCCTGGACCGCAGCCTACTTCTCAGTCTCGCAGATTGTTTTCTCTGTTTTGCCTCCCTCTCTTCTCCTCCCCTCCTCTCCCCTCCCCTTTCTCTCTCTCTCTCTCCCTCTCTCCTAATTCTCTTCCCTACCCGTCCTCTTCTCTTCCTTTTCCTTTCTCACAGAGGGAAGGAGGGGGTGTCTTTCTTTGTAGCCCAGGCTAGCCTTGAACTCTCTATGTAGCTCAGGTTGGATTTGGGCTTTACAGTTCTGTGTCAGCATCCTAAGTCCTGGGAATTCTAGGTCTGTATCCCCCATGTGCAGTTGAGCTTAACTTTTCTCTCAAGAGGCCACTCAGATAAGCTCAGCTACTCTGGAGTACCCTCCCCGAGTCATCTCTATTTCTGCCACCTGTTTATACAGCAACTGCTGCTGACAGTGAGAATCGAACCTTAGAAATTGGGCTGGGGAGGTCAGGAGTGGTGATGTGCACTGATAACCTCAGTACTCGGGAGGCAGAGGCAGGAGGATTGCTGCAAGTCTGAGAGGCCAATACACCTCCATACCACGTTCCAGCCTGGCCAGAGCTATATGTTCGAGACCCGAGAAACCTTAGAAAAGTAGAGCCTGGTTCAGTGGCTCACAGCTGGAGTTCCAGCATTGAGGAGATGGAAGCAGGAGAATCAGGAGTTCAAGGTCAGCCTCATCCACATAGTGAGTTTGAGACCAGCTTGGGGTGTATGAGACCCTGTCTCAACAAACCAAACCAAACCAAACCAACCAACCAAACAAGCAAAAAGAAAAGAAAAAGAAAAAGAAAAAAAGCCCACCTTAAGGGTTGAGCATATAGCTCAGAGGTAGCACAATTGGTTTCAGCGCCAGCACCATATACAAACAGTAATAAATAAATAATGAAAAAAAAAAAAAAACCTTAGAAAACTAAAGGTAGGAACTAATTAGCAAGTCACAAGAGACCATGCCACTTTACAATTTGCTGTCCTGTGATCATCTCAGTGGATATATTTTTATATTACATTATTATATTGTCACCTCAGTGGCAGCTATTGAGTGAGTGGTTAATCTTTCCCGTTGCCCCCAAACCCCACTGATTCTTAGGGGCTGGGCACTAAAAACAAGGATGTTTCTTCCACTCTGCAGCCAGGGGAACCTACAGCTAGCCCGATGAAGCGCCTTGGCCCGATGTCTACGATGTCTACGTTTGACCTTGGATTTGCTTCCAGGAGGTTCAAAGACCGTGGGGGAGCAGGGCCAATGGGCCCTGGCAGGGGCCCCTGCCAAGCCCGATTCCAGTGGGGCAGCCTGGATCTAGCAGATAACACCCTGCCGAGCTGTTTGTTGTGTGCACAGAGCCGACTGCCAGGCGCTTTTCAAAAGCCATCCGTGCTCCTGTGGCTGGGTGAACTGCCCTTCGCTCCAACAAGACACACAGAGCTGGATCAAGGGACTAAATCTTTGGCTTCGGATCAGAGGGTCCCCTGAGGAGCTGTTAAAACCCAACTCCCTCTAGCGAGATCCTCCACAGATCAAATAGAGGAAGAATTCTTGGGTCCCGGCACAGACCCCCGGTGAGGGTCATGCCTGTCAGGGAAGAAATCTCCTGAGATAAACCTTTAGTACGTGAATGAGGGAGGGATAGTGAAAATGTTTCTGCTGTCAGGGAGAACACTGGACTTAGTTTTGTCTCTAATGTACCCCCCAACCCCGACCCCAACATGTACATTTTTGAAAGAAGGGTTTCATGTATGTAACCCAGGTTAGCCTAGAACTCACTATATAGATGATGACCTCAAACTCCTGATCCTCCTGTCCCTACCTCTCCAAAATGCTAAGACAGGCAAAACATGGCATGCTACCGTGCCTGATTTCTTATTCTTTTGGTGACCTTTTAGTTGAATTTGGGTTGGTGGAGGGTGGTGGTGAGGCACCGGATAGAGTCTCAGCACATAGCACAGGCTGCCTTAGAACTCACTGTGTCACACAGGACTCAAACTCATAGCAATCCTCCTGTCCTAGCCTGGTGAATTCCTGAGCTGACATGCCTGGCTCATACATCCCCTTTAACTGAAGCAAGTCTGTATTTGAAGGAAATGCTATTATTACCCCTGTCCATGACAAGGAACTGGTAGCCATGACATCTTCCCCTTGGGGAGACTAGATTCCCCCAGGATCAGACAGGTGGGGGACTAGGTACATGTGACTTGTGGCCAGCCCCGCTCAGATCTCTCTGACCTCTTTGGACTTCATGGGGAATGGTGCCAGCTGAGGAGTGAGCAGTATCACCCAGGCTATGACGGGAGGATTGTTCTGCCCTTAAAGGAAGACTGCCCCAGGGCTGTTGCTCCCCAATATTCACTGGTACCCCCATCAGCCCCCCTTTTTTGACCTAGGGCAAAAAATTGGCTGATATTAACTTCCAGGGGCAGTCTTAGCCTATCCCAGGTTCTATTTCTGTACCTTTTAAGAAAGGATCTCATGTAGGCCAGGTTAGCCTTGAATTCCCTATATAGTTAACTATGACCTTAAACTCCTGACCCTTCCACCTCCACCTCCTGAGAGATGGGACTGCAGGCACGAGCCACCACACCTGGTTTATGTGGTGCTGGGGACAGAATCCAGGACAAGATGAATGCTGTACGAGCTGAGCCACACCTCTAGCCTTCTTTTAGATGGTTTTAAGACAAGATTTCACTCTCTGGCTCAGGCTGCCTTCTGTAGCATCCTGCCTCAGGTGTGGCATCTGGGGCAGGAGGGGCAGGTGACCTGGAGTGAGTCACTGCTCCTAACCCCTGTCTTGGTGCCACTGTAGGTGCCACAACGCTCAATCCTGTTTCAGCCAGGGAACTCTTGTTCCACAGTGGGCCTCTGCCCCTGGCAGGTCAGTCTCATGGGATGGCTACTGTTCCCATGGAGCCTCTGACCATGGCCCTACCCTGCCCCATCCAGAGCCCCCTGTAGCCACTTGACAGCCAGGTTCTGTTGACAAGGAGGTCCTTTATGGAAACAAGACCCCAGCAGATGGTTCACGGGCTTGCGCCTCTTTCCTCATAGCCGGATTTACCTTCCATCTGGGAGCAGTCTCCTTCCTTTTCCATAACCCCATGTGCCTGGCCCAGACACATATCAGATGGCCAAAATGATAACTTTAGGCTCAGTATAGCGTCTGATACCAACCATGTCCTGTCTGCCAGGAGATGGACACTTTTCCCACCTCACCCTCTGGCTTATACTCTAAGCCCCAAACCCTCATACAGGCATGCACTCACACACACAGTGACAACTTACACCCGGGCTCCTGACTTCTTTAGGATTTTCGTTATTTTGAGACAGTCTCAAGTAGCCCAAATGGCCTCCAACTCATTATGCAGCCAAGGATGCATTGAATTCCTGATCCTCAGCCACCATGCAGGTATGCATCACCACGCCCACTCAGTGTACTCGGGGCTTCCTGCATGTGTAGCAGGCGCTCTGCCGATGGAGACATCCTTGACCCCCTTTTAGTTTTCCTGGAGATGGGGTCTGGTTGACTTTGAACTTACATGTTGGGATCGCAGGTACGGCTCACCACGCCCAGCTGGTGATGAACTTTGGCAGACTCTACCAGACAGCTTTACAGTTGCCTCCCTCCACCTCCACCTGTCTAGGAAGGGACTTGTGAAGGGACCTTCCCAGACACGCCTCCCTCAGGAACATGTTTGGCCAGAAGCTCACATTAACACCTGTGCAACACACACACACACACACACACACACACACACACACACACACACACGGAATCCCAACATTCCGCCAAGCAAAGACAAACCAGAATCGTCTCTTCCCAGGATGGCATGTGCCCAGGTGTGCGCAGGTGTGCAAACTGCCACCACCACTGGGAAAGCACCCAAGGTAACTCAGAGGACCCCTTTGAGCTTGGACAGAGGGTAGGGACTGTCCTGATTTGTGGAGTGTATGTTTGACAGGCTCCCCCCTACGGGGAGCTGGCTCCCAAAAGGAGATAGTTCCCAGGACCCTGCCTTGAGGAGGGGGCGATCTAGAAGTGAAGGGCTCATCCATCTTGGGGATTCCCCCATCAGTCTTGCCACCTGGCCCGCAGGGTCCTGCAGATTGTGGGCAGCATAAGACCGGCGAGGGGCCCCTTACCTCCAGGCTGCGCGGGATGGAGGAGATTGAGCAGGAAGATCAGCAAGACGCCAGGCTGCGGGTCTGACAGAAGACCCGCCATCTCGGGGAGTACTGCCCCAGCCTGCTCTCTGCGCCTCGTTTTATCCCCAAAGCGTAATTGCTGCCTGGTAGGCTGCTGTGAGGGAAAGAGGGAGGGAGAGAGGGCGGGTGGGAGGAGGGCGGGAGGAGGGGGAGCTGGGGGAGGGGGCCGCGGGGGAGGGGGCAATTACGAAAGGTCGGGTTTGCAAGCTTCCTAGGCTGAATCTGCCTGGACCAGGGTCTTTTTTCCTACACACACACACCCACACACACACACACACACACACACACACCCACACACACACACACACACCCCACACTCACCCGCGCGTGCGCTGGTGACCCCCCCCCCCCCCCATCGCTTTCCCGCTTTCCCTCTGTAGCTGTTTGCTTGCTCCTGGCCCTGTTCCCGCCAGAAAGTGCGAGGGGGCCTTTGCCAGGACAGCCCTCTGGAGAGGAAGCAGGAGGGAGGGCCCAGGCAGCCGGGCCAAAAAATCCCAGCCCTAGCCAAGGCTGGAGTAGCCAGGCCCCCCCGCCCCTCTGCCTGGGCCCCAGGCCCAGTGTGGGGACACAGGCCAGCTGTCCCGCGCCTCAGCTCCCACCCTGGCCCTGCAGACACCCCGACACCCCCAGGCCTGACTAGAGACAGACTTTACCCGAAACTGCCTTGGGAAAGTTGATGGGGCTATGGGGGTCTGCCTATAGAGTTCAAGATCTGCGGACAGAATTGCCTTGGAGAGAAAATTGGATGCATATAACACTGTGGGGGCATTTTAGGGGCAGAACAGGGACCCTGACATATGATCCAGTTCATTGCGATTCAGACAAGATCTTAGCCATCTGTTTGAAGCCAGGAAAGGGTGTTGGATAAGTCTAAGGTCTATGATTGCAGCGACCAGGGGGCTGAGGTCAGGTGAGTGGCTTGGGAGTGAAAGCCATGTATTTAGTGACTCCATAGGGCTCAGCGGTGATTCTTGCACAAGGTGTGGTTAATTCTGTACAGGCCACAGGCCCAGCTTTGCACCATCCCCGAAAGAACCACAGTGTCCAACACAGGTCAGCCTGGATCCTAGGTGCCTGGAGGGGAACACGGAGGTGGGATTCCTGTACAGATGACTATTAACTCAGCACATTCGTTATTGCTTGTTCCCCACCTGTCCAGCGCTGAGCATCGCTAGCTCCAGAAACCTCTTTTCTCTTGGGAAGGCTTGAGGGTGCTATTCCTTTGATGGCCAGAAGGGGGAAAGCTTTGCTGAAGCAGCAGAGAGAGAGCCCTCCAGGAAAGCATGTCATCAGTGCCCTGGCTACCCTGTCTCTGAGCATGTGGGGACCATGGGAGGCTTCAGGGAATGTGGGTAGGAGAAAGTCATGTCATTCCTAGACCCCTACAATGTATAACAGAAATGTGGGTGCTAGAGGCCAGGAAAGGAAGGTGGTTGCTTGCTGTGGGTCATTGTTGGTCAGTGGAAAAAAGTCGAGGTCATGTGTCCTGGGGTCTTTCTCCTGCAGAAGGTGGCTCAGAGGGGTAAATTAAAGTTCATGTCTAGTACAGGGCATTGAGGAGTCTGCAGGGATGACAGTGATGGCCAGGAGGGGAGAGATCAAAGGCAAGTGTCTTAGGTGGACCTGGGCTAATTTTGGGGTCTCTGTTTTTTTCCTTTCCCCCTTATTCTCCTCCCTTCTCTCCCCTCCTCCCTCTTCCATTTCCTCTCTTCTTCCTCCTATTTCTTCCTCCACATTTCCTTCTACTTTTTTCCTTCTTCTCTCCCTTCCTAGGTCTTTTCTCTTTCTCTCCTTCCCTCCCTCCCTTCTTTCCTTCCTTCCTTCTCCCTTCCACTTCCTCTCTCTCTCTTCTTTCTTCTTCCCCCTCTCCTTCCCTTCCCTTCCCTGTCTCCCTTCCTTCCTTCCAAGGTGGTCATAGTCTCATTATATAGCCCAGGCTGCTCCTGAACTCCAGACCCATTGGATTCAGCCTCCTGAGTCCTGGGATGGCAGGTGTGCGCCTCTGAGCCCAGCTAGTCCTAGCACTTTCCAGAAGGACAATGCCATAGAGTTTGCTTGCCTCCTCTGTTAGCTGAAGCCAATTCTTCTTAACCAGGAAGATGAGTGGGAAGGGCAAAGGGAGCCTGGCCACATGTCTCTGCTCTGGGTCTAGAAGTGTTCTGTATCCGTTTGGTATCCACGGTGACATGGCTGAAGCTGGTTCTGCAAGCTCTGCCCTGTTTGTGGTGTAGCCATCTGGCTTGACTGAGTCTCTATTGTGCTAGTCTGAGGTCCTAGGCAATCCTCCCTTTTCTCACTGTCCACCAGCCATGATGTCACCAGCATTTTGAAAAGGAGTGACATGATAGGAGATTCATCTCAAAGCTTGGCATGGCACATGAGAGGCCGGGTCAGGAGGATAAAGTGCTTAGTTGCTGTGCATGTGTGTGCATGTGTGTGCGTGTGTGTGCATGCGCACACGCCATGGCATGTGTGCGGGGAATCAGAGGACAGCTTGCAGGAATTGGCTCACTGCTTCAGCCAAGTGGGTCCTAGGACTTGAACTCAGGTCATGAGGCTTGTCAGGAAGCTGCTTTTACCCTGGAGCCATCTCAACAGGCTGGGGATAGACCAGTTTAAGACCAACCTGTGCCATATAGCAAGCTCAAGAATAGCCTGGGCTACTTAGAGATACCTGATCTTAAAAAGTGAAACAGTGGGGTGTAGTGGTGGAATATCAGCACTTGGGCAGTAGAGGCAGGGGATTAGAAGTCCAAAGCCATCCTTGTTTTGTAGTGCATTTGAGGCCATCTTGGGCTACATGAGACCCTTAAAAAAAAAAAAACCTAAAAATAAAAAGCCAACCCAAAACACTAGAAATGAAAATACAAGACAGAGGAGTAGGGAGGGAGGGAGGGAAAGAGAGAGACAGAGAGAGAGAGAGAGAGAGAGAGAGAGAGAGAGAGAGAGAGAGAGAGAGAGAGAACACAAAACACCTAGAAACTGCACAGCAGTCTATTTATTTGGGGGGTGTCCTGAGGGTGCAGAAGATTACAAGAGCCTTAAGTCTCCAGCCCAGCCCTGATTGGGCGATCGGGTCTCTTCCATGAGGCTCCGACTTCTGGATGGAGGAGAGCAGGGGTGCTGGTTGTGGGGAGCTGGGCCCCACTCCCCTCAGAGTAGTGACGCGGGCAGGAACTGGCTCGCCGACTTGCAAACCACAGTCTGCTTGGCATTTTATTAATTCCAGGACTGGAAAAGAGGCTGGAGCCAGCAGGAGAGGTTTACTGTGGGGATCCAGGAGAGGTATAGAGGGAGGGTTTCTAGGATAGGCTTCAGGCTGCAGGGCCAGGCTGCTGCCCCAGCTTTCCATCTCTTGAACTCAGTGAGGTAGCTTGCCCTGCACGTGCTGCAAAAAGCTCCACGGCCTCAGGTCTCTCCCACACAGCTCATCCATGCAAGTCAACACAACACATGCACTGATAAGACAAAGGCTGGGCATGCTAGTCATGGGCTGACATTCATTCATTAGCCAGTTGCTTGAACATTCCAGAAACCCAGCAGTCCTCAACTACTTGGTGCCACCTCCCTGGATAACAGACAGACGAAATGAACTCATTTACAAAACTGCTCTCCTGGCATGGCTGGGTGCCCTTGACCAAGATCACTGACAAACTCATGCCTGCTGGATGTGCAGCTTGCCGTAGGCTGAGGGGCACCCAGGAGAGTCATTTGGGTAAAATCTATGATGGGCTCCTGCTCCTCCGGTGCTCTGTTCCCAGGGCATAGAGCATACAGTGTTTCTGTGTTTCTAAGAACACCAGTCATGTGTACAGAGACTTTCCGTAGCCTTTCAGATAGCTTTCAGCCTGTTGAGCCCTTTGTTTCTTTCTTCTGCAGCACTGGGTAACATGTGGGGCTTCGCAGACACTCTCTCACTAAGTCATGCCCCCAGCCCCTCACTGGAAGCATTCTTGGCAGATGCTCTATCACTATGTCATGCCTCCAGCCCCTCACTGGGGGATTCTAGGCAAGTGCTCTACCACTGAGCCACACCCCAGCCCCTCACTGGGGGATTCTAGGCAGGTGCTTTACCACTGAGCCACACCCCAGCCCCTCACTAGGGGATTCTAGGTAGGTGCTCTACCACTGAGCCACACTCCCAGCCCCTCACTGGGGGATTCTAGGCAGGTGCTCTACCACTGAGCCACACTCCCAGCCCCTCACTGGGGGATTCTAGGCAGGTGCTTTACCACTGAGCCACACCCCAGCCCCTCACTGGGGGATTCTAAGCAGAGGTTCTACCACTTAGCCACACCCCAGCCCCTCACTGGGGGATTCTAGGCAGGTGCTCTACCACTCAACTACACCCCAGCCTCTGACTTATCAGCAGATTCTAGGCTGACCCTTCATTACTGACCCTCATCCTTAGCCTTCTTTATCTTTTATTTCATGACAGGGCCTTCCTAAGTGGCACAGGATAGCTCTGAACTTCCTCCCTATGTAGCACAGGCTGGAAACCTGTGATTCTCCCACCTCTGCCTCCTGAGTGGCTGGGATGACAGGTATGAACCACCATGCCCAGCTCAGTATTCAGGCTTCTGAGTAAAGCCTCCCAGTCCCTGTATGACCAGCTCAGCCTGTTTTCTAGGCTTCCTTTTTGAACTGGACTGGACCCCCCCCCCCCCCAGTTCCCAGGTTGCTACTGAGGTTGGGGTACTGGGTGTTTGTTGCTGAAAGCCTGAGTCCTGGCATGTCTTCTACCACTCATTCCAAGAACCTTTTTGAAGATCCACAGAGTATGTTGTTCCCTTGCGAGTGATCATGGCTGGCAGATGGAAGGACTCCCCGGGTTCAGAGATTTGAACTAAGAGCACTGGTGAGACTTCCAGGAAATTCGGGTAGAGATTGCGGGTGTAGACAGACCTTATGAATCCAGGGGGCATGCCTTGGGTTTTCTTTCTTGTCCCTAGAGTGCTCTGTCAAGATCACGTTGCTCTGTGGGACCCTGGTCTAGTGAGAGGGACAGATGCACTTTTGGGACAGGGTTGAATTCAGTAAGCACCCTCGTATTGTTTTGTCTTTGGGAAACGGAAGACCTGCTGGCAGTCATTCACCCTTTAGTGTGAGCAAGAGCCCACCTCTAGCCAAGCCTAGAGGAAACGGAGTTCACGGGACGCATTAGTAGGAGAGCATGGATTTTTAAACATTTGGAACAGAGGTTCAGAAAGGAGATAAATAGTAGTTGGGACTGTGACCCAAGGACAGAACATACTTTCCCCAGCTTCCTGTTACACACAGACACCTTATTTTCCTTTGATTTTATTTTACTTGCTAGTGGATATTTATTTTTAAATATCTTGTGATGCTTGGGATGGGATCCAGATCTTTATGCAAACACCACCAACTGAGCTGTACTGTCAACTCCCTGACAGTCATTTAGACTGCACGGCCTGGGCTGGCCTTGAATCTAAGACTCTCTTCTCCCAGCCTCTTGAGTACAGGGATTATAGGTATGTACCACTAAGTCTAGCTCTTCCCTCTGATTTTAAACCTCCTAGTAGCTCAATAAGATAGAAGAAATTCAGAGCCTGTAATAAGGCTCAGTGGGTAAAGGGGCTTGCAGTTAAACCTGAGGATCTGAGTTCGATACCCAGAACTGACAAGGTAGAAGGTGGGATTTGCTCCCAGAAGTTGTTTTTTGACTTTCACATGCATGCACACGTGCAAACACACACACTAAATAAATTTAATAAAAATAAACAAACATCAATTTTAATAATGCACTATATTAAAACAACATACTTGAAACATTAACCATTTTGCTGGTAATTCATATGAAATCATAAGCTATTCTGCATTCTTTTCTTTTTGTACTGACTCTTGAAGCTGCTGTGTTTTTACATTAAAGTTTATCTTCTTTTTGACTACTTTAAAAAAATATTTATTTATTATTATGTATACAGTGTTCTGTCTGCATGTACAACTGCAAGCCAGAAGAGGGCATCAGATCACACTATAGATGGTTGTGAGACACCATGTGGTTGCTGAGAATTGAACTCAGGACCTCTGGAAGAGCAGGCAGCGCTCTTAACCACTGAGCCATCTCTCCAGCCCTGACTAGCTATTTTTAATGGCTTGATAGCCCTAGGTAGCCAGTGGCCCTGGCAGAAGAAAGTGAAGGTTTAGACTAAGATTGAATGAGTGAGGATGGGGGCAGCCTAACTGTGATGGATGGAGAAGTAACCTGCAAAGATATGAATGCAGATCCTAATGTGTGAGGATTTAAGGCAAAACGGGTCTTGGGGGCCAGCTGAGGCGGCTATACTCCCAGCATGGAGGACTGTGAGCTCCAGGTCAGCCTGAGCTACACAGTGAGACCCCGACTTAAAATAAAATTATAATAATAGATGTCTGGGATCCCCCAGTGAGGGGCTAGGGTGTGGCTCAGTGGTAGAGCACCTGCCTAGAATCCCTCAGTGAAGGGCTGGGGTGTGGCTCAGTGGTAGAGCACCTGCCTAGAATCCCCCAGTGAGGGGCTGGGGTGTGGCTCAGTGGTAGAACACCTGCCTAGAATTCCCCAGTGAGGGGCTGGGAGTGTGGCTCAGTAGTAGAGCCCCTGCCTAGAATCCCCCAGTGAGGGGCTGGAGGTGTGGCTCAGTGGTAGAGCACCTGCCTAGAATCCCCCAGTGAGAGGTTGGGAGTATGACTTAGTGATAGAGCACCTGCCTAGAATCCCCCAGTGAGGGGCTGGGGTGTGGCTCAGTGGTAGAGCACCTGCCTAGAATCCCCCAGTGAGGGGCTGGAGGTGTGGCTCAGTGGTAGAGCACCTGCCTAGAATCCCCACTAGGGTGCTCAGCTACAAAATGCTTGCCTATAAGCCCTTCCTTGAGGGTCTGGGTATATGGTTTAGCAGTAGAGCACTTGCCCACTATATGCCAGGTCCTGGGTCCCATCCCTGGTGTCACAGAAAACAAACAAAAAAAAACATCAGCAATCAAACACAGAGAGTCATACCTGTGGGCACAGTCTATGACACTCGCAAACAGGAGCAGATGATGACAACCTGCTGAAGGGCAGGTATAGAAAGAAATCCCTTCCCTCCTCTGCTGCCCTGGGATGCCCTGGCTCCCCCAACAGCCTGTTTCTAACCCAGCAGCCCAGCACTTTCTCTCAGACCCAGCTGTTTGTGTCTGAATCATTTGTCAGTCTGGCTTGTTGGCCGGTGTGAGCCCAAGGGGTGGGTGTCCTGGACTGGCTGTTTTCATATCGCCTCACGAGCTGTCTGCTGCTGTCTGGAGGGGTCTGGGGGGGGGGAGAGCAGAACATAACAAGCTGGGCTCTATGCACCCCCTCCCCAAGGGACCCAGGATGGAGGAGTCCAGGACACGTCTTTCATGTGCTTGACACTTAACAGTTTACACAGAACACATCTCTAGTTTTGATCAGGGATATTATTATCCTGGTTTATAAACAGAGGGGTTAGGAGGCCTGTCTACACACCAACAGACAAAGCTCAGTTCCCATATCCTTAGATCTATTTAACTTTAACCCTAAGCCCCTGTCATGTGGAGGGAGGGTGACAACAAATTCCATTACAGTTACTGAGTTTCTTGCACCCTCTACCCGAGTCCCAAATCTAGGCACCCCCTGGAAACAGCAGCTTTCTGCTTCGTCAGTTGCCCCCCCCCCCACCCCATACCTATTTATTTTGAGACAGGGTCTCATGTAGCCCAGGCTAGTATCGAACTTGCTATGTAGTGACAGATGACCTTGAACATCTGCCTCTCCCTCCACCACCTCCTGAGGGCTGGGTTTGCAGGTGTGCACCACCACGCCCTCTTCAGGGGATGCAACTCAGGGTGTTGTGTGTGCTAAGCAAGCTCTTGACCAATTGAACCATGCCCCAGCCTTCTGACCTCTCCCACAGGCGTTTGGAGCCTGCGGGCTTCTGTGTAGACTAAAACTATACAGGAACCTTGCTCAAGTTGGGCAGCTCAAGTCTGAACCATCTCCGGGTGTTTAGCTCAGGACATGTGCCGTTGGGTCTTTTTTTTTTTTTTTTTTTTTAAACAAAGATTTATTTATTATGTATACAATGTTCTTGCCTGCATGTGTCCTTACTTGCCAGAATGTGGTTGCTGGGAACTGAGCTCAGGACCTCTGGAAGAGCAACCAGTGCTCTTAACCTCTGAGCCATCTCTCCAGCCCCGTGCCGTTGGGTCTTAATGGCCCTTGTGTGTGTGTGTGTGCGCGCGCGCATATGTGTGTGCCTGTGTGTGTGTTGTGTTTGTATGTGTGCATATGTACCTGCAAGTGTGTGTGCACATGTACGGGTATGCATGTGCAAGCCAGACATCAGCAGGAAATGTCTTTGTAATCCTCGAGCCTGGATCCTCTTGCCTCTACTTCCCTGGCACTGAGAGGAAAAGCACACGCCATCTTGTCTGGCTTTTTTGTGTGGGTTCTTGTGATCTGAACTCAAGTCCTCAGGCTTGTGTGGCAAGGACTTCACACTCTGGATCCTTCCACTGTCTCACCCCTCAGTGTAGCTGAGGCTGGCCTTCAAATTGAGATCCTCCTGCCCCAGCCTATGAGGCGCTGGAAGTGCAGGTGTGAACCACCACGCTCAACCATGCCATTTTCTTTATTTTGAAAGGGAGCCTTGCTATGTAGCTCAGGCTAGCCCCACATTTCTGATCCCTCTGCCTTAGCCTGTGGGTGCTGGGTGCTGAGACCTGAATCTGGGTCCTTAGTCTTTAGCCACTGAGTCACCTCTCAGCCCCTGATACTTGTTTTTTGTCTTCCTTCCCCCCCCCCCCGCCCAGTTGGGGGCTTCTCTGTGTAGCTCTGGCTGTCCTGGACTCACTTTGTAGTCCAGGCTGGCCTCGAACTCTCAGAGGTCGGCTTGCCTCTGAGTGCTGGGATTACAGCATACACCACAGCGCCCAGCCCTGATACTTGTTCTTAATTCAGAAGAAAGACATCGTCACAGACTTTTGGCTTCCCACCTGGGATGCTGCTTGAAGATGAGCCAAGAGGAAACAACACCACCCCCCTTGCGGGGGGGCAAGTGGGGGTTGGGGGAGGGGAGACTCAGGATGGACACACACTCACGCTGGTGTAAAGGGCAAGTCTCCTGCTATGCAAGTAAGGAAACAGACTCAGGGAGCTCAGGATCAGTCAAAGGCACTGTGGCAGCAGGAGCGAAGGTGCATGCCTTCCCCCCCCCGCCCCCAGCTCCTGGGAGCTGGGAGCTGGGGGGGATCATGAGTTCAAGTCCCATTTGAGCTATATATTGAGGCCCTGTTTAGGTGCCCCACTCTTTCCAACGACTATGAAGGCACTCTGCAAAGTCTGGTGTGTGTGTGTGTGTGTGTGTGTGTGTGTGTGTGTGTGTGTGTGTGTGCATTTACTCTGTGCAGGACCTGGGCACCAGAAACCTAGCTCCCCTAGGTATTTAGGAGGATCCACTAGGGTACCAGGAGCTAGTAGGGTTGAAGTTCACATGCGAGCTGCCACCTGCCAACCCATGCCCTTTCCTTTGCCCAGGGTGCTTATCTCTTGCAGTCTCCCCAGCCTGCTGCGTGCCCAGGAGCCTTTCCAAGTGCTTGGGATGGGAACACAGCCCAGCAGGGTGTGGGGCTCACTTCCTCCGGCGTTTTACTGGTCTCCATCCCCACATCACGTTTAGCTGCTCCCCACCCAGGGTAGCACCCTCCACCCATACCCGGAACCCTCAGCTGGTCTGATCCCCGTGGCGCCAGGCGGGTCCCAGGGGGGTAGTACCGGCTGCTGCCAGGATGCAGGGTAGGAGGCCGAGGAGGCTGTCCAGGGGTTCCCACTGAGCTCTGGGTTAGCCAAGCTCTTTGGTTCTGGTTCCGCATTCCTGGGCAAGATCTTTGGCCAAGATCTGTCCTCGAAGGGGAAGCAGGCAGAGAGGACCCCAAGAACTCTGAGCCCTGGGAACCAAGTGTTAGAACAGGTAGAGAAGCAATCACCAAACAACCTAGGAGGAGAGAACCGCAGAGCCGAATGTTGCCAGTCCTGGTACCTAACCGGAATTTGCTTTATTCAAAAGCAAGCAGGCTGTAAGCAGCCTTGACCTAGCAGGGGCCTTTGTCCTTCAGGCCACCCATGCAGCTGCAGGAGCGTCCCAGGAGCAAGATCTCGACTCCCTTCTCTGCCTCAAGCTGTGAGGACTCCGGGACAGGGTCCTTCCTGTTCTGCTCAGACTGTGCCCAGGGATTTAATGAAGGGCTTTCAGTGCCCTAGTCTCTTTCCCTCCCTCCCTCCCTCCGTCCCTCCTTCCCTTCCTCCCTTCCCCTCTCTCCTTTCTAAATCTCTCTCTCTCTCTCTCTCCCTCCCTCCCTCCCGTGTGTGTGTGTGTGTGTGTGTGTGTGTGTGTGTGTGTGTGTGTGTAAGGAATTCAGGGATTTGTGCCTACTAGGCCAGTGCTCTGGGCTCTGGGCTCTACCTCTGACCCATGTCCGAGCCCCCATTGGAGGATTCTAGGCAAAGGTGTTCCACCACTGAGCACTGAGCCACGCCCCAGCCCCACATCACAAGCACACACGTGTGCATACACACTCGTGTATGCACACCCATGTGCACCCCTACACACAGGAACACCCAACACATGTACATAGGCGTACACAAATAGAAAACAGCTCATTTCAGTGTCGTGGGCACAAGTGAGCAGATGAACTCAAGCACCAGGTGCAAGGCTCAGCCCTGAACCGCGTGCAGTGCCTGACTGTCTGCGGGTTATATAACCGTGTGCATTGCACTACTGTATGCAGATCCTCCTGGATTTCTTGGGATTCCACGCCGATAGCCCCATTATAAATAGAAAATACTGTAAGAGGAAAGTGTGTCTGTGTAAATGACCTATAGAATGGTCTAGCTTAGTGACATAGCCCACTATATCCTGTTCCCTGGCCTGATTATGGAGACAGCTGTCACCACCTTCAGTGTGAGAGAACTTCGTACCCAATACCACTGGCCTGGGAAAGATCAGAATTTGATGTACACTTTCCAGCAAAGACATATGGCTTTCACACTGTTGTTGAGGAAAAAGAAATAGTCCCGATGTCTTGTGGTGGCTGTTAGGGACCTGGAACTCTTTTAAAAAATTACTGTCATCATATTTTATTGCATATGTATGTATCTGTGTGGTATGTGTGTGTCTGTCTATGTGTGTTCATAGTGTATATGTGAATGCATGTCTGCATATGTGTGCACATTTGTGCTCACGCACATGAAGGTCAGTGTTTTCCCCTGATGCTCTTCACCCTACTGTTTGAGCCTGGAGCGCACCAACTGGTGAGAAAGGCTGGGACCCACCTGTGAGCCCAGGGACACACCTGTGTCTGTCTCCTAGTGCCGGGATTACAAATTCATGCCACAATGCTTGGCTTTTATCTTGTTGCTGGGCATCTGAACTGAGGTCTTTATGCTTGCACAGCAGTCATCTCTCCAGTCTTTTGATCTGGAACTTTCTTTCTGTTTTGGTTTTTCCAGACGGGGTCTCTCTGTGTAGCCTTGGCTGTCCTGGACTCGCTTTGTAGACCAGGCTGGCCTCGAACTCACAGTGATCCGTCTACCTCTCTGCCTCCTGAGTGCTGGGATTACAGGCATGTGCCATCATGCCTGGCTGACCTGGAACTTTCTATATATCTAAGTTTGGCCCCAGAATCATGATCCTCCCACCTTAAGCTTGCGAGTGTAGGTTTTATGGGAGTTCATGACCACACCCAACTTTAATCTAAATTTTAAAGTTTTGTTTATATGTGTGAATATGTATGTAAGCAAGGATTTGGATTTTCTGGAGCTGGAGTTACACGAAGTTGTGAGTTGCTGGACATAGGTGTTGAGAGTCAAACTTAGGTCCTCTGAAAGAGCAGTGTGCAATCTTAACTGCAGAGCTATCTCTCTGGCCCTATAATTTAATGTGTGTGCTTACATGGGTGTCACATGTGAGCAGTGTACCTGGGAGCCACAGTGGGGGTGTCATATCCCCTGGAGCTGTAGTTACAGGTGGTTGTGAGCTGCCCAACATGGGTGCTAGGAACCAAACTCAGGCCCTCTCTGGAAGAGCAGCAAGTGTGGTTGACCACTGAGCCACCTCGCCCACCTTAAGCCCAGATTCTCTTTTCTTTTTCTTTTTTGGTTTTTCAAGACAGGGTTTCTCTCTGTAGCCTTGGCTTTGTAGACCAAGTTGGCCTAGAACTTACAGCGATCCACCTGCCTCTGCCTCCCAAGTGCTGGGAGTAAAGGCGTGCACCACCACTGCCTGGCACCTTATTCCCAGCTTTAATCATGATTCTTTTATTGAAGTGCTACAGCAAGAATCCAGCTCCTCATACAAGCTACCTAAGTGCTCTGTCACTGAGCCACATCCCCAGCCCTGAAGCTGAAAAATCACATCAATCCGTCATTGTGTTGGGACTATGTGTATTCCTATCGGACTCTGTTCTGTGTGATCTGCAGCTGCTGTGTGTGAGTTGTTAAATGGATGTCATAATGCACTGATGGGTGGTAAGCTGACAGTTGAAAGGACCCTAGGGCTGGAGATATGCCTCAGCAGTAGAAATCCTGCCTAGAATCCCCCAGTGAGGGGCTGGGGGGTGTAGCTCAGTGGTGGAGCACCTGCCTAGAATCCCCCAGTGAGGGGCTGGGGGTGTGGCTCAGTGGTAGAGCTCCTGCATAGAATCCCCCAGTGAGGGGCTAGGGTGTGGCTCAGTGGTAGAGCACCTGCCTAGAATCCCTCAGTGAAGGGCTGGGGTGTGGCTCAGTGGTAGAGCACCTGCCTAGAATCCCCCAGTGAGGGGCTAGGGTGTGGCTCAGTGGTAGAGCATTAGCCTAGGATCTACAAGACCCTGGTTCTATTCCCAGCACTACAAAAGCTAAACATGAGAGACTCTATTAATAAGCCATTGGATGTGGTGGTTCAGATCTTTAAGCCCAGCAGAGACAGGTAGATCTCTGTGCTGATTTGAGGCCTGCCTAGTCTATGTAGTGAGTTCCAGAACAGCCAGGGCTACATAGAGAGATTCTGTCTTAAAACAAACAAACAACACACACACACACACACACACACAAACACTGTGTTACAGGAGCTCTTTGTTCACATTCCAATCTCATTCAACTTTTTAGAGATCCTATCTTCAAATACAGTCATGTCTCAATGCCTCAGGATGAAGATATCAACAAATAAATTTTAGGGAGACATAATTTAACTCATAGCTGAGAGCTTTTAGGGACCTAAGAAGGGGCCTCCTCTTCCCTTTCAGATCCAGGTACATCGAGAGAGCATTCTCGATCAAGACTGTGGGGCTCTGATTCTTTTTTTGTTTTGTTTTGTTTTTTGGTTTTTCAAGACAGGGTTTCTCTGTGTAGCCTTGGCTGTCCTGAACTCACTTTGTAGACCGGGCTGGCCTCAAACACAGCAATCCACCTGCCTCTGCCTCCCAAGTGCTGGGATTAAAGGCGTGCGCCACTACACCCGGCTATGTGGGGCTCTGATTCTATTACTGGCCGTGACAACCTCTTCTGCCATGTCCTGGGAGCCACACTTCTTCTCCACATGCCTGCACAGCTGGAGGCATGGCTCTCATGCAATGTACAACATGAGAAATACTCAAAACGTCTGAGTTAGAAAAAAAGACATGTGCCACCTGCATAACCTTTTAGGAGAGCCTTTTCTGGTCTTGAGTATTTATTTCTCTGTGTGGCCCTGGCTGTCATGGAACTCACTCTATAGACCAGGCTGTCTTTGAACTCAGAAATCCACTTGCCTCTGCCTCTTGAGTAATGGGACTAAAGGTGTGTGTCACCACAGTCTGGCCTGCATATTATTATTAGATGTATTGGTAATATTAGATGCTTACCATCTGGGGTTGCAGGCAGTCATACCACTGTCCTAACCATTTCTTCCCATGGTCTATTTTCCCCCAATCAGCCTTCAAGCACTTGTCTCTGAGAGCCATGTATATGGAGAATTTCCTGATATAAAAAGTAACTATCAGGTTGCGTGTGGTGGTACATGCCTTTAATCCCAGCACTTGAGAGGCAGAGGCAGGTTGATGTCTCTGAGTTCTAGACCAGCCTGGTCTATAGAGTGAGTTCCAGAACAGCCAGGGCTACATAATAGAGAGACAGTGTCAACAAACAAACAAATAAATCAGTAAATGAAAAGAAAATAGGTATCAGATAGTGCCTATGGCTTCCTGTCTTTCTGACTTCCTCAGGGAGGTGCTGGAGCTATGGCTTCTGGTCCCAGACTCTGCTGTTACCTGTCAGTCACCACGGCAACTGGTGGCATCTTCAAATAGATGATGGAGGTGTTGTTATGCCCTTCTATCAACCACATGTGATTCTGCTTTTATTTTTCTTTTCATCTTTTACATAGGGGTCTCTTCTGTTCCCCAGGCTGGCTTCACACTCACTGTGCTCTTGGATCAGTCCTCTATGATGCACTTAACTACACAGATGGGCCACTGTATTTGATGACAAAGTGACCCTTCTAAACTGTACATTTATCACTATTATTATTACTTGGATGTGTGTGCTCACACATGCACATATATGGGCATGCATGTCATAGCATGTATGTAGCGGTCAGAGGACAGCTTTCTGGAGTTGTTTCTCTCTTACCTTCATGTGGGTTCTGGGGAATCAAACTCAGGTTTCCAGGCATGCAGGGCAAGTGCCTTTACCTGCAAAGCTATTTCACCAGCCGGTTTTCAAATTTTAAAACATATTGTAGATTTATTTTACATGTATGAATGTTTGCCTGCACGTATATATGTGTACCATATTTATGTTCGGTACCCACAAGGGCAGGATGTAACACTGGATCCTCTGGAACCAGAATTAGGATGGATGTGCTGGGAACCAAACCCGGTCCTCTGAAAGAGCAGCCAGTGCTTTTCAGCTGTTTAGCCACCTCTCTGGTCCCCCCAGAACCCCCCTTTTTGATATAAGACCTTCTGCAGCTCAGGCTGGTCTTGAAGCTGTTATGTAGCTGGGGATGATCTTAAACCCCTGATTCTCCAGCCTTTACATTTCAACCGCTGGTATCATAGGTGTCTACCACCATGCCTGGTTTGTGTGCGGCCGGAGAGCAAACCCAGGGTCTTGTTCTTGTTGGGAATGCACTCAACCCATCAGTCGCATCCCCAGACATTTAATGTATGCATGTGTGTATAAACAGGGTGTCATGTAGCCCAAGCGTGCCTTGAACTTTCTATGTAGCTAAAGATGACCTTTTACTCCTGATCTTCTGCCTCCAGCTCCCAAGAATTAAGATTGCATATGTGTACCACCAAGCTCTGCCCCAAGTAGCACAGTGGCAATGCCTTTCTCAGTGTCCCCTCTCTGTTGACCTTGGTCTATCCAAACAAAAAGAAAATCTATATTTCAAAGCACCCCTACCCCTGTTTTTCAACTCTACACACTTGAGGCTTGGAGAACTTAAATGATTTGCCCCAAATCTCATAGCTAGGAAATAGCAAAGTGGGGGGGACATGAAGCTGAACCTAAGGCCAGGACCAGCATCTTTCCCCTAGTTAGGGTTTGAAGGGCTGGGAAGGAGGACAGGAGGAGGGAGAGAATGAAGAGAGGGGTGGGGAGGAGAAGGAGGGAGGAAGGAGGAGGAGTGGGAGGAGAGGAGGAGGCATGCATGTGTACATACATGAAGGAGGCTATAGCACGTGAGTCTGGCCAGCCTTGGCAGCAGGTATCCCCTGCCTAGGCCACTGCTCCATCTTGACTCTTACCCATCTCTAGAACCTTAAGGAGGTGTAGGGAAAGGGGGTGATATGCAAACTCCCTCAGAAGATGGAGCTGCCTAAAGCCTCCATCTGGTCATTGGAAGTTTGTGTCTCCTACCCAGGTGTTCCTTGGACTGGTGCTTTCTGGGTCCTTCTGTGTCTTTACTACTCACTGTGTAGCCCATGGCCAGAATACACATCTGCAGGGAAGGGGGAAGGGAATAAAACAATGGGTGAGTTGATGGGTGGATGAGTGTATCTATGGGTCGATGGGTGTGTATGAATGGATAGATGAACGGATGGTTATGTGGATAAAAGGGTGAGTAGATGGATGAGTGAGTACACACACACACACACACACACACACACACACACACATTCTCTCTCTCTCTCTCGTGTGTGTGTGTGTGTGTGTGTGTGTGTGTGTGTGTATGAGAGGTGGATGGGGTGGATTTGTGAGAAGATGGATCAGAGGATGGATGGATGGATGAGTAAATGGATGAAGGGATAAATGGGTGAATGAGTAGTGGATGGGTAGACAGATGGATGACTGAGTGGATGTGTAGATGAATGGATGGATGAGTGTGGGTGGGTGGAGAAATGGATGGATGAGTGAATGCATGCATGAACAGGTAGATGATGCATAGGTACTTGGATTGGTACCCTACTCTCCCATCATTTCCTCCTTGCATCCCAGTCTGGGTTTCTTCCCCATTCTCCCTCTGTCTTCCTCTACATGGTTCCTCATCTGCATCTCTTCCTCCTAGGGATCTATTCCTTCTCTCTCTCAGCTTTTGGGTTTTCTTTTAATGTTGTGTGTATTAAACAGTCTTTGCTTTGTTTTTAAAAATTTTTTTTGCTGTTGTTTTTTCGAGACAGGGTCTCTCTGTGTAGCCTTGGCCATCCTAGACTCACTTTGTAGACCAGGCTGGCCTTGAACTCACAGTGATCCACCTGCCTCTGCCTCCTGAGTGCTGGGATTAAAGGTGTGCGCCACCACGCCCGGCTTAATATTTTTGAAGATGAAGTTACACTACAGTTTAGGAAGGCCTAAATTTCATAAACTGACCTTGAGCTTTCAGTAATTTTGCCTTATCCTCAAGTGCTGTGTTTATAGATATGAGCTATTATACTTGCCTCTGAAGTTTTCCTCTTTTTTTTTTTTTTTTTTTGTTTTGTTTCTGTTTGTTCGTTTTTTGAGACATGATTTCACTGTGCAGCCTTGGCTGTCCTAGAACTTGCTCTGTAGACCAGGCTGGCCTTGAACTCACAGAGCTCTGCCTGCCTCTGCCTCCTGAGTGCTGAGACTAAAGGTGTGTGCCACCACTGCCCAGCACGATTTGCTTTTTGAGGCAGGGCCTCACTAGGTAGCAAAGGGTGTCCTCCTGTTTCAGCTTCCAAAGCGTCGGGACTACAGACTTCTACTACAATGCTCAGTATATATTTCTGATTCATTCACGTGTGTGTGTGTGTGTGTGTGTGTGTGTGTGTGTGTGTGTGTGCACAGTGCTTATTTGCACATGAGTGCGGGTGCACATGGAGCCAGTGGACAATCTGTTTGTCGTTCCTCAGGTGTCTTCACCTTGTATTTAGAGACAGAGTCTCTCATCCTGGAACTTGATAAATAAACTAAGCTGGCTTCCCGGTGAATACTCGGGGTCAGTTTTTCTTTTTTTTACTACATCTCCAGTGCTCGGATTGCAAGTTTTGCTACCATGTCCAGCTTAAAAGCTTTTTTTTTTTTTCTAAATGAACTCAGGTCCTTGTGCTGAGTGCTTTATGGACTAAGATATTGTCCCGACCCCATATCCTTTATGTTTAAAGGTACCAATGAATTGTTTTTCTCCTCTCTAATGCTAGCAATTTTTGCTTTGCTTTAAGAAGCTTTGGGTAAGGCCTGGCAGCACACACCTGCGATTCCCACTTGGGGCATGGAAGCAGGAGGGTCACAGCTTGAGGTACATAAAAAGGGGAGAAAGGCTAAGGATGTAGCCCCCTCGGTAGCGTGCCTGCCCAACGCGTACAGATACCTGGCTTCCATCTCTAGCACCATATAAACTACGGTTGTGCGTACCAATAATGCCAGTACTTCGAGGTGGAGGCAGGAGGATTAGTTCAAAGTCCTTGGCTACATAGCGAGTTTAAGGCCAGCCCGGGTTCTATGAGACCCTGTCACAAAAACAAACCAAAACAAACCAACCCTTGCCTACCCAAAGATTATGTTGACATTTCTCCGTTTTATTTCAGGAGCCAGCTAGCTTAACCTTTCACATTTAGGGCAACGGTGTGCGCCAACAGAACATTAAAAATGTCAGCAGACTCAGGCCTTCGGATGCCTGCCTGAGCCTCCCTGAGCTTGGTGGCCTTAGTGTTTGGAAAATACTCTTCCCTTCTGGGTCACTCACTAGCTGCAAAGCTATTCCCCACAGCCACAGCCCTTCCTCCAGGCCCTGGGATTAATAAAAAGCCCATGGTTTGCAGCCTGAGAGCCAGCTCTCATGCCTGCCAGGATTCAGGAAGCAAGGTTGGGTATGCAATTCCTTCTCTGTGCTGGCTTCTTTTTCCACAGGGTGTTGGACAGATCCACTTGCTCATGCTACTCCGAGGGTCCCCAGTCTATAACTGGGAATGTCCCAGTAGCCTCCCTACCTATTCATTCTAAGTCACCCTAAAGCCTGACATAGTCCAGTTGCTTCTCTCCAGTCATTAGAGAAAGCTGCTTCCACAACCTCCCCCCTCTCTTTTTTTTTTCTTTCCAGTTTTGGGGATTGAACCCAGAGCCTCAAGAGTGCTAGGCGAATGCTCTGCCTCCAGGCCATACCCTCAGGTCTTCACTGGGGCACTCCAAGCAAGAGCTATCTCTACCACTGAGCTAGGTCTCTAGCTGGCTGTTTAAAGTTTATTTACTTATTTGTGCATTTCTTCTCCTTCTTCTTCTTCTTCTTCTTCTTCTTCTTCTTCTTCTTCTTCTTCTTCTTCTTCCTCTTCCTCCTCCATCTCCTCCTCCTCCTTCGTGTGCGCCACCACCGCCCTGCCAGAATTTAATTTAAACTCTTGGTACTCGTGCCTCAGCTCCTGAGGAGTTGCAACTGCAAGTGTGTCCCCGGGTCACACACCTGTTTAAGGGTCAGAGGGTGAAGAGCTTTGGTCACCTTGCTTGTTAGGTAGTATCAATTAAAATTCCGAGGTGGGGTCCAGCTCTGCAGGTGACAACCAGATAGTGTCTACGTGGGAGCAAGGGAGGGGAGCTGTATCTTGAATGACCTTGATTTTTCTCCCAGTCCCTCACAAAGATTCGTCCTGAACAGAACAGAAATGTCTTACTAATATTCAGAAATGAAATCTGTGCAATCTGTTTAGGAACAGAAAGATAGTTACTCAACTATGCTGCATTGTGTGTATGTGTGTGTGAGCGTGTGCGCGATATATATATGTGTTTGAAAGAATGTATGTGTGCGTGTGTGTGTGTGTGTGTGTGTGTGTGCGCGCGCGTACGCGTGTGTGCGCACTCTCATGCATGTAGAACCAGAGGAGGGTATGACTCGCTGCCTCGGCTTGTTGAGGCAGGGTCTCTTTTTGAGCCTGGAGTGAGTTCTTGTTCTCTATCTCTTTCTTCCAAGACAGCATCGTGCTATATAGTCTGGGGTGACCTTGTCCTCACTATGTAGCCAACACTGGCCTCAAATTCATTACCTTCCTGTTTTGGCCTCTGGAAAGCTGGGATTACAGGCACTCACCGTCTCACCTGGCTACTTTTCAGCGATTAATTGGTGCTCCCCTCCAACCCCACTGCACTGGACACTGAGAATACGGTGGTGGTTAAGGCCTAACTTGACATATCCTGAGTTCTGTATTATCCGGCTGGGTGTGTGATGGCACACGACTGTAATCCCAGCACTTACTCTGAGGCAGGAGGCTTGCAGGTTTGAGGCCAGCCTATGAAAAGTGTTCAGGGTCCATTTGGGTAGCAGTCAGCAGCATGTCCCCAGGTCTGTCTTGCTGTGCTTTCTTGCTTCTCCTGAGATGGCCTGTGTCACTCACTCTTCTAGGATCCCACCTTCATGTCTCCCTGTTGGTGTCTCTGCCTGTTCCCAACTCTGCCCCCCCTTTTTTTGACAAGGTTTCATGGAGCCTAGGTTAGCTTCAAAGTTGCTGTATTGCCAAGGATGACCTTGAACTCCCGATCCTTCCGCCTAAACCTCCTGTGTCAGGATTAGAGGCATGCAACTACCATGCCCAGTGTGGTGCCGGGAATTGAACACGGGGCATCCTGCCTGCTAGCCAAGTTCTCTTCCAACCGAGCGGCAACCATCACTGTCTCTCCCTCTCTCACTCAAATCTCAGGCCTTGCCCCTTCATTTCCAGCTACATGATCTCTCACAGGCGAGTCTCTCCGAGCCTCAGTTTCCTCATGTGATGGAGAGAATGCAGCATCGGAGTTATCAAGCTAAAGCATGTTGCGTGTGTCTGCCGCAGGGTAGCTACTCAGCGGCTGTTAGCCTCCGCTCTCCCTGCAGCTTCCCCTCAGCTTTGCTGGCTCTGGGCCTGTCCGAGAAACTTGAACAGTGGGAAGAGGCCTAAAGGAAGGACGCTTTTCTCACTGGGCTCAAAGCCGAGAACAAGTTGGAGAATCAATGGAGGCCTGTTAGGGGAAGGTGGGCCAAAGCTTTCCTCTAATTCTTCAGGCTCCTTCTCTCTTGGGGAGCCCTGATTGGTTTCAGAAAGTGGAGGAGTGCTGGGGTCTGTCTGGGTTCTTTGCCAGGTAAGCTGACAGGGATGTTTGCGGTTTCCATTGGAAAAGGGGTCTTGGGGGCGGGGCTTCAGAGTCAGTCTGACTTCATGATACAGGGCCACTGACCACAGCCCAAGCTAGGCTCCCCCCCCCCACCCCCTCCCATTCTCTAGCCCTTCATGGAGTCCGCTGCCCGGGCTGGGCCACTGCCAAGCCCTCACTCACAGGTGGGCATGGAGCCCAGGTTGTGCCAGGCTCAGCAGAGGCCCACTGCCAAGAACAGCAGAGCCCTTCTCAGGAAAGCTGGGGGGATTAGGTCTGCAAGCCGGTGGGGACTCAGGTAACTGCCTCCTGCTCCAGCTGGGGTGCCACTGACTTTATACATGAGGAATGTAGGGACATGACAAGGCCTGGGCCAGCGTTGGAGAAGAACTGGGGCTATGAAACTTCTGACCTTGCCTAAGCTAGGTCCCCCGGGTCTCAGAACATAACACCCCCAACTCAGCCCACCCCGGGGATGGATATTCAATGTCACTGGCCTAGAGTGTGTCCCCAATCTTGGCAGACTCAGTTTGGGACTCAAGTCTCCCCATGCTTGGCCTTCCCTGGAGGGAGGAGGAAGAGGTGTGGATGGCTCAGGATAGACAGTCCCTTCTACTAAGTCCTCGGGAGTCAGCTAAGTACATTGGGGTGTCAGTGGGCATATGTGGTTCTTGGAATACAGTGTTGGGGAGTTATTCAGGTGACAGGGGTATTTGGGTTATCGGCACCTAATTACCAAGGGGAAGAGGGTCCCCAGATTGATTCTGCTCTGATTCTCTGAGCTCTACTGTATCCCGTCCCCATACCTTGTCGCAGGACTTTCCTTTATTTCTTCCATGACCAAATGTAAGTCCTCTTTCAAGATCTGGCTCTCTGAGGAAGTCTCTTTCTCACTCTGGGCTGTGCTGAAGGTCCCCTCTGTAGTGCCCCAGAGCCCCCACCTTTATTTGCAGTGTGTGGGCATACATGTGTGCCTGCATTTGTGTGTGCACACGTGTGTCGTGTCTCATATGTTGAGGTCAGAGGATAACTTATCAAGAGTCGGTTTTATCCTTCCATCATGTGGATCACAGGAGATCAAACTCACGTCATTAGGCTTGGTGGCAAGTATCTTTATGCTCTGAGCCATCTGCCAGCCTGACCAATCCCGGCCTCACCACGTCTCTTTCTGTGAGGTGGGCCTATGGGTTTTCTTTGCATTTCAAGTTCCTTGCTTAGTGTGTGGCCAACCCCAAACCTCCTGCTCTCCCAGGGTCTTTAGATGTGTCTACACTGGCCACAGCCCCCTGAGTCCTGCTGCACCCTTCTCTCTATCTCTCCACAGACTTTGTCTCCTCACTTTGCTCATCCGCTATTCCTCCCATCCCATTGGCCACTGGTTGAGGCCCCATCTAGCCAATGACTGCCTGACCCAGCTTGGTCATCAGTCTGGGTTTCTGGGCCATCTCTAGGCTCCTCCCTTGGGCCCTGGGGAGTGGGGGTGCCTATAGGGACATTGACTCAGATGTTATTTTGGGCTCCCCTTGGGTCCAACAAGCTCCAGGGCCTCAGGCCTGTTTAGACGCCTGGGCCGGATATAACTGGTTCCAGGCTTCACCACGGGCCAAGTGAGGAAGGCTGGACAGGAGGGCAGGCAAGAGGCCCGGCAGGTCAAGAGAGCCAAGGAATGGCCCAGCCTCTCTTGTGGACTGTGGTTGACCCTGACCAGAGGACCTGCCTGCTTTACCCTGGATTCCTCACTGTCTCATGTCTGGACTCTGGGTGCTATTTCACGTGTCATGAGGAGTAGATTTAGTATCTCACACTCCTTGAGTTAGAAGGCCAAGCATGAAGGTTGGGTCTGCAAGGCATTCATAAGAACACAAACATCTCGGCTGGGTGGTGGTAGTGCATGTTTTTAATCCCAGCACTCGGGAGGCAGGGGCAGGTGGATCGCTGTGAACTCGAGGCCAGCCTGGTGTGCAAAGCGAGTCCAGGACAGTCAAGGATACACAGGGAGACCCTGTCTCGAAAAACAACAACAACAACAACAATAACAACAACAAAAGAGAAAAAAAAAAAACCCCACAAACATCTCAAGGGTAAAGGGGCTTGAGATTAGCAAGGCCCACAGTGGTTTGAATCTGCCATCTCCCCAAATACCTCTCTTCCAAGCTGGGCCTCAGAAGCTGTTTGGAGAAAACCTGAGTGTATGCCTGTTATCCTAGTGCTTGAGAGGTAGAGGCAAAAGGATCAGGAGTTCAAGATCACCTTCAGGTATATTGTGAGTTTGAGGCTAGCCTGGCCTACATGAGACTCTGCCTCAAAAATCCCCACACCAAAACACCTGAGCTGCAATTGTTCTGGGCTCTCATGTGGCCTCAGTCTCCAGGCCTGAGTTTTGGGTTAGTGCCTTCCGCCTGGATAATCTCAGCCTCTAACTGCACATAGCAGTTTGGGTACCACTCTGAGGCCAGGTAAATGCCAGGCCTGCCAGTCACAAATAACAAGTGGCAAACAGAAGGCGTTTTCAGGAGACAAGGGCTCCTCCATGCCCTACCATGTCCCTGCTTCCCCAAACATATGTCCTCTGCCCAGACATGTTTAAAGACCCATGGATATCCTTAGGCTCTGTTCGACCGGTCCTAAGTGAAGATGGGTGGAACCAGGACTGGTGACACAGGCCCGTCACTTTGGCTACTTGGGAGGCTAAGACAGAAAGCTTAAAAATTCAGGGACTGGCTGCTTATAGAAGGGTTATGAGGCTGGGTGGTGGTGGCACACACCTGTAATCCCATCACTTGGGAGGCAGAGGCAGGCGGATCGCTGTGAGTTTGAGGCCAGCCTGGTCTACAAAGCAAGTCCAGGACAGTCAAGGCTACATAGAGAAACCCTGTCTCGGGGGGAAAAAACCCACCAAAAAAACCCCCCAAAACCAAGAAGAGTTTGGATTTGTGGCTGGGAAGATGGCCCAGCCATACAAGTATAAGGACCTGAGTTTAGATTTCCAGGCCACACAAACCAGCCAGGTGTAGTCGGGTGCATGTGCAACCCTGGGTAGTGAGGGTGGGGACAGGTGGACCGAACTCTCTGGCCAGCTAGTCTAGCCATTGGGTGAGCACTGGGCTCAGTGAAGGACCCAGTCTCCAAAGATATGGTGGAGGGATTGGCAAGATGGCCCAGTGGGTAAAGATACTAGCCATTAAGACTGATGGCCTGAGCCTGAATCTGCTAGGACCCATGTGGATGGAGGAGAGACTTGGTTGCATCAAGCTGTCTTCTCATTTTCATATGGGCACCGTGGCACCCATACCCTCCCCCTACACGTACACACACTGAGTACATGTAATTAAAAAAAGATAAGGCGAGGAGCATTTGAGGAAGACACTTGATGTTGACTTCTGGCCTCTGTGCGTGGGTCACCTGCGGCATAACGACTTGCCTGCCACACATGTGGCCCTGCAAAAAAGGGCAGGGAGAAACTGAAATCAGAGGTTGAGACACACCTGTCGAAGCCACACAGCACGTGCTAATTGATGCCCTCAAGTTATCCTGTGTCTAGACATAATGACAGACAAACACTCTCAATATTAGATGGGACATTGTAGCTGGTTCCCAGGAGGAACATACTTCCAAAGTCTCTCGAGTTTGGGAAGGCTGCAGGAGTGTGAAGGAAGTTTGCTCACTAGTGTCCACCTATGGTGAAGGTTACATGGGTGCAGCGTGATGGCAGCTGTCCCTCTAGGGACAGGGAACCATGCCATTGGCTATGTGTACAGCTTGGACGCTGTGGATCTGCACGGCATAGCCATGCAAGCTCCCACGGTGGAGTCAGCGGACTTCAGAAGTCAGGACTGCGCAGGCGCGGCAGAACCCAGGTTCCTACTGCCAGCTCCCATCCATGCTCCACTGGCCTCCGCAGGAATGCACCACTTCAGAATCAGGCTATGTCATCCAAGAAGCGTTCCATGTTTTCCTTGGTGTGTGCTCTGGGAACGCCACGGGAACAGCCATCTACATTGCAGGCCACATACTTGGGTGGCTGCCGGGCCCAACAAGCCACCCTTGCCAGCTGTGTCCTTCGTCCAGTGGGGCCCCGCCCGAACAGTGCCACCTGCCTGGGAAAGTAGTTGGGAAGCTTGGGAGAGGGGCAGGGATCAAGGACGGGGATGTTTGCAAGGAATGGGGGCCCCTCTGTCACCGCTCACCCGTGAAGCCCCAAACCCTGATGCTCAAATACTAGACGTCGAGTCTGTGATTCTGGGAGACAGAGGAGTAGATGCCTCAAGCCAGTCCCCATCCGAGTCTCAGCCTGACCCTCTATGTATGGGCTGGCTCCAGATCTTTCTAATTCCAAGGGGTTTAAAGTTAGGAACCTTCAGTCTTGCTTTTGAAACTTCACAACAACAAATACAAAATGGGATCAAACCTAACTTTAGGACCACTGAGCCCCCTGGCCTTTGTTATATGCACATACAAAACAGCTATACCCAACCCCCCGTACTCCTCCCTCTGTTGGGTCAATGGTGGGTACCTTTCTTGATGGCTCCTCAAAAAACCCACCTTGTTTTTGAGACGGGATCCCTCTCTCTCTCTCTCTCTCTCTCTCTCTCTCTCTCTCTCTCTCTCTCTCTCTCTCTCTCTCTTTCTCATTAAAGCTGGAGCTCACCCATTTGGTTACACTGGCTGTCTAGAGAGCCCCAGGGAGTTCTCCCATCTCCAACTCCTCAGTACTGAGAAGACGGAAGTGCCCATCTTTTTTTTCTTTTTTACATGAGTGCCAAGGATCTGAGCTCAGGTCCTCACGTTTCCTGGGCGACCATTTTACCAACTGAGCAGTCTTCCCCAGCCCCTTCACTTTCTGTTTTGAGACGAGGCTTAGGCTGGCCTTGAGCTCATGACCCAAACAAGTTAGGCAGAGGCTGTCCATATTTCTCCCTTCTCCAGTGGGAACCCTGGCTCAGGCATAACTCTGGTATAGTGGAGTTTCCCAGAGATCTCCGGGGTAGACAGGGAGTATGCTTCAACTACCTGGTGCTTGGGGAGTTACCAATTCTTCCATTCCTCAGAAATGCCTCCGTGCCATGGAGGGTGCCTTCAGAGTTGTGATGAGGGGGGACACTCTTGGCTCTGAGGATATATATGGGTGGGCTGCACCTGAGCCTAGCTCCCAAGCCCTTGAGTTTATGTGCTTGCAGGAGCCAGTGGACTGTAGAAGAGAGGACCAGATCCCCTGGGACTAGAGCTACAGGGGGTTGTGAGCTGTCAGCCTTGGTCCTCAGCAAGAACAGTAAGTGCCATCAACTGCCAAACCATCTCTCCCACCCCCACCTTTAGTTTAAAACACCGAATTTTATTTTTACTTATGCATGTGTGTGTACATGCAGGCACACGTGCATAGAGTCCAGAATAAGGTGTCAAATCTCATGGGGCTGGACTTATAGGTGGTTGTAAGGCACCTGACAAGGGTGCCAGAAACTGACCTCGAGTCCTGTGGAAGAGCAGCAAGCAGTGTGAACCACTTAGCCGCGTCCCCAGCTGTGGCTAGGGTTTTGAAAGTTGAATAGGCGTTTGCCAGCTGAGAAGGAGGTCAGAGGCAAGGATGAGTAGATGCGAAAGTGCAGGGCTGGTCGGAAGCATAAGGCACAAGGCAGGAAGACAGGAACGAGATGAACTGTGAAGGATGAAGGACTGGCGGGTTTGAGAAGGAAGATGGAACCCATGCTCAAGGCTCTGATGTTATCTTGAGGGGATCAGGGAGCAAGCCATGAGCAGGGTGAGGTCAGGTTTAAAAGAGGGAAGTGGGCCCTCGGGTTCCAGGGCCTGCAGTTTGCTTGCAGAGCTGAGCAGAGCTGGGCAGGGTTCACATGAGGACGCGGTAACCTGGTAGGAGACATGGTGGTTAGGGTGCAGCCCTAGGGGTCCAGCCTGCGGCAGAGCAGGGAGAGAGCTGGGCCTGGTCTTGGGAAACCTCAGGGCCTCTTTCCATCCAATATGGCTGCCTGTGTCTCCGGCTGGTACGAGGGAGCCGGGTGCCCCGCGCCTGGTGTTTACATCCTTGACATACCTCTGGCCTCTTATCTTTGAGGGTCTGTCATGCGTGCCCACCTTGCCAAGCGGCTCTATCGTTACTTGCATCATAAATCAAGCACCACACCCTGACACTTTTCTGCGTGCCCTCCACACCCCGCCTCACCTGGCTCCAGAGGTAGATAGGGGCCCGAGGTCTGGACTGAGGCTGCCCAAGCGCAGCTAACACCTCTTAGAGGCTCTTCTGGGGAGGCCAGATCTGTGCTCCACAAATAACCTGAGCCACAGCCAGAGAGCTCTTTGGTGGGAGTGGGGGATGTCTTGTGTGTTCCCTCTATGAAATGGATGCATTCACTCACCTGAATATTCATTCATCAAATATTTACAGTGGCAAGACCCAGACATGAAGATGAACTAGGTGAATTCTCTCGCTGAAGGAACAACAGACAGAATAAAGAGAGGAAGTCCCCAAAAGGTCTCATGGTCCAGGACCAGAGGGTGAGGGGCACCACAGGATGACTGAGATACTATGGTCCCTGCTTTCTGGAGCGGGGAGCTGGTGGACTGCTAGTTAAAAGAGGGACAGAAACACATCACAATTAGAACAATCCAGAAATTGTCTGTGGGAGAAAAGTGTAGGATTGAGGAGTGAGAGAGGAGGGGTGAACGAAAATGGAGGTGACAGGGCAGTGGACCAGGTTCTGCTAGCTGGGGGGGACTTTAAACATTTTACTGCAGAGTGTGTGGGAGCCAGAGAAAGATCACAGAAGGTAATGTGTTTGGATTAGCAACCAGGAGTGACCTCTGGTGTCCTAAGAGAGGAGTGTGGAACCAGGCACAGGCCTCAGGATGCCTGGGGAAGGGGCTGTAGGGATCCTCAAAGGGTGGGGGGAGGGGGTCCAGATGACTTTACAGAGCTGTCACTAGATCTGGGTCCCAAGAGAGATGGAAGGAGGAGAGGAGGGACACCTGGACAGTGGTGTGTAGCCCATATCTGTGTTCCTGACCTGGGTACAGACTCACGGAGAGCACATATTTGTTGACTGGGCCACAGGTGGAGCCTTTCTTGGAAAAGGCAGCAGGTGTTCTCAGGTCTCCTAGGATTTGGAGGCTGCACACCTGCGATCTCCAGGCCCACCTGCATGTCCATGCACACAGGACTCGCCATCCACACTGTGTTTCCGCACCCACCTGGGCGTCCTTCTGCACCTGTGCCTTCATCTGCAATGGAGGCTCCGTCTGCACCTGCACCTTTGCTGATGCCCGTGGCTCCCTTCTCGCCTGTGTGCCCTTCCACACCCTGTCGCCAGCAGGACCGCCATCTCCATCTCCATCTGCATCTGCGTTTTCATGCACACTACCAGCTCCAGATGCCCCCCTGTCTCCATGCACACTTACACCTCTCTATCAGCCCTGGCTCATCTCTCTGCTTTCTCAAAGCCCTTCCAACAGGGCCTTGGTCTAAGGCAGTGGTTCTCAGCCTTCCTAATGCCTCAACCCTTTAATACAATTCCTCATGCTGTGGTGACCCCAGCCATAAAATTATTTTTGTTGCTACTTCATAGCTGTAATTTTGCTACGGTTATGAATAATAATGTCAATATTTGACATGCAGGATATCTGATATATGACCCCGTGGCGGGGGTGGTGGTGGTGGTGGTGGTGTCTTGACTGGCAGATTGAGAACCATTGGCTTAAAGGCGCCCCTGTCCCTGTGTGGAGGCGTCTGTTTGCCCCTAGAACCTGCTTTTTACATGCACTGCCACAGTGCATTCTGAGAGGGTATGAAAAGAGGGCCCCGGGGAGTCTTGGGACCTGTCCCTCTGGCCTGTTCCCACTGTCCCAAACGAGATGCTCTCAAGTAGGTGACAGCTTCAGGGAAATGGGGCTATGTTGGCAATCCCTGACCTCTCCCTGACCCTCCCCCGTTTCTGCTCTCCTACCAGCCTCACAGCCCCAGCCTTGACCTCATGTCTGTTGGCTGTGAGTGAGCGGGCAGATAAGGTCCCCTAGGCAGGTTGTTCCCCACTGGGTACAGACAGGAAGGGCGAGCCGTGCTGCCAGTCCAGAAGGCCCATGACTCACCGAGCGGGCAGGACCCGGCTATGTCCGGGAGGAAAACCACTCCCTGTGGATAAGGCTAGAGGCTGGCCACTTGTACCCCAGGCATGGTCTGTGCCTCAGTCTTATTCCTGAAGTCCTTCCCCGCCCCTGTGCTCTAAAGACATTATCCACCATTTGCTGTGGCAACTTCAAGGTCTTTGCTGTCAGTCCATTTGTAGTTGTAACTGCAGTGTGTGGTGTGTGTGTGTGTGTGTGTGTGTGTGTGTGTGTGTGCATGCACGCACATGCAATGCATGCATGCATGCAATGAGGATGTCAGACCTCAGTGTGCGGGAATTGGGTCTCTAGTTTTTTACTATGTGGGTCGTAGGGATCAAACTCAGGTTGTCAGGCTTGGCAGCAAGTGTCTCTACCCACTGCACTATCCTGCCATCCCTGTTTTGTTCTTTCTATCTGGCCCCCCACCCCCGCCCCCCTGCCTTTATGATGATGCAAAAATGTCATGCATTTGGGGTAAAAAGAAAAACCATTTCAAATGTCGATCTTTTTCTGGGGATAGAGATCCTCCGGGGCTTTGTTTTTTTTGTTTTGTCATGGGCTTGTGTAGCCCAGGTTAGCCCCATCTCACGTTACCTTCCCTTTAGTCACTAGCCATTGAGGATGATCTGACTTGCTGATCCTTCTGTCTTTGCCTGCACAGTGGTGGGAGGACCTCATGCACCCATGTGTAGCTGGTGTGATGCTGTTGGCTGATGCCAGGCAGTTGTCTGCCTGAGCACAGTTCCCCGCCACAAGCAGTGATTCAGATTCCAAATAATTGAATTGGAGTTGCTGTAGCATCAACCAACCCACAATCATTTAAAATTGTACATTCCAGATGTTTCAACACACTTAATACATGGTCTACCTACCTGGCTCTACCTGGCTCCCGCAAAGGAAACCTCATCACCACTGGTTGTCACCGGTGACCCATATTTTACAAGAACACACACATCAAAGGGCTCAGAAAAGTTGCCCCCAAAGTGGGAGAGGAATGGCAACCAAATTGACTGAGTCAACGCGGCTCTTCCTTCCCCCTTATCTGGTTTCGTTTTTCGGTTAATCGTGGTTAACCGCAGTCTGAAAATATAAGATGGAAAATTCCAGAAGCAGTCAATTCATGCTTTCAATTGTATGTTGTTCTCAGCAGTGTGATGAAACGCCCGCTGCTCCTCGACTCCATCTTTCTCAGGGTGCGACTCCTACCTCTGTCCCCTGAATCTGTACTGTGTACACTATCCTCCCGTTAGTCACTCCGCAGGCTCAGTCATCATCAGACCATTGTTGACTGGTGTATCCACCCTGTATATACTACCCCCTGCCCCCTGCCCCCGCCCCTGCCATGAGTCACTTAGTCATCTCATCTATTAGATCAATGTCATCTAGCATAGCTGCACTGGCTACGGTCTTGTTAGTCACTCAGTAGCTGTCTCAATTGTCAATCCATTCGGGATATGCCACCCTCCCGTTAATCACACAGTAACTCAAAACTGCTCATAACTCCAACTCCAGAGGAGCCAATGCCTTCTTCGGGCCTCTGTAGATACCTGTACAGGTGTTGTTTCACACACTCCCACAGACACAGACATATTCATCATCAGCAACAACAACAGAAATAAACACAACAAGGCTGGGTATGGGTGACTCACACCCATAGACCTCAGCACTCGGGAAATGGAGGCTGGAGGAGTGTGGGTTCAAGGCCAAAGGCCACCCTGGGCTACGGAGTGAGGCTGGTCTCAAAACCAGTAGTCAACCCAAATATAAAATAGAACAGAAGTTGGGGTGTGCTTCTGTCTATTCCAGGAACCCCGGGAACAGAAGCACTGGATGGACCCTGGTCTCTTGTCTCCTCCTCAGTGTCCTAGAACAGGGCAGAGGACAAGTCACTTGGCTTGGGGGCTGGACAGGTTTGTTTTGGGGGAGATCACTGTGAGGGGAGGCCAGCAAGAATGTCGGGGCCGGAGCAAACTAAAGCACTCTCGGGTACATGGTGTAGGGTTTTCTGAGAAGCTGGGTGGGAGACCTGAGACGTGTCAGGTCACGGTCTCTGCTGGCCCTGGACTCCTGGACACAACAGTGTCTCGTTTTCCAAGCAAGAGAGCCAGACATGTGGTTTGCCAAAGGTCTGTCTTTCTTTTTTTTTTTTTTTGAACTTGAGAATTTATTTATATGAAAAGTCTTACCAAGGTATAAATAATCTGGGCCTTTGCACATACAGTAGGCTCTGCTGGAATGTAACCCACCCCTACCCCCCTGTCCCTCTCCCCTTGCATGGCTGCCTGGTGAACTCCGGCTGCCCGCCAGAGGACTCCTATCTTAGGACATTTTCTTTGTCCACTCTCTTTCCATGACCCCAGAGCTGTGCCTCTGTGCCCCGCATCCCAGGAACGTACAGCCCTTCAGTGGCTTCATGTGACTGTCACCATCCCTTTCCTTGCCTGTCTGTCTCCTCTTACCTTCCCACTCGGGTGAAGCTCCCACTGTTTTCTTGACACTGTTGAACCTGTCAGGGTTCCTGCTACACTGGGGACTCCCGCCTCAGGTTCATCTGAGTTTGAATCCACATGGTTTCAACCCTATCTACCTCTCCTTGATCCCCTAGTCAGGAGGAAGCTGGAAACAATCTGTTTTCTGCTGCCAAAAGATCTAGGGTGTGTGAGAAGGTGTCCTGGCCCCTCATAACAATACGTGTGGTTTGTCTAGACATCAGACTTATGGCCGCGTATCCTGGTTATTTGGGAGGCTGGGGCAAGAAGAGTTCAAAGCCTGGCTTACCTACAGTGTGAGTTCAAGGACAGTCTGGGTAGCTCAGAAAAGGTCAATAATGACTGGAGATGTAGCTTAGAGGTACAGTGTCTGTCTAGAATCCCCCAGTGAGGGGCTGGGGTGTGGCTCAGTGGTAGAGCACCTGCCTAGAATCCCCCAGTGAGGGGCTGGGGGTGTGGCTCAGTGGTAGAGCACCTGCCTAGAATCCCCAAGTGAGGGGCTGGGGGTGTGGCTCAGTGGTAGAGCACCTGCCTAGAATCCCCCAGTGAGGGGCTGGGGGCGTGGCTCAGTGGTAGAGCACCTGTCTAGAGTCCCCCAGTGAAGGTCTGGGGACAAAGTTCAATTGTAGTGAATTTGTTTAGCATGCGTGAGTCCCGGGGCTCCAATGCTAACACCCAGAAAGACTTAGAGCAATCAAACACCAAAGAGATTACACTTCAGAAATTCCAGGGGAGCTGAGGTGAAGCAGGCTCTGATTTTGGGTGCCCACCGGTAGTGTTTTTTTACGTGTCATCTGAGTTCTGGGGGGGGGGTACTCCTGAGCTTGTGGCTTAGACCCAAGGTTACTTCTAGATCCCCTAAAGGCCAGAAGCACCTCCTGCCATTTCCCGTTTCAGCTTCCCAAGCTCTGTCTCCAAGAGAGGACAAGGGGCTCACTCAGACCAGGTTGGCAGCCACTTTTCTGAGCCCCTCCACTGTGGGAACCAGCAGGTCAGAAGGGACCTTGTTAATGCATGCACTCCGGTCTTTTGTGCGCCCAGCTCCTCAAGTCCCGGCTCCCCTCCGCGCTTGGCAGCCCTGCCCGCCTCGTGCTGTTGACCTTGGCTGCGGGTTTGCGGGGGCTGGAACTCTCACACCATAAATTCCTGTCTTCTAGGAATCCAGCCTGGGAAAGAAAGGAAACATGGAGGAGAGTATTTGATTAACATTTTTCCAACGTGACCACATCACAGGGACGTGTGGCCGGAATTCTCGCCCTGGCCTGGGTGGAGTGGGACTCGGCTCGTGGCCCAAATGGCTGGGGAGGATGGGCCTGGACTGGAAGTGGGGGTGGGGGTGGGAGCTCTTTCAGGCCTAAAGGAATATCGAGGTCTGGACTGGCATTTCCTCTTGGGGTGGAGGGTTCTTGGATGGGACCTGGACTAGGTCAGATACCTGGAAGGAGACTAGCCTAGGAGAATTCATCTTTGACCTTTGGTGGCTCCAAGCTGGAATCAGGGGGTTAGGGATTTGTTCTCAACAACCTGTTCCTCACTCTGGACCAAGATTTCTCTGATGCCCGGTCAGTTATTTCTGGTTTTTGTGGTGCAGGAAATGGAACCCAGGGCTTTCCACATGCTAAGCTCTACCTCTGTGCTACACCCCCAGCCCTAACCTGGGGATTCTAGGCAGGTGCTCTACCACTGAGCCACACATGCAGCCCCTCACCGGGGGATTTTAGGCAGGTGCTCTACCACTGAGCCACACCCCAGCCCCTCACTGGGGGATTCTAGGCAGGTGCTCTACCACTGAGCCACACCCCAGCCCCTCACTGAGGGATTCTAGGCAGGTGCTCTACCACTGAGCCACACCCCAGCCCCTCACTGGGGGATTCTAGGCAGGTGCTCTACCACTGAGCCACACCCCAGCCCCTCACTGGGGGATTTTAGGCAGGTGCTCTACCACTGAGCCACACCCCAGCCCCTCACGGGGGGATTCTAGGCAGGTGTTCTACTACTGAGCCACACCCCAGCCCCTCACTGGGGGATTCTAGGCAGGTGCTCTAATACCGAGCCACACCCCAGCCCCTCACTGGGGGATTCTAGGCAGGGGCTCTACCACTGAGCCACATCCCAAGCCCCTTACTGTGTGTGTGAGCATCAGGTAGGTATATGAGGGACTTAACTAAGATTTCCATGTTCTTTTCTTTTCTTTTTTTTATTTCCATGTTCTTATTACGCAAGTATTAGGGACTTGGAGACAGAATGGTCCCTGCGCTTTCTGGCCAGTCAGTCCAGTTAAATTGGTAAGCTCCAGGTTTAATGAGAGACACTGCTCAAAAAAAAAAAAAAAAAAAAAAAAAAAAAAAAAAAAAAAAAAAAAAAGAAGAAGAAGAAGAAGAAGGAAAGAAAGAAAGGTAGACCTGAAGAGGACACCTGATATCAACCTCTTCACATCACATGCACATGCACAGGCACACGAACACTTACACATCAATTCACACACTCCTCCCCTCAATCTTAAAGTGAACTCAGCATATTAATAACATCAAGGACTGTGGCCCGCCTGACTCCCAAGATCTGCTCTGTCCTCCCAGACTGACAGTATCACCCCAGCTGGCAGTGTCTCAGAGACGTCAGCCTCAGAAAGGCCAAAGCACGATTCTCCTTCTCCTCGTTCACACACCTCCAGAACTTTCCCCCACCTCAGCAAATTGTGCCACCTCAGCAAAAAGTGACAGGAAGCAACTTGATTGAGGAAGAGTTTATCATGGCTTACTGTTTGAAGGTGCATAGTCTATCATGGTGGGGGACGCAGTGGTAGGAGCGTGAGGCGGCTGGTCAACATTGTATTCATAGTCAGGAAGCAGAGAGAGAGAGAGAGAGAGAGAGAGAGAGAGAGAGAGAGAGATGGATGCTGGTGCTCACCTCACTTTCTCATTTATAATTCCCTTTTTCCAATTTTATATGTGTACTCAAACTCAAGGAGTATTCCTAATTCTTCCCCCTTCCACCCTGTTCCAAGGTCTACTAGTCACTGTGCCAGGAAGTCTCACCCTGTGAGCATACTTTATAGCTGGCCATTCATTTGCTTCTGTTTTTTTTTTTACCCTTTGCCATCTGTGTTTCTCAGGGCCCTTTAGAAGATCAGAACCATGGACTGAATACATATTAGAAGGGGGTTTATTCAACTGGCTTACATGATATGGTTGAAATCTTCTAACCATGGCTGCGTCACACCACAGAGGCCCAGAACCTGGTGTTGCCCAGTCTACGAGACTGGAGGTCTCAGCAGACCCAATCTAGTATCAAAGGCTTGGAGGATTCCTAGAGAGCCACTGCTCTTCAATCTACAGCTGAAGCCAAAAGAAGCTGGTTCTAATATAAGGGAAGGAGTCGGCAGTGGCAGCAATAGAGTAGATAAGTCTACCAGCAAGGCTGAAAGCCAAGAGTAGAACAGCAAAACCTTCTTGCATGTCCTTGTATCTGGGCTTCTACTAGAAGGTGCCGACCACATTTAGGCTGAGTCTTCCCATGTCAATTATCAGTCAAGATAACCCCCTAAAGACATGCCAACAGGCCAACCTTGTCTAGACAATTTCTAAATAAGGCTTCCTTCCCAGGTGATTCAAGATGACAGCCAAAACTAGCCAGCACACACTCTGGTCACCACTCCTAATCACCCTCTCTTCTCACCTTTCCATTCTGTGGTGTTTGACTCTGATATATGCTCCAAAGGCTCATGAATTAAACATTTGGCCCTCAACACATTGTTCATACGTGGGGCTCTGGTTTTCATAGGGATCTCAGGTACCCTAGGCTAGCTTCAACCTTGCTAGGTAGCCAAGAAAGACCTTCAGATCCTGACTCTTCTGCCTCCACCCCAGGGATGGGATTACAGATGTGCATGACCATCCTGGGTGTTTGGGAGTCAGCTGGATCATGAGGGCTCTGATGTCATCAGTGAATTAACCCACCGACGGATTCATAACCCACTGATTGATGGGCTTTGGGAGGTGAGAAGAAGTATAGAAGGTGGAAACTGACTGGGAGAAATAGTTGTCTGAAGAGTGTTTCGCTCCCAGCGTCTTTTCTGTCTCTGCTTCCTGGCCACCATGAAGCAAGCAAGCAGCCTCTTCACACATGTGCTCCCACTGCCATGATGTTCATTTTTGTCTTGCTACAGGTTTCTAGAAACAGAGCAGGCTGAGATGGAGAGAACACTCTGAGACCATGAGCCAATATAAATCTTTCTTTCATCAAGTTGGTTTGTTCAGGTTCTTGTTACAGTGACGAAAAGCAATGGACACAGATTCCTATCGCCACGACCTCTCTCCTCCTTGCCAGCGCTTCCTCTCCCCAAATTCCACCACTACTCTTCCTTCACCACGGAAACCATTGCAACCTTCCTCCTAGCTGTCGTCATCCTACCCCTGTATCAGGCAGATGTTTGTTCTCGCCTGACTTTATGTGGCCAGACACATGACAAGAAACAGCTTAAGGAAGTGAGGACTTGTCCTGGCTTACAGTTTGAGGGGACACAGTACACCATGGAGCGGGAAATGACGGTAGCAGGAACATGAGGGAGCTGGTCACATTGCATCTACAGTCAGGAAGCAGAGAGAGATGAATGCTGGTGCTCAACTTACCTTCTCCTTTTAAATTTCTTTTTTCCAACTTTTGTTCTGTGTGTAGCATGTGCATGTGTGCACACCATGTGAAGGCCTAGTGTCGATGATGAGAATCATCACCTTACTCATTGAGGAGGGATCTCTCCATATCCAGTCTCAAATCTTTTTTTTTTTTTTTTTTTAAAGAAAAGACTTATGTGTGTACTAGTATATGCATGTTTGGGTACAGGTACTCCTGGAACTTGGAAGATATTATGGTGGGAGCACACTGGAGCTGGGGTTATGGACAGGCATCCATGATCTGCCTTATGCGTATGCTGGCATCAGAACTCCGCCCTGCTGATAGAGCAGTAAGTGTTCTTTATTGTTGAGCTGTTTTCTATCGCCTCACAAATATTAGCATGTCACATTCCTGAAGACCCCCCCAACCCACAATAACTTTCCACAGGCTGGAGAGTGCCATCAGGAAGTCTTCTGAGAGTTTCAGGACACGGAGACAGAGAGCAAAACCCTGTGAATATTGCCAACAGGAGCAGCATTCATAGGCATGGTTGTACACATATGTAATCCCAGTTCTCTGGGGGTGGGCATGAGACAGGGTTTCTCTGTGTAGCCTTGGCTGTCCTGGACTCACTTTGTAGACTAGGCTTGTCCTTGAACTCACAGAGATCCACCTGCCTCTGCCTCCCGAGGGCTGAGATTACAGGCGTGCGCCACCACCACCCGGCAACATATTAAAACCAAAAATCAAATAGTATTTGCTACATGCGTACTGTGTGTCAGGCACCATGCTAAGCCCTTCACAGATATCAACAACTCGTGCCTACCACAGCCTTAAAAGGTGGCATGGGTGCTGGAGGTGTCCCCACTATTGCTCTCGGCTCATCTCCACTTTGGAAGGGTCTCAGGCAAACGTCTTTGTTCCCACTCTTTCTCCGGAGTCCTTGTATGTTCTACTTTGCACCATAGTAACTTAAAAGAAAAACTTTACATGTATGTATTCCCATGTCTGTGTCCCAGGAAGCCTTTGTTTCTTTCCTTCTCTTGCCCAACATGAGATCTTCTGTGTTACTCGGTTTTCCATGCCTATCATTAGATGTGTGAGATGATTAACCTAGAAATGGCGGCCCATTGTGATGGTTTGGTGGTCCGAGGTGCTGGCTGGGAATCCACTTGACCTGGATTGGATCCCTGAGACCCAACATGGTGGAAAGAGTGAACTAACTTCTGCAGCTTGTCTTCTGACCTCCACAGGGGCGCCATGGTACAAGGGCGTCCCACTAACAAAATAAATGACAACAAACTAACAGTAACTAAAATAAAAGGGTTATTTTGTCTTACGGTTTTGCTGGTTTCTATCCATGATCTATTCTAGGCCTGTGGGGAGGTAAGCTATCACAATGGGAGCATAGCGGGGCTGGGGGTACCACCACTCATCTCATGATTAGGAATCAAAACAAAACAAAAACAAAAACTGGGCCGGGCTCCTACAGCCTTAGAGGCCATATTTCCAGTGACTTAACGAGTACCCACAAAGCCCTGCCACCTCCCACTGGCACTGCTCTGGGGACCAACTCTTTAACATGTATGTTTTAAGGAGACATTCAAGGAACAACACCCCCCCCCCCCATCTTGTCTTATTGTGCAGGCTAGCATCTCTAATCTAGGATGGCATGGAGGTGGTTGCACTGCACAGCCATAGTCTTTAATCTGGGAGGTTTTAGTTTCTCTTTGATGGATTGTTGTTGTTGTTGTTGTTGTTGTTGTTTTTCGAGACAGAGTTTCCCTGTGTAGCCTTGGCTGTCCTGACTCACTTTGTAGACCAGGCTGGCCTTGAACTCACAGAGATCCACCTGCTTCTGCCTCCCTGAGTGCTGGGATTAAAGGCGTGCGCCACCATGCCTGGCTTGTTTGACAGATTTTTATGTCAAGTTCTCAATTTATTCTGAATGGGTGAGAGAAGTATTATTTATAGGCCTTCAAGCATTCCATTTTATAGATGATGAGCTGTGGGGTAACTTGCCCACACTCACACATTTATTAAGTGGCAAAGTGGTTACACAAGCCTCTGCCAGTCAGACATCAAAGCCTGGCGTCTTAATGACCATGCTATAAAGCCTTCAATAAAACATGGCTTAAGTGAATAATAATTTAATAGTGAGATACCGGAGGAAGGGCTGTGTACCCCTGTAATAGCAGAGCAATTACAACAGCTGTAATTATATAAAAGAACCAAGTACAAATGCAATTCAGGAAGCAACGGGCTTTCTCTAACAGTGGACAAGGGGCGATCAATTTGTGCTGAGAGGCAATTAGCCAACACTTTATACCTCGTGTGAAACACTCTCCAGGCAGAGTATAAAAGTTTAAGCATATATAAATAAGCAGTGAAACTCTAGATCAGCTTGTAGGAAATCAATGGAATTCTTCTTCACCCTCTGAAAAAGTGTGTCCGAAGATTCTTTTCTTTCTTTACAGTTTCCCAAGAACAAATCATGCAGAAAAAGATGAACATGAGCCAATGACATGGCTCAGTAGGTAAAGGCTCCTGCCACTAAGCCCCGGGACCCACGTGGACCCATGTGGTGAAAGGAAAAAATAGAGTCTTGTAATTTGTTTTGTGACTTGTACACACACACCACACACACACACACACACACACGGAGGCATGCACACGCACATGAAGGCATGCATGCAAACACACTCTGAGGCTGAGGCATGCACACATGTGTGTGCACACACACATACGGAGGCATGTACACACACACTGAGGCATGCATGTACACACAGAGGCATGTGTACCTGAGAGAGCTCATGTGCACGCGCACGCGCACACACACAGACACAGGCATGCACAAGCACATGAAAGCATGCATACAAACACTCTGAGGCATGCACATACGCATGTGCACACACATATGGAGGCATGCACACACAGAGGCATGCATGCACACACAGAGGCATGAGCATGTGCGTGTGCACATGTACACGCGCGCACTCGCGCACACACACACACTCACACACACAGAGCCAATCTGGGCAGGTGATTAGATTGCAAGATCATTGCTGTGGACATGTAAGACAATGACCCCGCTATGCAATGAAGCCGTAATGACCAACCAGAATGTCAATAGTCACTGAGGGGTGAGAAACAGACGCCAACGCACTTGCATGACCCAGGTCACAACCCCCCAGGTAGACCTTGGATGCTTACAAAAGCCATGCCCGCGATGGCTCAGCTCTGGCCCTGTCTATCTTCCAGGGTTGATTCCCCCCACCCAGGATTCTTCTCCAAGAACAGGGATCTGTTTGGAACTTGGTTGAGCCTTCTGTTGCATCTCCAGGCCCCTTTGATATCTTTTGATGGACTAGCCTCATTTCTCACCAGAGACTCCTGGCACAGCTGAGCAGCACTGAAGCAGGCTATGGTACGGTACCACCCTGGTTTCTGTCCCAGGGTCCTTGCTCACCCAGGGCTGCAGTCTTCCTGTGTCAGCTGCCATGGGGACCCTTCTAGGTAAGTCATCTGGGTGCTATATAATGAAGGCTCTCTCTCCAAGCATCCTTAAAGGGTCCTACATAGCTCTGAGACCCCCATGCCCAGAGGGGAAGGATTGCCATGACACTTGCCTTTCCCATCAGCCCTTGCTTCTCTGTGTCCATTCTGAAACCTTTGTTTGAAGCACAAGAGGCTATGAGATAGAGGTTAAATTTATCTGCAAGTCAATGTGGCTGCGAGCTTGGGTTTTTGTTTATTTATTTTTATTTTTATTTTTTTAGGTAGGGTCTCATGTTGTCCAAGCTGGCCTAGAACTTCCTATAAAACACAGGATAGATTTGAATCCCTGATCCTCTCAAAGCACTGGGATTACAGCTACACACTGTCACATCTCATTTTACATTATTCTGAGGCCAGGATCCAGGACGTGCCGTCTTTTCTGACACAGCATTTGCTAGAAAGACAGACTCCTATGCCACTATTTTTTTTTTTTTAATGTTCATCCGTCTTGCTCTGCACGCTACGTGTTCTTCTGCATGCACCTATACGCGTGCAGGTGTGCGTGGAAGCTAAAGGTGTCTTCTTCGATGGTTTTCTACTTTATCTTTTGAGACAGGGTCACTCCCGGAATCTGGGTATCACTAACTTGGCTAGACGCTAGTGAGGCCCGGGGCTTTTCTTGTCTCTAGCTTCCCAGAGCCAAACTTACAGATGTGCATTTCAGGAGTCAGCGTCTTTACACAAGTCCTGGGCTTTGAACTCAGTTCACCATGCTTGCATGCCGAGCTCTTTACCAACTGAGCCACCTCCCCAGCTCTGCCTGTCTTGGTTTACTTTGCAGAGCTGGGAACAGAACCCTGGACCCTGTATATAGTAGTCAGTGACTTTACCACGTAGCTGTGTATCTGTCTCTGGTCTTGAAGCAGAGTTGTCTTGTAGTTTACTTAGCTTTAGGGGGATCGATAGAGGGGAAGGCTCCTGTGCCGCAGTGTGCATGTAGAGGCCATTTGTCTCTTCCTACCTTGTGTGGAATTGAATTGCTGGCAAGCCTCTCCCTTACCTGTTGAGCCCTCTTGCTTGGCCCAGTCTACTTGTTGATGACTGGCTGTGTGTCTCTCTCCCCCCTTGAACCTCCTTAGCCAGGCTCAATCTTCAACTGGAGCATAGCATTGCCCACCCCCTGCCCCCCGACTCTAGGCTTTGAATGCAGTGACCTTCCAGAGACTGGGCTTCATGTCCTCTCCAGACTTGAACTTGCAGCCAAACCCTCAGGCACCAACATTGTTGTTGCCCAGCTCAAAGTCCTGATGGAGGAAAGAACGTGTTTTCAAAACCCCCTCAGAGTCAGTCCATCTCAAACGAACACTTTCTCCTGTCTGCTCAATACCACCATTTTCCTCCTTGGGCCAGCCATGGCCTGGGGTATTTATAACTCACTCCTGGCACTCCATCTTGCCTAATTGGCGTGGCGTGGCGGGGCTCCCATCCGTCATGGTAAGTGGACCTTTCACCAGCCTCCGGAGGGCTCTCGGCCAGCCGGACATTCCCAGGCCTAGGAGCGGGGGAGGCTGCCCTCCACCCTGCCCGCTCCCAAGGCTGCATCCAGCAGGGTCGGCTTTGCCAGCAGAGGTCCTGGGAGTGAACATCTGATTTTGGGGCCATCTGTCACCTCTCAGCCAAGGGTGACAGCGATCCTTCACAGTATTTGCCCAGACATTCCCAACCCTCTCTGCTGGCCATCTCACTTTGGTCACCAATCACTCAATCCTTCTTAGAATGGCGGCCCTATCTTTATTCTGCCTGGTGTAACCCCATGGATCTCTTGCCTGCAGGGTGAAACCTCAGGTCAGAGCAGGCTAAGAGTGTTGGTCAAAACCTGTGATCCCAGCTACCTGGAAGACTGAGACGGGAGGATTACAACTTTAAGGACAGCCTGGGCTACATAAAGTGAGTATAAGAAAACCCAGACAACTTAGTGAGGTACAGTCTCAAAAAGTGAGAAAAGCACTGGGGTGTGGCTCAGTGGTGGTAGATTTCTTACCTAGAATCCTCCAGTGAGGGGCTGAGGGTGTGGCTCAGCGGTAGAGCTCCTGCTTAAAATTCCCCAATGAGCAGCTAGAAGGCAATAGATTCAACTCCTAGTACTGAAAAGAAATCTCAGCTGACATCTGATCCTGTCTCCTACTCTGTTTTAGACACAATGAACCATGTTTTCTCCCATGGATACATGATCATCATTCTTTTTTGTTGTTGTTTTTTTGTTTTGCTTTTTTTTTTAAAGATGGTTTCTCTGTGTGGCCTTGGCTGTCCTGGACTCTCTTTGTAGAGCAGGTTGGCCTCAAACTCACAGCGACGCCCCTGCCTCTGCCTTCTGAGTGCTGGGATTAAAGGCCTGTGCCACCATGCCTAGTTCTAGATGGCCATCTTTAGGCCCGCTTAGCCCCTCTTGGCTCAACCCTTGGGGCCCTCCTTAGCTGCTTATGTTCCCTGAAGCTTGCTATGCACCTAACTGTCACCATCGGCCTCCACCCTGTTGGATCCCTGACCTTTCATGCTTAGGAGGGCATGTTGCTCAGTCACTGTATTAATGACATCATCTTCTCACCTTGCGCTTCCTGCTGAGAACTTGAACTCTCCAGATTCCTGATCGGAGCTTTCCTTGGGCTACAGTACAGCCCTCAACATTGCTGAGAAATCCATCTTCTGTGTTGTTCTTGACCCTAAGGTTTGAGTAGCTTCCTCTTGTGCTATTTTATCATTAAGCACTGTTCATATTTTATCTTCTTTTTTCTTTTTGAGATGGTTTCTCTCTACATAGCCCTGGCTGTCCTGATACTTGCTATGTAAACCAGGCTGGACTTGAACTCACAGAGATTCTCCATACTTCCATACCCGGCCATTGTTTACATTTAAAAATATAAAGACTAAAGTCTTTGAAACTGGAATGGTACCTCATAAGTAATTAATTTGAATTTTATATCATCTTTTTTGGTGGCTATTTATTTATTTGTGAGTCTACATAGTCTACACCCTGTGTAGACTAGGATGGCCTTGAACTTACAAAAATTAACCTGCATCTGTCTCCTAAATGCTAGGATTGATGTTCTAATATACCCAGCAATTAAAAAAAATATGTGAGGGCAGTGGTGGTGCACTCCTTTGATTCCAGTACTTGGGAGGCAGAGGCAGGTGGATCTCTGCGAGTTCAAGGTCAGCCTGGCCTACAAAGTGAGTCCAGGACAGCCAAGGCTATCATAGAGAAAAACCCTGTCTTGAAAAAAAAAAGTTCTCTGGGTGTGGTGGTGTACACCTTTAATCCCAGCACTCAGGAGGGACAAGCAGGAGGGTTGCTGTGAGTTTAAGGCCAGCCTGATCTACAAAGCGAGTCCAGGACAGCCAAGGCTACACAGAGAAACCCTGTCTCGAAAAACCAAAAAAAAAAAAAAAAAAAAAAAAATTAGGTGTATATATGTGTTTGTGCACATGAGTGCAGGTGCATGAAAAGGCCAGAAGAGGGCACCAGATCCCCTGAAGCTAGAATTACACGTGGTTATGAGCTTCCCAAGACAGATGCTGGAAACTGAATGGGTCCTCTACAAAAGCAGTATATATTCTTAACTCTGAGTCATCTTTTCATCTCCTAGCTTAAATTTAAAAAGTGTATAAGTGTGTGTGTGTGTGTGTGTATGTGTGTGTGCATGCACATGCATGCACATGTGTGCATGAGTGTGGGCACATGTGGAGCCCAGAGGACAACTTTAGGCATTCTTCTTCTGGAGCTGCCAATCTTGTTTTTTGAGACAGTGTCTCTCATCTCTCACTGGGCCCAGAAGTTTACCAGTCTGCCTAGGCGGGATGCCCAGTGAGCCCTGAGGTTCCTCATGTTCCAGTCTCCCTCATGTTGGGATTACACACATGTGCCACCACGTCTACCATCTTTACGTGGGTTACGTGGGTTCTAGGGATTGAACTTAGGTCCTCACACTTGTGTGGCAGGAACTTCATCAACTGAGCCACTTGCCAGGGGACACGTTGCAGGCTCAGTTCTCTTTGTCTACCATGGGGTCCTGGGAATGAGCCAGAGTCGGCAGCTTGGCCTTTACCCATTGAGCCATCTTACTTGACTTCTGAATGTATTATTTTCTTGAAATGGGATTTCAATATGTAGCCTAGGCTGATCTTGAACTCAACAGCGCTAAGATTTCCGAGGAGCATCACTACACCCTGCTGAGTGACCTAATTAGTGGGTGCCTTTTGGAGGGGAGGCAGGGCTACAGGGAAGGCACAGTGCCCTGGTCCTGGGGAAGAGCGGGCAGTGGCCTGGACACATGGATGGCAGCTAGACAGGAGAGGATTAGTTTGGTGTTTCCTTTGGAGGCAGAATTGACAGGTCTTGGCAAAGGCTGGGCCGTGGGTGGTGAGGGACAGGAGACTCCAAAGCTGCCTCCCAATTCTCTGGCCTAAAACACTGGGCGGGCAATGGTGCCATTTCCTGAGATGGGGAAGACACAGGGAGGAACAGGCCTGTGGAGGAAATAACACTACTGTTGGATGTGTTAACTTCAAGTTATAATGTGCCCAGCCTGGTTAGCTGGTAACTGACAGAGCCCCGCCAGGCTAAGTGCCCCCACCTGCCCCTGAGGGGCTTCTAAGCCCTGAAATTACTTGAGTATCATTTATTATGTTAAAATTTTTACTTACCTTTAATTTAGGTGTGTGTGTGTGTCTGTGCACGCTACTTGCTGTAGTGTTTGTGTGTGAGCGCGTATGCGTGTGTGCATATGCGTGTGTGTGTGCGTGTGTATGTATGTGTGTGTTTCGTGTGTATGTATGTAGGTCAACCTGCAGGGTTGGTTCCACCACATGGGTCTTGCAAATCACGCAGGTCCTCAGGCTTGGCAACAGGTCCCTCTGCCCCTGAGCCATCCTACTGGCTCCCGAGTGCCCTTTATTGTCACCCTGAGACAATGGTTCAGAGGCTTCCCAAAGGCCAAGGCGGGAGAATCAAAATGTCCCAATCTCTTGTTCCTAACACAGAAAAGGGTCCTGGTGCCAGGGCTCAGCTGGGTATCCGCATGTCTGTTGAGAACTCAGGCTAGCTCTCCAGCTCGCCTTTGCATCTCGTCCTATACCCATAGGTCCCTCGGCACAATTCTCTCCCCTCCCCTCTCTGTACAGGTTCATTTGTTCACACAGATGCCAGAAGTTAGAATTGGGTGTGTTCCAATGTTCTAGTATCACTCTCCACTTTATCCTTTGAGGCAGTCTCTCACTGAACAGAGTTCACCTGGGATCTGCCTGTTTCTGCCCCGACCACCTGATGCTAGCATCAACAGATGTGCACCCTGCCTGTCTTTCACATGGGTCAGAGACCCAAACTTGGCTCCTCCTGCTTGTATAGGAGAGACATTACCAACTAAGCCATCTTCCCAGACCTTGTTTTGAGAATTGAGTCTCTAGCCCAGGCTAGCGTCAGATTCTTTATGTAGCCAATGATGGCCTTAAATTTCTGACCTTCTTGCTTTATCTGCCTCTCGAGTGCTGGGATTACAGACCTGTAAATCATGTCCCCTTTGGGCCATGCTGAGCAAGAACCCAGAGCTTTGTGAGTACTGGGCAAGCATGCTATTAACGGAGCTACGAAAACCTCATTCCCTCTTCCCCCCTTTAAAACAGGACCTCACTGCGCAGCCCGGTTGACCATGGTCTCACTGTCTCCCAGCCCAACTCCCTGAGTTCTGGGGTGACAAGTATGTGCCTCCTCAACTGGCTGGCGTCAGACTTCAGCTCAAAATCCATCTCCTCTGTCGATACCTGTGAGTTAAGAGCTGTGTAAGAGGGAATGATACCCAAAGTGTCCCCTCCTAAGGGTGCTGTGAGCATCCACTAAGGTAAGGTCTGCACAGGCTTCCCACCAGAGCAGTGGACACACAGTGAGAGGGGTGTCTGTGTTATCATTTAGTCCTACTTCAGATCACCAAGACTAGCACAGCAGAAAGTGGATTCTGTGAGTGGAGGGCTCCTCAAGTTTCCTTGCACTGTTTTACTCATTGGGGGATTCCAGGCAGATACTCTACCACTGAGCCACACTCCTAACCCCTCACTGGGGGATTCTAGGCAGGTGCTCTACCACTGAGCCACACCTCAGCCCCTCACTGGGAGATTCTAGGCAGGGGCTCTACCACTAAGCCACACCCTAGCCCCTCACTGAGGGATTTTAGGCAGGTGCTCTAACACTGAGCCACACCCCAGCCCCTCACTGGGGAATTCTAGGCAGGTGCTCTACCACTGAGCCACACCCCAGCCCCTCACTGGGGGATTCTAGGCAGGTGCTCTACCACTGAGCCACACCCCACTAGCGCCTTTCCTTTGCCATACCACTTCCTGCTTAATCAGCAGACAAGCCTTGCCTATAACAGCCCCACACATCAACATGGGGTGACTCAGTATCCCCATCCCTTCTTGTGAGGGACACTGTTAGGAATTGATTCCACTACTGGAGCCTTGTTGGGTTCCTGGTATGCCCTGATTGGGACTTCAAAAAACCAGCAAGATGGGCCAGGGATATAGTTCAGTGGTTGAACCCTTGCCTAAAAGCTTCTGTTGAGGAGTAGGAGTGTGAACCAGTGGGAAAGAAGCTGACTAGAAACTCCCAATGAGGGGCTGGGGTGTGGCTCAGTGGTAGAGCACCTGCCTAGAATCCCCCAGTGAGGGGCTGGGGTGTGGCTCAGTGGTAGAGCACCTGCCTAGAATCCCCCAGTGAGGGGCTGGGGTGTGGCTCAGTGGTAGAGCACCTGCCTAGAATCCCCCAGTGAGGGGCTGGGGTGTGGCTCAGTGGTAGAACACCTGCCTAGAATCCCCCAGTGAGGGCTGGGGTGTGGCTCAGTGGTAGAGCACCTGCCTAGAATCCCCCAGTGAGGGGCTGGGGTGTGGCTCAGTGGTAGAACACCTGCCTAGAATCCCCCAGTGAGGGGCTGGGGTGTGGCTCAGTGGTAGAGCACCTGCCTAGAATCCCCCAGTGAGGGCTGGGGTGTGGCTCAGTGGTAGAGCACCTGCCTAGAATCCCCCAGTGAGGGGCTGGGGTGTGGCTCAGTGGTAGAGCACCTGCCTAGAATCCCTCAGTGAGGGCTGGGGTGTGGCTCAGTGGTAGAGCACCTGCCTAGAATCCCCCAGTGAGGGGCTGGGGTGTGGCTCAGTGGTAGAACACCTGCCTAGAATCCCCCAGTGAGGGGCTGGGGTGTGGCTCAGTGGTAGAGCACCTGCCTAGAATCCCCCAGTGAGGGGCTGGGGTGTGGCTCAGTGGTAGAGCACCTGCCTAGAATCCCCCAGTGAGGGCTGGGGTGTGGCTCAGTGGTAGAACACCTGCCTACAATCCCCCAGTGAGGGGCTGGGGTGTGGCTCAGTGGTAGAGCACCTGCCTAGGATCCCCCAGTGAGGGACTGGGGATGTGGCTTAGTAGTAGAGCTCCTGCACAGCATGTGAAAGGCAGGCCCTGGGTTCTATCTCCATTACCACAACCGCTCCTCCTCAAACACTCTAAACAGTGATGTACTCCTGTTCACAGTCATGTTGTGTGGTGGGGATTACGGCCTATTACACTTGTTTCAGGGGCATCAATTCTCTGTTAGTCCCAGGAGCCTCCTGTTGACTAGACCTGGCCGAGGTCTGCCCTGTGTCATTGAGAGATGGCCTTTCGCTAAAAAAAAAAAAAAAAAAAGTTTATCTAGCTTCTCTCTCTCTCTCTCTCTCTCTCTCTCTCTCTCTCTCTCTCTCTCATTTGCTTGCTTCTGTTTCTTTTTGAGACAGGTTCTTACAATATACTACAGGTTGGTCTTAAACTAGGCATTCTCTCAATGAGCAGACTTCATTCTCTTTGAAAAGTTCTGTGTATGTGTGTGTTGTGCATGTGGTGTGTGTGGTATATGTGTGTGTGTGTGGTGTGTAAGTTTGTGTATGGTGTGTGTGTGATATGTATGTGGCGTGTGTCTGTGTGTGTGGTGTGTATGTGGTGTGTGTGTGGTGTGCGTGTGTGTGGTTGTGCATGTGTGTATGCTGTGTGTGTACATGCATGTGCACATGTGCATGTGAAGGTCAGAGGCTGACATCAGGCGTCTTCCTCTCTCCCTCTCCACTGTGGTTTTGGGGACAGGGTCTCTCTCTCTGCACTGGAGCTCACTGATTTTGCTAGACTGACTAACCAGAGAGCTCCAGAGATCTACCCATTTGCTGTCACCCTAATGGTGGGGCACCAGGAGAATGCTGATACTCCTGGCTTTTAAAATGGGTGCCAGGGATCTGAACCCAGCTCGAGACACTTTTGGAGTAAACACTTTAACAGCGAAGGCATCTTCCAGCCTCTCCTGGAGCAACGCTTACGTGCCGCCCGCCCTCGCTTTCCAGAATGGCGTCTGCGCTGGTTCAGGGAGACTCGAAGCAGCATGGACTCTATCTCATGCTCACTTGGGGACATGGACACCCTTTACCCCTCACCCTGGAAGAACTGCAAACTCAGCCACCTAAGATGCAAGGTGTCACCACTCTGTCCCTTTTGGAAAACAGGATCATGGTAATTCAAAGTGGCGCTTAGCATTTGGTACAAAAGGGAACCAGAGAAGTCGGCATGGTGGCGACAAATGCTCCTGCAATGACAGTAGTCTTATCAAGCACAAGAAACTAGTTCATTTGGAATTAAAAAAAAATTTTTTTTTGAAACATGCTCTCATGTAGCCCAGGCTGGCCTCAAATTCACTGTGCATCAGAGGATGACCTTGAACCCCTGAGCTTCCTCTTCCCACCTCCTCAGTGCTAGGATTACAGGCATAAACCTTCATATCGAGTTTATGTGGTGTTGGGGATCAAATTTAAGGCTCCGTGTATGTCAGGGAAACACTCTACCAACTTTGCCCTACAACGCTTCAGCCCAGAACCCAAGCGAGTGACTTTTATTTCCTGGCGCCGAACACGTGTGGGGGAGGCAAAGTCCAGTCCAGACCTGGCTTGTGGACTCCACGTGGGGGTTCTTCAGCCAGCCCATCCCTGGCTGGCTGGTGCACTGATGGAAGTCCCCAGGCTTGTGCTAGTCCAGTGACCCAGGTAAAGGAGGGAGGATGGGTGAGGCTGGAGCAGCAGGCTATGGAGTTTCCCTTGGCCCTGACTTCCACAAGGGGCTCCAGTCCCAGTGTGATAAAAGAGGCATCAGTGGGAGCGGAGAGGATGAAGTAAGGGAGAAGATATGAGTGGCCCCGCCTGGCCCCCGGAGCCTGAGCCCGCCCCACCCTGCTCCACCAGGAGGCCTTGGAAAAGGACAGGCCTTTCCCCAGCCTCAGCCTGTGCCAGGCACCAAGGGAGCTAGCTTAATCCAGCCAAGCCCTGCCTGATCCCCAGACTTAGGGTGTAAATGTACACACACACTCTCTCTCTCTCTCTCTCTCTCTCTCTCTCTCTCTCTCTCTCTCTCTCTCTCTCTCTCTCTGTGTTCAAGTATGTGTATATGGACAAATGAGTGATGTGTGTGTGTGTGTGTGTGTGTGTGTGTGCGCGCGCGCATACGCGCTCGAGCGTGAGGGAGGATGCATATGTGCTTGCAGAGGTCAGAGACTGATGTCAAATTACTTCTTCAGTGTCATCGCCGTCGTATTTTTTAAGGCAGGGTCTCTCACTGAACCTGGAACTCACTGATTGGCTAGACTGCTTGGCCAGCGCCAGACATTATAAGCAGCTTTTACATTTTTTTTAAAAAAAGTATTTATTTAGTTTATATACATTGGTGTTTTGCTTGCATGCATGTCGTGCGAGAGTGTCAGATCTTCTGGAAGTGGAGTTACAGACATCTGTGAGCTGCCATGTGGGTGCTGGGAGTTGAACCCGGGTGCTCTGGAAGAGCTGCCTATGCTCTTAACCCCTGAGCCATCTCTCCAGCCCACTTTTTACATTTTTAAAAAATGTCTCTTTTTGAGACAGGGTTTCTCTGTGTAGCCTTGGCTGTCCTGGGCTTGCTCTGTAGACCAGGCTGACCTTGAATTTACAGAGATCTGTCTGCCTCTGCCTCCCAAGTGCTGGGATTACAGGCTTGTGCCACCACTGGTCAGTTTCTTTATTTTTATTTTTTTCATTTGTATGTCACAGCATATGTGTGAAAGTATGGGGACAACCCATGGGAGTCAGTTGACTCCTTCCACCCAGTGGGCCCCAGGCATAGAACTCGGGTAATTAAATTTGGCAACAAACACCTTTGCCCACTGAGTCATCTCCCAGCTCTGTAGTCAGCTCTGAACTCGGATCCTCCTGTCTGTACAGTAAGCACTTGGCCAGCTGAGCTATCCTCCAGTCTCAGAGTTTTCGTGTCCAGTCTATACCCAATCCTCCTCTTTGTCCCCCTCAACCAGATCTATATCCTAAGTCGGGATTACTTGAAATCTACCCAGGGGAACTGATGGGTATGCCTTGCTCCTCTGGGGAGCCCTACAGTTGAATCCACATGGGCCACCCGTTCCTGCAGGGCACCAGTGTTGGGGAAAGCTGTTGATTTCCAAGGTTTCTCTCCTCACACCAGTGCCAGCCCCTGAAGGCATTGGCATGTCCTAAGCCATCCTGACCCTCACTCCTCTCATGCCAGTGCTGGAACTGGGGAAAGGAATGCTTTCCAAGGCTGGGTGGAAGGCTGGCACCATGGATCTAGCCTGGACCGCGACCAAGCTGGATTCGAACCTGGTACCTTCCCCTGCTGAGACTCAGACAAAGAGCGAGTGTGTCCAAAGCATGGGGTTGGTTTCCTGCTTCGAGGGCGCCAGGATTCCCCAAAGCCACTCGAAGCCTGTGTCCTCCCAGCCACAGAGCTAAATGGCTTCACATTATCCGGGGATGTCACCCAGAGCACTTCTATGGTTGGAGGGTGGGCACCCCTGGATTGCTTGCTTGGCACACTGGCCTCAGCTGCCCTCGGGAGCAAGCCTTACTCATCCCCAGGCCCTGAGCAGCACAGATGGGGCTGTCCCTCTCCTGCCCTGCATTTCCACGGCAGGCTTCAGATGCTGCAGTTTTGTAACATCCCAGGAAACTGAAACATGTGCTCCTTCTCATACCCAGACACCTGTCAATCATCCTTTCTCTGCTGGTCCCTCTCCACCCTGGCTCCAGATGTTCTCCCCCTGAATTGTTTGGTTGAAACTGTTAGATCAGATTGCAGGTGCTCTACACTGCCCCCTTTTAAATTTAATTGTGTTTAATAGTAGTGTGTGTGTGTGTGTGTGTGTGTGTGTGTGTGTGTGTGTGTGTGTGTACATGCCATGGTATACATGTGCTGGTCAAAGGACAACTTTTGGGAGTCAGATCTCTTTCATCAAGGGTTCCAGAAATCAAACTCAGATTGCCCGACATATACACGCGTGCACATGCACACACACACACACACACACACACACACACACACACACACACACACCCCTTTCACCCACTGAGCCTTCTTGTCAGGCTACAGCTTCTGGTTTTTAAAAAATTATATTTATTATTAAATATAAGTATGTGATGGTGGGTAGTTTAGGTGTATGTTTTCTCTTTGCATCATGGGTTCTGGGTTGCAGAGATTGAAATCAGGTTGTTGGACTTATACAAAAGCCACTTTCAGCCACATGTACCACAGCATGCTTGTTGAGGTCAGAGAACGACTTTTGGGAGTCAATTGCCTCCTACCACGAGTCCTGGAACTTGAACTCTGCTGCTCTGGCTTGCTTGCAGGCCTCATTCCCCGAGGCGGTGGTTTTGTTTTTAGTCATGTAACCCCCTAGACTGGTCTTGAAATCCCAATGTAGCTGAGGTTGGCCTTGAACTCCTGATCTTCCTGTCTCTACCTTCAGGTGCTGGCATCACAGGTGTACACTGCCATGGCTGGACCACCCAAGTTCTATGAAAAAGTCACACCTCTCCTCTCCACTGCTTGAAGAAGACCAAGTCCCAGGTAAAGACACCCGCACAGACATGAAAAAGGAAAAAGAAAAAAAAAAAAAAAAACCCCACACACTTTAGGAAAGGGAGCCTAAGAAGTGCGAGGGCAAAGCTTCTAAAGACCCGCTTCCATTCCGCCTGCCTCACACAGGGATGGAGGTGGACAGTGGTTAAAGCTAACCGAGAGGACCCCTGAGCTCAGCGTCATGACAGAGTTACTCCCTCAGGATGGTGACCTCAGTCTGCTCTACACGTGAGCCAGGGCCTTAAGCCTGTCTGGGCTGACTCTGAGCCGTGGACTGGACGCTGGCCCTCACGCCGCCCGTGCTGACAGATTGGGTGTCTCCGGTGCGCCGGCGGCGGCTGCTAAGTGGCTTTCTGGCAGGGAGTCAGGGGTCACCTCATAGGCAGCTCTGATCCAAGCGGCTCTGGCCTGTTTGGGGGGGGGGGGGGGGCGCGGGGCGGGGGCGCCTCCCATGTCTGTCGGGTGCACGAGGCTGTGTTTATTGTCAACCCAAACCCAGACCCTGCCTGGTGGCTCTTGAGGAAGTAGCTATGGGAACTAGCAGCCCTCCCTTGGGACAGATGGCTCCCTGGCTAGAGGGGCCTTGGGGTGGGGTTTGTTAGCCCACAAGACTCAACTACCCATGTTCCTCACGAGACACAGGTGTAGGTACCTTCGGTGTCCTGAGTCCCGGTTTCTGAGTCCTACGCTCTGGCTTTGGGCCTGTGGAGGTGAGCAGGCCTCTCGTTCAGAGCCTGAGCATTTGGCAAGGCTTTAATTTCAGGACTGGTTCTGTGTGCATGTGTGCTTGTGTGTGTGTGTACAGATGCACATGCGTACATGCACGCGGTTGTGAATGTACACTGTGTGGAGTGTGTTTACTTCAATTGCCTTCCACTTTGCCATTTTTTTTTAAAGACAGAATTTCTCATTGTCTAGGGATCACTGATTTAGCTCGCCTGACTAGCCAGTGGGCCCCAGGGACCCCACCCCCACCCATCTACACTTCTCCTGTCTACCTGCCCCCTAGCTGGCATTATAAGACTGTACCCTGAATTTCTGTATTTTCTAATTAATTTAAATTATCTTGTATGTATGTATGTATTTGTGTATATGTAGACTTAGGTGTACCACCATGTACATGTGGACAATTTTTGGAACTCAGTTCTCTTTCCTCCCTCCATAGGCTCCAGAGGTCACACTTCGGCAAACCATAGCCTGTCAGGCTTGAGCAGCAAGTGCCTCTATCCCCTGAGCCGTCCCACCCAGCCTGTTTTCTAGCTTTATCTTTTACATTGGCTCTAGGTGTCAAGTGAAACTCATGTTCTCATACTTAGAACCAAATGCTTTACTAAGGGAGCCATCTCCCCACTCCAACCTTCACATTTGGAGACTTGACCTTTGCTACTTAGCATAGGCTGGCTTCGAACTTGCCACATACTTCCTGCCTCAGGCTCCTGAGGGCTGGAATTGCAGGCATGTCCTGCCACCTCCAGCTTTCATCTTGTTTTTTTGTTTTTGTTTTTGTTTTGCTTTGAGAAACTAGCTGGCCTGGAACTTGCCAGTTAATGTATGCTAGCTAGGCAAAGGAGCCCCAGGGGTCCACCCACCTCCTCCTCCTTAGCACCGAGATTAAAGTGTGCGCCATCTTGCCTGGCTTTTTATGTGGGTTCTGGGACTCAAACTCAGGCTTCCCAGAAAAATATTTTACCGAGTGAGCTGTAGCCCCAAAGTCCCCATCCCCTCCTTTTTCTGTATTTTTTAAAAAGGCATATATGTCAGGTTAAACCATGCTTGCCTTCAACACTCTGTATAACTGAGGCGGACCTTCAACTCCTTACCCTCCTGTCTCTCCCTCCAGAGTGCTGGGACTACAAATGGCACTACCAAACCCAGCTGTGACAGATCTCTGTGAGTTTGAGGCCAGTTTGGTCTACAGAGTGAGTTCTAAGATAGAAAGGCTGTGTAGTGAGACTCTTGTCGTATAAAACAAAATAAGGGGCTGGAGAGATGGCTCAGAGGTTAAGAGCACTAGCTGCTCTTCCAAAGGTCCTGAGTTCAATTCCTAGCAACCATATCATATGGTGGCTCACAACCATCTACAATGAGATCTGATGCCCTCTTCTGGCCTGCTGGCACACATGCATGTAGAATACTGAATATATAATAAATAAATCTAAAAAACAACAGTAAAACCCAAGATGGACAGGTCCTAAGGAATGACAACTGAGGCTGACTTCTGCCCTTGACAACTGTGTACATACATGTGTACTTACATACATGGAACAGAGGAACCCAGGTTGAAGGGATAGAAGGGTCTAGAAAACCAAACTCCTCGTAGTAAAACTTTGGCAATCAGAAAAGCTTACCCATGCATGTACGGATGTTTATATATTTGTGTGTGCATGTGCAAGCCAGGTGTATTTTCTTTCTTTCTTTTTAAGATTTATTTATTTATTATTATGTACACCTGCAGGCCAGAAGAGGGCATCAGATCACATTATAGATGGTTGTGAGCCACCATGTGGTTGCTGGGAATTGAACTCAGGACTTCTGGAGGAGCAGTCAATGCCCTTAGCCTCTGAGCCGTCTCTACAGCCCCTATGTTTTCATTTTGAAAGCTGTGAGTCTGGGAACCATTAGACATGTGCCTGTCACTTTGGTGAACCTCACTGGAGACACATGTTGAGGGGTCACTAGAGGTCTGGGCGGTCCTCGTTACACCTGGAAGTCCGTGGTCAAGGAAGGCTGAGGGTGAGCACATGCTGTGCACATGCAGTGTCCAGCTTCCCTGTCTGCTTATCCTCCTAGGAAAGAGAACTGGGCGTTCAAAGTCTAGGGGAAAAATCTATAAAAGCACCAATAACCACTCATGTTTCTCAAAATAACATTGTTAGGAAGGACTCTGAAGTAAAGAAACAGTATTTTGCACATCCTAAATCAGTCCTGCCGGGTCAGGCAATAAATTTCCACCTATCATCTTTCCTGCGCACGAGAAATAACCGTGCCTCCACCAGACCCTGGCCCCACCCTGCCCCGCAGCTCTGCTTTACCCAGACACCCATAAATCTCTTCTTCTTCCACAAACTCTTCCTGGGAAAGGCTCCACTCTCTGTGCCGGCTCTTCCGTCCAAACGCTCAACGCCTTCAAGATTTTATGATTTCGGCTTGTTGACTTGGCCTCCTGGGTCCTTCCCTCGGTAGGCGGCCATCGAGAGAGAGGCTAGAGGTTTTGGGTGACCTCAGCCTCACCCCTTGCCTGGCCTGAGCTAGAGGATCTCACAAACAAGATCCTCACAGCTGCCAGAGGGGGCCCCAGTGGCTGCTTACCGGGGGCCTTCAAGGGCACAGATCCTGGTCTGGGGTTGTCTCTGTACACCCCCAAACAGGCCCTGAACCCAGCACCCTGAGCTTCAACTTTGAGGTTTTGCTTGATCCAAATCTCACACTCTATGTCCCTCCTCCCCGCCCCCCCCCCCAGCTTCTTCTTTCTATGAGAGACTCCCAAGGGGGAGCAAAAACGAGGTACAATGCCTGTCATCTCATTTGTGTCACAGGTAGCCCTGGATGTCCTCTGAGCTATAGTCACCGAGACCTAAATAAAAGTGTAGCTAGCTGAGGGCTGGGCGTGTAGCTCAGCTGATAAGGTGCTTGCCTGGCACGCACACAGCACTGCATAAAACGGGCATGTCAACTCCATCTTGTAATCCCAGGATTTGGGAGGCAGATGCAGGAGAATCAGGAGTTCAAGGCTCCCCTCGGTTAGTCAGTTGAAGGCCAGCCTAGGCTACATCGAGACCCTGTCTCGAAACAACAACAACATCTATCAGTGTTTGAATGACTTGGGAGTCCAAGCTCTCATCTGGTCCTAGGCAACTGTCCCAGGAGGTGAGTAGGGGCACTCCTAACTTATTCCTAAAGGCCCGTGTTACTATTTGTTTATAAAATATCCCTCACAGGCTTGTGCATTTGAACTCTAGCTCCCCAGCAGGTGGCACTGTACTGGGATGCTGTGGATTATTTAAGAGGTGGCACCTAGCTAGAGGAAGTGTCCTACCAGGACATTGGGATTTAAATTTTATTTCTTGGCCCTGCTTCCTGGTACCCTGAGGTACAATCAAAGTGACGGCAGAGGGCTCTGTCCCCATGAAACTTGGAGTTAAAATTAAAACCTTCTTCCTTTCCCTAAGTCTCTTCTTTGGCTTTTCTTGTTGTTGTTTTGTTTGAGACAAGGTCTCTTTATATAGCCCGGGATAACCCAACACTTGCTACAGAGCTAAAGATGACTTTGATCTTCCTGCTTCTACATCCTGAGGGCTAGGATTACAGGTGCATGCCACCACGCCTGGTTGGTGGGATGCTGGGGATGGAACCCAGGGCTTTGTGCATGATAGGGAAGTAATCCATCCCCAAGGCTGCTGCTCCTCAGGTATTTGGTTACAGTGATGGAAGAAGTAACCCGTATAGTGTGCAAGAAACCCAGAGGGTGGTGGTGACGGGGAGCTGGGGGGAGGGGATGAGGGCTGTTCTCATTTCATTTCTATTGCTGTGATAAAATGCCCTGATGGTTCCAGGTCACTGTCTATCAGAGTAGAGAAGTCAAGACAGTTGTTTAAAACTAGCCATACCACACCCCCTGTCAAGAGTGGAGAGGAACGACTGCATGCATGCTTGTTTGCTTGCTCGCTTCTTAGTTGAATTTCCCGACTTCCACGCTGTCTGGGAACTGCCCCACCCCCTGCCCCGCCCATTATGGAACGGTGACATGGGATGGGCACCCTGTCTTAGTTAGGGCTTTTATTTCTGTGAAGAGACACCATGTCCATGGCAACTCTTATAGAGGCAAACATTTAATTGGGGCTGGCTTACAGTTCAGAGGTTTAGTTCATTGTCCTCATGGTGGGATAGTATGGCGGCACGCAGGCGGACACGGTGCTGGAGAAGGAGCTGAGAGTGATACATCTTGATCTGAAAGCAGACAGAAAGAGAGTGAAATTCCACCTCCTAATGATGCCGTTCTCCATGGGCCAAACATTCAAATATATGAGCCTATGGGGGCCAAACCTATTCAAGCCACCACTTTCCACTTCTTGGCCCCCATAGGCTTGTAGACATAACATATTGCAAAATGCATTTAGTCCAACCTCAGAAGTCCCAATAGCCTATCACTGTCTCAAAATGTTTAAAAGTCTCTTCTAAGATTCATGCAATCTCTTAACTGTAATCCCCCTGTTTAAAAAAAAAACAGATCACATATTTGCAGCATCACAGGATATACATTACCATTCCAAAATGTCACAGTGAGGAATTACTGGACCAAAACAAGAGCCCCCCCCCCAAAAAAAAACCCATCTGGACAAACTCCAAACTCTCCATGTCTGAAGTCAAACTCCTTTCAGCTTGGTTGAGTGTAACACAATTCCTTCTCTTGGGCTGGTTCCACTCCCTGTGAGCAGCCCTCCTCGGCAGGTATCCCACAGTTCTGGCATCTCTAACACCTTGGGGTCTCCAAGGCAACTTCAGCTTCGCAGCTTCCTGTCCCAATGTCTGGGATCCACACATGGTCTTCTGGGCTCCTCCAAAGGGCTTGGGTCACTTCTCCAGCTCTGCCCTCTGTAGCTCTCCAGGCTCTGGCCACCTCTGCTCTGCTGCTGCTGCTGCTGCTGCTGCTATTCTTGGTGGCCATTCCATAATACTGGCATCTCCAATATGCTGGGGTCTTCTGCTGCAACTAGGCTGCACTTTCACCAGTAGCCTCTCACAGGCTCTCTTCCTTCACCAACGGCCTTTCCTGGCCTCTCACAGTGCCAAGCCCCAGCTGCTCTCCATGACCCCTTCAGGCCTTCAAACCCAGTACCACCTGGGTAACTCTTACACATTATCAGGTCTGATTGCCAGCATTATGTCTGTCTCTGGAATGAAGCTTCTTTATGCCCTCAGAAAACACTTTCCAGAATATTCTGCCTCAGTGGCACTGGCCTCTTCTATACCATTGCTAATTTCTTAGTTCCGGATAAACAGCACCAATTGTCCCATTGACCTCTTCTATTCTTGACTCTAAAGCCAGAGCCACATGGCCGAAGCCGCCAAGCTCTGATGTTTGCTGTGGCTGAAACATAGTCCCCTTGTTCTATTTCATCTTCATCAGTTTTCTGTTTTTGATGATTTCCTCCACTGTTTAAACTTGGCTGTCCTGGAACATGCTCTGTAGACTGACCTTGAACTCAGCGATCTGCATGCCTCTGTCTCCTGAATGCTGGAATTAAAGGAGGGTACCACCATGCCTTGGACCTAAGCTTCTCTATCCTTGGAATTGCTCTGGGCCAGGCTGGCCTTGAGCTCAGAGATCTGCTTGCCTTTGTCTCTTGGTATTAAAGACATGTACTAAACTGCCTGAACCTACACTTTTCTTTAATTCCTTTTCACAAGATCTTTATAAGCATGGCCACTATGCCTCAAGATCTGGATCCCAGGTGTGCCTTCCACTTCTGGACTGTAGTTCATTCCAGATATAGTCAAGTTGACAGTGGAGAACAGCCATCACAATCTATCCCTTGTCACACGGTCATGTCCACATGAAAACAATAACCAGGTCACAATAACACCTAACATGATATAACTATCCCTTGCTCAACTGCAAACAGATAAGCAATAAGCTGATCTAGGTGGAATCTCGCCCCGAGGTCACTACTCCCTTAATTCCATTTAATATCCTTGAACGCAGGATTTGTCTGGTGCTCCTTTAATCTCTGAACCATACATTTTGTATTTTTCTTTTCTTAATTTGCTATGTCTGATCAAAAAGCTCTTCTGTAGGCATTCATTCTTAAATTATTTTATTTAGAGATCCTTAATGCCTCTACTTCCCTTCTCCCCTCCCCCCAGCCCTAGGAAGGTTTATAAGGGACAAAGGACATAGACCCCTTTAGTCTCAGTTCCAGCTGGTTAGGGTTGTCAGGTTCTTTGGGGACAATATCAATCTCACTTGTCAGGCTATCCAGCAGCAGCTTTCTTCCTTCTTTGACCATCTTCTTGAAGACTCTGTTTCTCTCAGAGCATCCCTTGAAGCATCCTTGAAGCATCCCTCCTCTCTTTGGGCCCTGGTTATTTCTATCGCCTCAGAGTCCTCAGACATAAACTAACTCCAGCTGGCAAAGACCACATCCCTGTCTGAGCCTCATAAGGCTGTTATCAGCTGTGGAACAGCTAAAAGCATCTACATATGGCACACTTGGGATTAAAACAAAAGCCTATTTACATAACATAACTGAGTTTTTAGAGAAACCAAAACTTCCACTACGTTCTTCATAAGAGTGAACCACAGGACAGAGTCCACGCTAGGCTGTTTTGAGTTTTCCTGTGTCAGTACAATTAATCTAAATATCTTAGCTTTAACCTTAGGCAGACTTTTCAGACAAGGGCAAAAAGAAGCTACACAGTCTTTAGCAAAATATCACAAGAATAGTCTCTAAGCCACATACTAAAATTCGTCTCCTCTCAAACCTCTTGAGCCAGGCCCCCAGGGTTCTAATCACCCTCAGCACCATTGAATTCCATCTTCCTACTAGGATGGCCCATTAAGCCCCACTTCAGGCATTCCACTGCTTTCCAAATCCAAAGACCCCAAATCCACATTCCTCCAAACAAAAACGTGGTCAGGCCTATCACAGCAGTACCTCAGTCCCTGGTACCAATTTCTGCCTTCCATGTTCCTAATAGTATGGCCAACTTCTGTCTTAGTTAGGGTTTCATTGGTGCGAAGGGACAGCATAACCAAGGCAATCCTTCTAAAGGCAAACATTTAATTGGGGGCTGGCTTACAGTTTTCAGAGGTCCAGTCCATTACCGTCATGGCAGGAAGCACATGGTGAGAGTCTGAGAAGGAGCAGAGAATTCTATATTTTGATCTGCAGGCAGCAGAAGGGGACTGTCTTCCGAAGGCAGCCAGGAAGAGAGGCTCTGACTCCACACTCGGACAGAGCCTGAGAATAGGAAACCTCAAAGCCCACCCCAACAGTGACCCGCTTCCTCCATCAAGGCCACGCCTCCTAATAGTGCCACTCCCTGTGAGCCAAGCAATGGAACACATGAGTCCATGAGGACCAAAGCTGGTTAAACCACTATCATTCCTTCACTGAGCATCAATCAAGACAATCCCCTATAGGCATGACCACAGGCCAACTTGATGTAGAAAATTTCTCATCAAGCCCCTCTCCCAGGTGATTCTGGGTTGTGTCAAACTGACAATAGAAACGATCCAGCACCAGACCATGGGGCTTCCAGGCAAGAGGAAGACTGAGAAGGAAGCCTAACGCTATGGAGAGTTGAGTCCCATTTGCAGGATTATGGTGATGCCCGTGAACGGGGAGACAAGGGCTGGAAGTGAGTGATTAGAGCTGTGGACCTGGCTGGAACAGGTAAGCGTAAGTTTTCCCTCATGGATGACAGTGCAAGCAGGGCTGTGAGTGCTGTAAGATTTGAATATTAGCAAAATTAATCATTCATGGAGAGGAATGAGCTAGAAGACAGTCACCTCCCCTCAAACCTTACCTCTAATCAGCTGGAAACGGATTCACAGACCTACTGCCCAAAGCTACAGACCGTGATGTTTCTAGAAGAAAGCACCGAAGAAATCCTTGTGGCCTTGAACTGGTTCTGCTATATTGGTACAATTCTAAAAGAAAGCGCAAAATGGGGCTGGAGAGGTGCTCAGAGGCTAAGAGAGGCCACTGTCCTTCCAAAAGACCTGGGTTCAGTTCCCAGCACCCATGTGGTATCTCACAACCATCTGGGACTCCAATTTCAGGAGATCCAGCATGTTCCTCTGATCTCGGAAGGGATCACATTAGTGGTTCTCAGCCTTCCTACTGCTGCAACCCTTTAATACAGTTCCTCATGTTGTGGTGACCCCCAACCTTAAAATTGTTTGGTTGCTACTTCATAACTGTAAATTTGCTACTGTTTTGCATTGTAATGTAAACATCTTATATGTGTCACCCAGAGGGGTCACGGCCCACAGGTTGAGAACCAATGCATTGCAAGCACATAATTTCACATAGGTTCCTAGGTAGACACATGGCTAAACACTGAATCAATCTTAAAAATCAAAATGGCAACATGGCTATTATTTTAAAAGCACAAATATAAAATGTAAAGTATCAATAAATTGCATACCATCCCAATAAAAAAAATTTACTTCTTCTAAGATACTATTATAGTGTCTTAGACAAAGGCAAGCCAAAGTCTGGAATTTTTTGTAAAACACATATCCAACAAAGGGCTTGTATCTAGAATATAGAGGAACATTTAAAACTCAATTGTGAGATGGAAAACAACTTGACTCAACAAAACAAAGAAAAAGTTAAAGTTCTTGGCCAGGCGTGGTGGTGCACGCCTTTAATCCCAGCACTCGGGAGGCAGAGGCAGGCGGATCTCTGTGAGTTCGAGGCCAGCATGGTCTACAAAGTGAGTCCAGGACAGCCAAGGCCACACAGAGAAACCCTGTCTCAAAAAAAAATATATATATAAGTACTCATTTATGTTGAGTAGGTATGTAAACTAGTGTAACCATTTTTGGAAACAGTTTGACAGCTCCTTCCTTCCTTCCTTCCTTCCTTCCTTCCTTCCTTCCTTCCTTCCTTTCTTAAATAAAAATTACATTGAGGGACAGCGAGATGGCAGGTAAAGGCACTTGCTACCAAGCCTGATGACCTAAGTTCAACATCCCTAGGACCCACAGGGTGGAGAGAGAGAGCTGACACCCCAAAGCCCTCATGTGACCCCCACACATGCACTTTAATATGCACAGGCGTGAGCACATTGCACACATAAATGAATAAATGGCTGAGTGAATGAACGTAAAAAAGCACCCAATAAGGAGGCTAGCAGTATGAATTGGGCTTCATAAAAATTGAAAGTGTCTGATCATCAAAGGACCCTGTTAGCTTTGAATTTAATCTGTGGCGATTAGTCACATTAGAAGTTGTTGACCTAGGGAGGAGAATAGGGTAAAAGTGGGAGGGAGGGAAGAACAGGAGGATTCAAGTGATGGGAATAACAATTGAATTGTAATCTGAATAAATTAATTAAAAAAAAAAGAAGTTGTTGATGGGGGCTGGAGGGATGGCTCAGGGATTGAGCACTGGCTGTTCTTCTGGAAGACCCAGGTTCAATTCCCAGCACCTACATGGCTGCTCACAATTGTCTGTAACTCCAGTTCCAGCCTCACACAGACATATTTCATATAGACAAACATGTGGACAAACATCAATGCAACTAAAGTAAAAATTAAAAAAAAAATAAATGTGTGTGTGTGTGTGTGTGTGTGTGTGTGTGTGTGTGTTGATGGACTGAGGATAGACACAGGGGAATGTTCTAGAATGACGGAAATAAGTCATCCATAGGAAGATGAGTTACATTAGTACACGTTCCAGCTTCCTTTCTGTTGCTGTGATAAACACCACAGCCAAAAGCAACTCAGGGAGGAAGTGTTTATTTCCCTTTCTATAATCTGATAATAGTCCCACACTGAGGGGTGACACCTAGGCGGGACCTTGGAGAAGAAGCCATGCAGGAAGGCTGTGTTAGCATGATGCCCCCAGTGTGCCTAGCAACCTATGATGTCATTATCTGCCCGCCAGCCATTAGGTGGGCCAGCTGCCCAGGATATAAAAAGGGCAAACCCACCTCATCTCTCTCTCTCTCTCTCTCTCTCTCTCTCTCTCTCTCTCTCTCTCTCTCTCTCTCTCTCTTTCTCTCCTCTCTTACCCCTTCCTTGTTCCTCTTTCTCTCTTCCTCTCTTGCCCCTCTTGATCCTCTCTTGCTTCTCTTTCCCTTCCTTTCTCTGTCTCTGTCTCTCTGGGGTGCCCCTCCATCTTTCCTGCTCTCCCTTGTGTCTATAATAAACTCCATATCATATCTGTTGCCTGAAACCTCATATTTAATCATTACAGGCTGCTTGCTAGCTTGTTCTCTGGCTTGCTCAGCTTTCCTTATTTTTTGTTTTGTTTTGTTGTTTCTTGTTTTTTGCTTTTTTTGGCACAGGGTTTCTCTGTGTAGCCTTGGCTGTCCTGGAGTCACTTTGTAGACCAGGCTGCCCTTGAACTCACAGTGATCTGCCTGCCTCTGCCTCCTGAGTGCTGGGATTAAAGTCGTGCGCCACCACGCACGGCTCAGCTTGCTTTCTTATACGTCCCAGGACCACCTGCCATTGAACTAACATTGCTGCTGCTGCTGCTGCTGCTGCTGCTCACAGTGGGTGGGGTCTCCCACATCAATCATCAAGACAAACATGACCACACACCAATCCAGTCAAGGCAATTCCTCAACTGAAGCAAACTCTTTTCAAGTGACTAGATTGTGTCAAGATGATGATAAAAACTAGCGAAGATGGTGTGTGTCTTCGTGTGGACTTCAGGAATGCATGTGGCATGTGTGTAGACCCATCCATGCACATGCATGCAGAAGCCAGCACAGGATGCTGGTGGGGTGGGGTATTTCTCTCTCTCTCTCTCTCTCTCTCTCTCTCTCTCTCTCTCTCTCTCTCTCTCTCTCCTCCTTCCTTCCCTAAAAGCTTGCTAGTTCAGCTAAGATGACTGGCCAGCAAGCTGTCTGTTTCCACCCTCTAATTCTGGGGTTCCCCGTGTACATAGCCATGCCTAGGTTTTTACATATGTACTAGGGATTTGAACTCGAGTCTGCATGCTTGCAGAGCAAGCACTTTTACCCATGGAGCCACCTCCCATTCAGACAAGTGCTTTTTGTAGATATCTACATCATCAAACCTGAGGCTGATGAAAATGGATTAGTGAGAGTCTAGAGACCCGGATGATGGCAGTCTCCCTGGGGACTCCAAGTTCTTCGTGATGATTCTTCCTCTCAACATCAACCAACCATCCCCTCTCAGTTGCTTAGGCAATGCCAGAAGGTCCCAGGTTGGTCCTCAGTTACCAGACTCCTAGACACAGTGAGAGCAGGGACGCCTGGGGCCACCAGGCAGGACCACACAGTATTGGCAGCTGTTTGGAGGACCTGGGCTCTCCTGGGAATTCAATCCTTTCTGGGTGCTGGAGTTCTAGTGGTTCAACTAGAGGAGTTTGCAGGGTGTCTCGGAGTAGCCCAGTAGGTGGTCATCTGGTCACCATGGTCATCCTCCAGGACTTCTGTCTTCAGAGACAGTAATATGCTTGGGAAGTGGCCTGTGCTTTGTCAGACTGTCAACACGCCATAAAGATGAGCCTGCTGTGAGCCACTGTCCTGCACACCCTGGCCCCTGCCTCTAGGGCAGAGGTCCTTCTGTTCTGACAGCCATGCTCCCTCTTCCTGGCTACTGGCTTGCTCTTCCCCCGCCCTCTCAAACAAACATATCCGCCCAGGGCACAGCAGCACAAACATCCTAAAAAGGTACCAAGCCAGACTCTAACTCCTCACTGGAAAATTCCAGGCAGGAGCTCTACCACTGAGCCATACCCCAGCCCCTCATTGGGGGATTCTAGGCAGGTGCTCTACCACTGAGCCACACCCCAGCCCCTCACTGGGGGATTCTAGGCAGGTGCTCTATGACTGAGCCATACTCCCAGCCCCTCACTGGTAGATTCTAGGCAGGTACTTGCCAGGCAGGTGCTCTAATGTAGAGGTATGCTTTGCAGCCCCTCACTGGGGCATTCTAGGCAGGAGCTCTACCACTGAGCCATGTCCGCAGCCCCTCACTGGGGGATTCTAGGCAGGTGCTCTACCACTCAGTACATTGCCAACCATTTTATAAACATTTATTGATTTATTAACATTGTGTGTGGGGAGTGCATAATTGTGCCATGGAGCATGTGTGGAGGTCAGACTTACAGGCAGCCCCTTTATCCACTGAGCCACCTTGTTGGGCTCCATATAAAAAGTATTGTTGTTCTTGTTTTTAAGTTTTAAGATAGGGTTTTGCTAAGTCACCCAGGCTGGTCTTAGATTTATGATCTTCCTGCTTCAGCCTCCTCCCAAGTGGCAGAGATGAAAGACTTGAACCACTAGGGCCTGGGCTCATAGCCTCCTTTTTAGTGAAGGGGAAATTGAAATCGTGAGAAGTGAAGAAGTTGGCTGAAGCCATATTTCTGTGTAGGGGGCGAAGCCAGGCCTGGCCGATGGTGTCTATATCTTTAGCACTCCAGCCTGGGGAGTTGTCAGTGGGCCCCAGGGTATAGGTAGAGGGGTGAGCCTCCTTCAAACCCAATAGACACAAATACACAGGCTTGAGTGCACACCCGTCTTGTATATACACACACACCTCTTTGTTGCAAGTGAAAGCACCCCCTCATCAGCTCCTCTGGGGGTGACAGGCCCTCCCTCTCGCTGTGAGGCTGGGGAGATGGGGAGATGATGGATGAGGAGCCTCAGCAGGATGGCATGCAGGCCCCTTCCAAACTGGGGCGTCACCCAGAATAAAATCATGAGGCAAACACGAACAAGCCTGTAAACACGAGCAGACAATAGAGGAGACAGGCCCTGGGGCTCCATAAAGAAAGACGTCCGGCCAGGCCAGAGCTCAGGGCTTGCTTGGCTCGGGGGCAGCTGAGGGGATGTCGGGCGGGCGGGCGGGGGGCTGCTCCGGGCTTGGCTGGGACAGACGTCTCGGGCCATGGCTGGCCCACGCAGCTCGGGAGTTGGCCAGGAGGCTTGGACTCAGCACAATAAACAACAGAGAAAGATAAATCGCAAATGTGTCTGGGGATCGGTGGGGAGTAGGAAGAGGTGAACGGGGGTCACCAGGAGGCCCGTCTCTTTTCTTCTTGGTCATTGCCCCTGCTGAGAGGAGGGCCCAGCGTTCCAGGGGACTTAAGTCTTGGAGCCCACAGAGCTGCTGGGGGTGATTGGAGGTGGTGGCCCAGAAAAATAACAACGGGGCCTTTGAAAAGAATTTCTACCTGGAAATTTCCAGATAGCTGTTTTGAGCCGAAGGGCTGCTAGGCAGATAGGTTCAGCTCTGGAGAACTGAGCTGGGAAGGTGGACTCTGGGCAGGAGAAGGTCTTCCTCATTGGCTTCTTCTGTACCCTGACTCCTCATCATGGCCCCCATGGCTAGGCAACAAGCATGGAGCTCCATCTCTACCACCCCCACTCTCAACTTCTGCCTCCAGGGCTTCAGGACGGGGGAGTTGCTCAGCGGGAAAAGCACCGTACCCCGATACAAGCCAAGTGACCGGAGTTTGGTCCCCAGAGCCCAAGGAGAGAACTAACTCCGCAGAGCTGTCCTCCTCTTTCCCTAATTATGCTGCGGCACATCCCTACAGTCGCTCTCTTGTTAACTTACCGTGAACCCCGCCTCTGTCCAGTGTGTTACTTGTACATTAATTGCTACAATCAACATACAGACAGAGCTTAGGGGGCGGGTGGCTGCCCAGTGGCTCAGTCGTCAAAGCGCTTCATTTATAAACAGAGGACACCTAAATTCGATCTCTAGAGATGCGTTAAAAAATAAATAAATAAAAAGCTGGGCACGAGACATGATGTTGTAATCCCAGAGCACAGATGAGTAAAAATTTAAGGGTAAGAGGGTTTATTTTGGCTCATGGTTTCAAGGACTTCAGTCCACCTTAGCAGGACCGATAGGGCAAGAGTCGTGGTAGCTGCCCTGTAGAGCAAGGGCTATTCACAGGGTAGAGGTTGGGGATGGTGGTAGGAGGTGGGGGGATGGTGGGTGGGTGGTGGAGTGGGAGGGAGTAAAGGGCTGAGATCAGCTGAAACTAGATGAGGTTATGACATTTAATAGTCCACCCGTCCTGCCACTGTGGCCTCCCAAAATAGCTCCACCTGTTGGGGAACAAGTGTTCAAAACATGTTGGGGACATTTCAGATTCCAATACCGTGTGATTAGTTCTTCTTCTCAACACCCACCACAGAAGGTGCTATCTGCTCCCCTACAGTCCACTGCTTCTTCCCGGTCCAGCCACTGCCACCTCACCTGCTCCATACTGCCCTATGAATTAGCTTACTCCACTTCTCAAAGCTCTTCCCCCAGAGTCATTAGGATAGAGAACTAGTGGCAGGTGCATTTGGTTTCTTATTCGTTAACTATTTTTTTCTATTCCACTCTTCAATCCCCCCCAACCCACCCCCCCAAAACACCTTGTAGGGCCATGCCCTCCATCAAAAGAACTTATGACACTTCTTTCTAGAATGCTCTTGAACTCTCTTCCCTGTTCTGGGCAAGGAACATAACCATGTTGGTGGGAATGAATAGAAACAACAAAGTAACCGAAAAGGGGTGTGGAAAAAACAGCCATTCCTGCAAAAGAGCTTAAGGATGGGATGTGTCAGTCAGTTTCCTCAAAGGAGGAAGACTTGAGACAGAGTGTGGGTGGAGTGTCATGGGTGACCTTAAAGCAGCTGCAATGGATAGTCTTCACCCAGTGTGGATGATGGCTTCCCTTTACCCACACAGATGGAGCTCTCTTCAATTAATCTCCACCCCAGCCATATACTCTAGCACCTCCCTAGGCAAGATCACAGGCAACTGCAGAACTTCATATACATGGCTAGGAGGAGGCGTTGGAAACTCAGATGAAGGTCCAACATCCATGGCCTCCGGTACTCCCTAAGATCACTTGGGCTGAGTCCCCATTCATCAGCAGCCCCGCCCCAGAGTATCTTGGAGTGTGGGTCTCACCTCCAGGCACCATCAACCAGCACTGGGGCAAATGAGCTTTCACTCTAAGGAAACCAGTGCCAGCAACAATGCCTGGCTTAGGGATAAGCATGTCTCTGCCTTGGCTTTGCAGCCCTGCTACCTGAGGGGTACAGAGGGAGGAGCCTATGATGGTGTGTTAGCAGGAGGAATTCTTTCATCTTCTTTCACAGCAGAGATCCTGGAGACCACCCAGTTCCCACTACTTCCCCCACAGGGATATGTCAGGGTGTTTTCTTCAGGCTAGGAGTGTCCCAAATCCCCCCCCCCCAATTCTTTGAGGATGGGCCCTCAAGTGTCTCATGATGAAACAGAAACTCCCTAAAGGAGAAAGGCAATAGAGTCATTGTCAGTGTGTCTGACCAGCTGTATGGGTCCTAACGTCTAGCTTTGTAGATAGGGGGACAGAGGCCCCGAGAGGGCCTGGCTATTTGGATACTGCGGTGGCTGATCTTGATTGTCGACTTGATGACGTTTAGAACCACTGTGAAAAGGAACTTCTGGGCTAGTCCATGATAGAGTTTCTAGGTTGGATTAATCAAGGAGGAGAGACCCATCCTGAATGTGGGCAATGTCATCCCATGGGCTGGAGTCCTGGACTAAATAAAAAGAAATGGAACTGAACCCTAGCATCCATCTCTCTCTGCTTCCTGACTGTGATTGTCATGTGACAAGCCTCTTGCTCCTGCTGCCATGCCCTCCCCACCATGATAGACTGTATCCCCTCAAACTGTGAGCCAAATTAACACTCTCTTCCTTAAATTGCTTTTGTCAAGCACATATATATATATAACTCATAGAAACAAAGTGGCCTCTGGAAGGCTCCTATGTTAAGGCCTTGGTCCCAAGTCTGTGGACTCAATCTTTATTTTTCTTTTTTTGTATATTTTAATGTATTTTAATATCAGACTTTTGGAAACACAGAAAACAGATAGCATTAAAAGCATGTACTTGCATATAAGACAATCCAGAAAAGTGAATGGTGAATGGTCAGAATCTGCCATGTGGTGCAAATGCTACAAACACCATTTAGTTGCTATCAATAAAAATGTTTTACTTAGCCAGGCACGGTGGGACACACCTGTAATCCCAGCACTCAGGGAGGCAGAGGCAGGAGGATCTCTGTGAGTTGCAGGCCAGCCTGGTCTACAAAGCAACTCCAGGAGAGTTAAGGCTACACAGAGAATCCATGTCTCAGGGGGAAAAAAGCCAAAAAATTACTTATTAAAAAAAATTTCATATGCTAACATTGTCCAGAAATTTTTTAACAGGTTTATTCATAATTGGTATGAAATTGAACTGTTGAATGTGTTCACTGAAATATTTTGACTTGCATTAATGCTTTATATCTTGCATTTATACTAAAAATTCACATGTAAATGAAAATACGAAAGCTGCCAAAGCCTGATTGCTGCCCCCTACTTTTCCACTCGCAATCATATACTTAAGTATCCTTTGATCCCATGGGGAAAATATTTAACATTCAGAACTACTGATAACAGGAAGAAGAGGAGATTTTTATTTTTGAGAATGAAATGTTTCCTCTCATAGTGAACTCTTAATCCTCATCTCAGTGAATGCAGCGTGCCAGCTGGGCATCTTTTGGCTCAGCGGTTACACATCTGGCACAGATAGCATACAGATTGGTATCTTCCCAAAGGCCAACCTTGTTCATTCCCTGCCAAACACCAATAGCTACACTCTGGAAGTGCAGGGCTGTTTTGAAGTCCTGAGCAATATCTCAAAACAGACACTGCAAGGGGAGTTTGAGAATCAAAATTTCAGGGGGCCTCTGATACTGTTTGGTTTCACGTTGCCATAGTACCAGTCTACCATGATGAAGTTTCTTCACGCACCCTTAACACACACACACACACACACACACACACACACACACACACAGAGGGTGCACTCTTGTGAGTGCACATTTTGTAGCCATATGTTTCCTGGGTGCTTAGCCACCAGTGTATCTGTGGGCAGTGGGCTCCGTACCAGCCATGGTATGGGCACCTCCCACTTCCCCTAACTCCATCGGTTGGATCTCGGCGGCACTGGCATCAGAGAATGGCAGCACTGTGAGCACAATTCAATCTTTTATTTTCTTTTTCATATTTATTTATTTTAAATGTTTTGGTTGCAGGTATGTATTGCACTGTGTGTGTATGTGTTTGTGGTGTGTATGTGTGTGTGTGTGTGTGTGTGTGTGTGTGTGTGTGTTGTCCACAGACGCCAGATGAGGGCATTGCATGCCCTGCAACCGGAGTTACAGATGGTTGGGAGATACCATGTGGCGTGGGACTTCTAGAACTGGGATCTAAATGAGGAAGGAGATCATTGGGGGTTTGTCTTCAGGGGCCATATATTTTCCCAGGCTCCCTCCTCTTCCTCTGTCAGCTTCCAGGTCACCAAGAAGTGAGCAGCTTCCATCCACCATGCCCTCTTGCCATAATGTTCAGTCTTGCCACTGAACTTCAAAGCAATGGTGACAGCTAACCGTAGACTGAGACTTTTGACCCTCTAAGTCCAAATGAATCCTTCCTTCTTTAAGTTACTTCTTTAAAAAAAAAAAAAAGGCATTTGTTTATTTGTTATTTGTACAGTAGTCTGCCTGCATGTGTTCCTGCCTGCCAGAAGAGGGCACCAGATCTCATTATAGATGGTTGTGAGCCACCATGTGGTTGCTGGGAATTGAACTAAGGACCTTCAGAAGAACAGCCAGTGCTCTTAACCTCTGAGCTACCTTGCCAGAGCCCTTAACTTACTTCTTTCAGGCATCTGGTTACAATAAGAGAGACTAACGCAGGGGTCACCACCTTACCCATACAGCCAGGAAATAGTAGAGACAAAACTCAAATCCAAGTCACTCCAGGCCCCAGCTGTTCCAGATGAGGCCTCCGCAGAGGTAAGCAGCCAGGCTGTCTCTGACTGACACCAATTACCCATGTCTCTTCTTGCCTCTAAGATCCCATTAGCCGCTGCAGATCCTGTAGGCTTTGGGGGTTAGATTTTTGTGTGGGTGTCTATATATGTGTATATGAAGTGTTTGTGTGATCACAGAAGCACACTCTGTGTGTGTGTGTGTGTGTGTGTGTGTGTGTGTGTGTGTGCGCGCCCGTGGGCACGCGTGTGTGTAGGCCAGAAGACAATCCCAATTTCTGTTTAAGGTCTTTCCCTGTCATGAACTTCACTAAATAAATTAGCCAAGCTGGCCAGAGATCCCTAGGGTTCGTCCTGTCTCTGCCTCCCCGGGCTGGGATTACACACATGTGCTACCGCATCTGGGTTCTTAGGTGGGTGCTAAGTTTCAAGCTTAGGTGCTCATATGCAAGGCATCAGGGAGGGGACGGAAAGAGGAGGTGAAGAGAGAGCAGAGCAAGAGGAAGGAGAGGGGAGAGGAAAGAGAGGCGAGGAGAGGAGAGAGGAGAGACAGAGAAGAGACTATGAACAGATTGACTTGGGAATTGTGGTTGAGTTTGGTGGCATGGTGGATCTGGCACGCTCTGGGTAAAGAGGAACCTAGCATCTGGCAGCAGGGTGAGGCTCACCTGCTGAGTGAGGCAGGACCCCTTGTGTGGGGAGTAGCATGTTGGGGATAGAGAAGAAGGGTGTCCTGAGGGATGGCTTACTCTGTGGACCCCCACTTCTCTCCCTACTTAGAAATGCCTTCCCAAAATATCCTTGCTTCTCAGGTCCGGATTCCCTTCTCCCATACTGGACCTCACTGGACCCCCCATTTCTGCCCCAGAAGGGCAATGGGAAATTGAAAAGAGAGCAAGGCCATGTCTGAGCCACATGGATGCCCAAGTCTCAAGCCAAGTCAGCCACATGTATGTCATTCTCATGGAGGCCTGGTACCCCTTGTTCAGTTGGGGCTCTGACTATCCATGAAGACAACAACTCAGGCCCCATGGCTGGAAGTGGCTCCTTACAAACTCTGGTTTGCTATTTGGAGCATCCAGGCCCATGATATGAGGAGCCATGCCAGGTCTATGGGGAAAGAGTATACAGCCCGAGGAACCTAGGCATGCTGGCTGCCCGCAGTGCAGCCGGCAGCAGGCCCTGGCAGCAGTTGGCTAGACCATGGGTGGCAGGGAGCCCTGGCCTGCTGGTGGCTGGCTGCAGCACCAGCTGCTCCTATTCTTTTCTGTCTCGTCCTTCCCAGAGCACCAGCCAACTCATCATCTTCCCCGCGGGCCCTGGCACAGATGTATTGTCTCCCATTATACGGGTTTATGACTATCCCTAGCTGTCTTTTATTTTAAAAATTTGTTTATTATTGATACAGGATTCTGCCTGCATGTACATCTGCACGCCCAAAGGAGGTGTTAGATCACATTATAGATGGTTGTGAGCCACTATGTGGTGGCTGGGAGTTGAACTCAGGACCTCTAGAAGAGCAGCCAGTGCTCTTAGCCTCTGAGCTGTCTCTCCAGCTCTATCCTTAGCTGTCTTGCTGTGTGCCTCAGGCAAGTTACTTAACTGCTCCATGCCTCAGTTTCCTTCAATGTCATGAAGACGACAAGAAGGGTAGCTTTAAATATGCTTGTGCGTGTTTTTTTTTACTTATGTATATGTGTGTGGTATGCTAATTATGCTCATGTGAGTACAGGTACCTGTAGAGGCCAAAAGAGGGCAACAGATTCCCTGGAGCTGGAGTCACTGGCAGTGTGGATGCTGGGAACCAAAGGCAAGTCCTTTGGAAGAGCAGCAAATGTTCTTAATCACTGAGCCATCTCTCTAACCCTGAAGGGCAACTTTGGGCACATGGGTGAGTGAAGGGTACTCCGTGGCATGGGGATCATAGCCAGAAAACCCAACACTGTCACTCTATTGGTTCCCAAAGACTTCCTCTAGTGAAAGGCTTGTAGAAGGGCCACTGGACATGGACTCTCAGAACAAGAAGCTTTTGAGAAAAGAGGAAAGCACTGGGGAGACAGCTCAGCTGGTGAAGCGCTTGCCGTGTAAACATAAGGACCCGGGTTTGATCTCCGGAACCCCCGGCTGGAGAGATGGCCCACCAGTTAAGAATACACACTGCTCTTCCAGAGAAGCCCTTGCGTCAAAGCCGGTCCTTGTCCACTGTGTTCATGAATGTCTTCAGTTCCAGGTGAGGAAGACAGTCCCAGCCATGGGTGTCAGGAGGGAGTCCTGGTACCACTCTTGCTCTGCCCTGGCTCTCTCTCACTCCAACTGGACCGGCTCTCCAAGATGCAAGATGCAAGATGACCCTGGAACCCTCATGGACCCTCTCAACACTTGGCCTTTAGGTCCAGGAGGTGCCTTTCTCTTGCTCATCATGCTAAGATACTGTTCTCTATCTTTGTACTTCTGTGTGCCCTCTTGGATATCATCTGTCCTTACCTGGACTGTTCTTCTTTCTTATCTCCGGTTCTCCAATACTCCTGGCTCCCTGACTGCTCAGTCAGTGCCTTCCAGGATTCTTGCCCTAGACCCACCAAACAATTTCTGTTGAGTTCTATTGCCAAGAACAGGATGGCCAATTTTCTCCCAGCCCATGCCCAGCCTTCCTCCTCCTCTGTCCCAGGCCATGGATGACAAATTAAGAACTGATTATTGACTAGCATGTCCCTCACATTTCCGAGTTGATGGGAGCTCAAAATGTACCCAAGGGGCTCACTATGTGGCTTTGCCAGTCCCTTCCACCTGCTGATCTTGGGCGATGGTCTCCATTGACCCTCACCGGGAAGGAGAGCTATGTCTCTACATTCTCCTCCCCCTCATGGCTGGCTCACCAGTGAGAATTCAACCCAGGACAGGACCTGGGCTCAGTTAATTCCCATAGCAGTCTCGAGAGGTAGATTTCAGCGCTGATCCTCTGTTTATAGATGAGGGGAGAGAGGCTTAGCTGAGACAGTGAGCAGCTTCCTCGCTGTCTCTTTGCTGAGAAAAAAGGATGTCTGAAACACACTGGGAGGTCTGCGACTAAAGCTCTGCTGTGCCGGCCTCTCTCGGCCCACAGTCTTGGGACACACTTCCCACTCTGTTTCCATGGAGGGAAGGATCGTCGCTCTTACTTTTTAAAAAGCAAGAAACCAGAGGCTGACTCCACTTACGATTCTTCCCCGGGTCACCGGGTTTCTTTGAGATCAGACGTGTGGAGAACTAAGCTCCTGGAGTTCAGCGAGCATGACCCCACCACTGTCCCAAGAGTTGTCCCTGATAGTGAGTTGCGCAACCATGGGTTCTGTGGCATCAGTTGCTTGGTTATGGAGGCCATCAGCACAGATCTGCACCATTTGACCGACAGTGCTACTCAAGGCAAGGGTTCTAACTCATGAGCAGATGAGAGCCACAGGCACCCAGATCTGGAGTTTAGTAATGTCGGGAGCCTGGAACTAGATGTAGCACTGGAAATGTCGATTGTGGGCGTGAGTAGATAGAAGAAGTGAGGGTGGGTGACGGTGAGGAGGAGGGCTAGGGTGGAGGTAGATCTGATGGTGGAGACGGGCCTGAAGATGAACGTGAGAGTGGTGTGAAGATGGAGGTGAAGCTGAGTGTGAAGCTGTAGGTGAGGGTGAGTGTGAAGATGGAGGTGAGGGTGAAGATGGAGGTGAGGGTGGGTGTGAAGAAGGAGGTGAGTGTGAAGATGGTGGTGAGGGTGAGGGCGGGTGTGAAGAAGGAGGTGAGGGCGAGTGAGGTGAAGGTGGAGGTGAGAGTGGCTGAGAAAGTGATGAGAGAGACCTGAGTGGAATAAATGATAAGAATGAGGATGACGTCAACATTGGTGGGCATCTTGGTGGCAGTGTCATTGCTCCTGCTGAGGACAGGGGCCTGAAGCTGATGCTGATGCTGATGGGGAGAGCAGTCACTCCAAGAAGAGAATCTCTTAGAGCAATCCTTGACCCAGGCCTCAGACATGGTGTGTGTGTACTTCTTCATGTTTTTCCTAGAAGCCCCTCTTCCTGGCCAGTGTCTCTGATGGGCTCTTGTCCTCAAGGTAAGAAGATGGCCCAGGGAGGCACTGGGCATGCTCCGTGTGACAGGAATTGTCAACCCAGAAGGACCACAGTTGGTGTTCAGTTGCCGGAGAGTTAGGAGAGGGACCTGGAGACAGACCCTCTGGTTCCAGGAAGGAAGCAGGCCTGCGACCACAGCCACATAGGTTAGCAGAAACCTTCCTGTGTGGATGCCAGGTGCCATAGAGCCACAGAGGTTATTGTGGACAGGAGATAGGGCCTGGCTAAGGTGTCAAAACAAACAAACAAACAAACAAAAAACAAAACTGAGAGACCAGAGAGACATGTGGGTACCAACCATACGCTGTGCCTGGGTGTGGGACTGTTGGATTTGATGGCGACATCATAGCCCGAGGTGCCTCAGTGCTTTGCTTGCAGCGAGCAAGCGAATAGGAGCAATGGCAGCAAGAATGTCTTAGAAGGGGTCCAAGTATGCGTTCTGAGGCTGTCACTGGGAGTCACAGAGTCGCTGGCAAGAGCTTAAGAATCTGCCTCTTACTGTGAACACGAGCACACGAAATACTGTCAGACCCGCCACGGCCAATCTCTGAGGCTTTTCATTACCCATGGGCAATCTGCCACCCATGCCACGCACACACACACACACACACACACCACACACACACACACACACACACACCCAACAAGGGCTGGCCTGCTCTGGCCTCTGCCAAGACCCCAAGGGAGGCGCTGGCCTAGACAACCATAGTGTGGAGCGCAGGCCAGCCTCCCCAGCTTGTTGCCCAGCCCGCGGACCTTGCCAGGTGTCAGGTTCAATTTCCCACCCCTCTTTTCCGGAGAACCAAACATCTTGTCCCTTCGTGCAATCTGGGTCCTCCCAGGCCGCCTGCTTGGAAGCAACACAATCCCTGGGGGAGGACCACTCATAGTCACCAGGCAGGGCAGGATGGGACAGCATAAAAAAAAATGTGGCTCAACTGATGTTACCCATAGAAACCATGTTATATAGTTAGTCAGAAGGATGGAGCGTGCAAGGTATGCTGGGACGCTAGGTCCAGAGAGCTGGCCTGAGCCCCTCCCCTCTTTTGTCTGCAGGGCTGGCTGCACTGACACATAAGGCGGATGAGTAACAGGACTGTTGAGTCCCATCCCACCTTCCATTAGACAGCGGAATCCCTTCCCACAGCCAACCCCAAGCCCCTTGCGTAAGTTCACACTCACAGCTTTTATTGAAAGAACAGCTTTATTGAGATACAAGCCACACGCAATATAATCCGCGCGCTAAATTGGGTAACCCAATAGTTTTAGAGAGCCGCGTAATCTCCCCCTGGCTGGTTCTGGAGCGTTCCCCTCCAGCCCTTTCTTACTCCCCAAGTTTCCATTCTCTCCCCCACCCCACCCGCCTCTTTCTTTAAACCAAGACTAAATAACTGACCAGAAGCAACTTAAGAGGGGACGTGCTTGCTATGGTTCACGGTCTGAAAGCATGATCCATCATAGTGGGGAGGGCCTGGCAGCAGGAATGTGGACGGCTGGTCATGTCATGTCCACAGTTAGGGAGCAGAGGTGAGAACTCGTGCTCAGGTCACCTTGTTGCTTGTTTGCCTAGCTGTCCTGGAACTTGCTCTGTAGACCAGGCTGCCCTCGAACACACAGAGCTCTGCCTGCCTCTGCTTTCCGAGTGCTGGGATTAAAGGCTCTGTGGGCGGCCACAGACCTGAAATGTCAGCCAGGATTGTGGTCCACAAGAGATGGCCCAGGTTGCCCGGGGACACTAAGAACCTAGCACGCATGGGTGGGAGGCCAGGGAAGGCTAACTAAGTGGATGACCTTTTGAAGAAGACTCGGGTCTGCCATCTAAGTACCCTGTACATTAAGCGTGTTCCCCGGGACTCGCTGTCCAGCCAGGATAGCTGAACCAGCAAACAGTAAAGTAAAAGACCCCGAAAGACAGCTCCGCAGTTAAGAGTACTTGCTGCAGGGCTGGGGAGGTGGTGGCTCAGGGGTTAAGCGCACTAACTGCTCTTCCAGAGGACCTGGGATTGGTTCTTAGAACCCACGTAACAACTGGGGGCGGGGCTGGGTCGGGACGGGGGGGCGGGGTAAGAGCTGTCGACCTAGACATTTTGTCCAATTAAAATAGCTGGGCCAGGAAGGGAACCTGAGGCCCTGAGTTCGACTTCCAAAACCCATGTAATAAAACAAACAAACAAACAAACAAAATCTGCAATTCCATCATTACTGCGGTGAGGTGGAAGGGGGAGACAGGAGAGACTCATGGGCAGTGTCAAAATAGGATCCTTAGAGGCGGTGAGAAAGCTCAGTGGGAAAAGGGGCCCGCTGGCCAAGCCTGAGCAGCTGACTCTGACCCCCAGGACCCTCCTGGTGGAAGAGAAGCCCCACAAGCTGTTCTCTGACTTCTGGACTCGATGCTCACACTTGAGTGTGCAACACAACAAACACATCACCAGATGTAAAAAGAACTCTTTAAAACATGTGAGAGAACTAGGGGCTGATGGGATGGCTCCGTGAGAGAGGACCTAGGGTTCCCAATAGCCATATTAGGTAGCTCATAATCGCCTGTAACTTCAGCTCTGGAAGATACAACACCTTCTTTTGGACTCCAGGGGTTCGTGTGTGTGCGCGCACACACACAGAGCATCCATCCACACAAATAGAGACACATACATCTAAATATGCGTTTGCTAGGTGAGTGGAGCACACCTTTGATCTCAGCACTCAGGAAGCAGCAGCTCTGTGAATCCGAGCCAGCCTAGTCTACAGAGAAGCCCAGGCCTGTCAGGTTTACCCTGTCTCAAAGAGAAATTGTGAGAGAAGGAAAATAAGGAGTGAGCTGTACGCTCCAGAAAAACTTCACTAAATATTAGAAAAAAATAACGTGCTTGTAAACAGCTCCTCAGTGAAAGGGGTGGGGGGGGGAGAATCAGGAAATGTCTTGAATCAGGGTCTGGAGAGAAGATTTAGCTGATACTAAGTACTAGCTGCAAGACTAAGTACTTAATACTAGGTACTTAGTCTTGCAAACATGGGGATCTGAGTTTGATCGTCAGAACCCACAATTTAAAAAGGCATGGCGGTGCATGTTTGTGATCCCAGAACCAGAGAAATAAAGGCAGGTGGGTCCCTGGGGCTTGCTAGCCAGCCAGCTAACCTAATGAGTGAGCCCCGGTTTCCAGTGAGCAAATCTGTTGAAAGAAAGAACATACACGTTCATCTCCACACATGTTCACACATGTGCAAAATGTGCACACGCGTGCTGACACACACATAAACACAAACATGCGCATACACGCACACACACACATGAATGCATGCATGCACACACTCGCACACATACTCCAGTGGTTTAAATGGCCATGTCCCTCATAGGCTCATATATCTGAATGCTTTGTCTTCAGTTGGTAGAATTGTTTGGGGTGGATTGGGAGGTGTGGCCTTGTTGGAGGAGGCGTGTCCCTGAGGGTGGGTTTTGAGGTTTCAAAAGCCCACTCCATTCCTAATTTGTTCTATCTGCCTCATGTTTGTGTTTCAAAACATAAGCTCTCAGCCACTGCTCCAGCACCGTGCCTGCCTGCCTGCCTGCCTGCCGCTGCCATCCTCCCCCACCATGACGGTCACGGACTCTAATCCTCTGGAACTACGAGCCTCAAATTCAATGCTTTCTTTCATAAATTGACCTGGCCATGGTGTCTAGTCACAGCAATAGAAAGTAACTAAGACCCACTACACAAAGAAAACATGTTAAGCAAAATAGAAATTAAAAAAAAGTAAAGCCACACATCAAAAATTATGAGGTACAGACCTAAATGATCTTCAGTGCATTTTTTTTCCCTAGCTTTCATTTGTATTGGTGTTCCAATATAGCCTCCCCAAATCTGTGCAGTTCAACCTTAGTTCCGGGCCAGTGGTGTCGGGAGGTGGGGCCAACGTGATGAGGGTGCTGCCGGGACTAATGCAGTTCTCTCAGAACCCGGTTTGTTCTTACAAGGATGGTTATACTAACAATATGTTTTGCTCCTGGGATCTCTCCTGCTTTTATCCTCTTGCTACTCAACCATGTATGGAAGCTTCAAGAAGGTTCTCTCCAGAGTCTTGGATGGTAGCATGCTTGCCTTGCTGGCATTCAGACCCGAGTTTAACCTTCCACAATATGAGATGCCAACCCAGCCTTACAGCAGCCATGACAGAAGGCCCCTACTAGGGCAGCACTTAAGAGAAACACACGGTTGGAGCTGCCACACAATGGAAAACTGCAGGGCCATTAGTGTGGCGCAACGGAAAACTATAGAGCCAGCAGCATGCTATGGATACTTATGAGAGCTGCCAGTATGAGACACCAACTCAGAGAAGTGGTGTACAGGCTGAGGCCCACGGAACAAGGGCAGGGCGTCCTGGATCTTTTATAAACCAAATCTCCACACTGGAGTCTTTGTTTGTGGGTGTGCATGTGGGATGTGTGTGCGTGTGTGTGTGTGTGTGGGTGTGTTTGTAAATGCCACAAAAGTAACTGGGTATGTCACCACAGGTGAGTGGCAGGTGTCTTCCTCAATCACTGGCCACCTTATTATCATTGTTGCTGGTGTGTGTGTGTGTGTGTGTGTGTGTGTGTGTGTGTGTGCAGGCATGATGCACACATATGGAGATCCGAGGCCAACTTTTGGAAGTTGGTTCTAGCGTCCCACTGTGGGAGCCTAGAACTGAACTTAGGCTGTCATATTTACTCGGCAAGCATCTGTACCTGCTGAGGCATTGTTCTGGCCCATGACGCCTTACTTTTTTTTTTGCTTTTCAAGACAGGGTCTCTCTGTGTAGCCTTGGCTGTCCTGGACTCGCTTTGTAGACCAGGCTGGCCTCGAACTCACAGTGATCTGACTGCCTCTGCCTCTCGGGTGCTGAGATTAAAGACGTGTGCCACCATTGCCTGGCTACATCTTACTTTTGATACAGTCTATGACAGAACACAGAGCTCATTAATATAGGTAGGTGGGTGGGCTGAGGAGCACTGGGGAATCCAGCTGTCCCCAGCACTGAAGTGACAGACATGTGCCACTGCAACAAGCTTTTATATGGGTTCTGGGGTCAGGCTCAGGTCCTCATTCTTGCCTAAGAAACACTTTACTGAATAAGACATCTCCCCAGTTCTTGCTTTGTTATTTGCTGTTGTCTTTTGTTTGTTTTGTTTTGTTTTGTTTTGAGACAAAGCCATGCTAGGTAGCCCAGGCTGGCCTTAAATTCCCAAATCTTCTTGCTTTGGCCTTAGGAGCGCTGGAATTTCAAGTGCATCTTGATACGCTGCTTGTGACTCTGGGTTTTTATTTTTAACTTTTCAAGAGAGGGTCTCACGTAGCCCAGGCTGGCCTTGAACTTGCTGCATAGCTGAGGATAACCTTGAACTCTCCGTCTCCTGAGTGCTGAGATGCCAGGTGCTCACAACCACAGTCAGCTTCTTTACCCTTACCCGTGCCTCCCTTTCAGAGTAGAACCATCCTAATCCCACCACTGTGTTTTGGAAGAAAATAGCTTGTTTTGATTTCACGGGCAGGCGACTGGAAAGCCATTAATCTGGGGGTGAATCACGCCTTGAACCCCATCCATATCTGATTCAGATGAGACTTTGGGCTTTGAACTTTCTAGTTGATACTGGAACACGTTAAGACTTATGGGACACTGGGAATAAAAACTAATATATTTTGTATTGTATTAGGAGGACGTAGGGCTGGGGGGATGGCTCAGTCAGTAACGTGCTTGCCTTGCAAGCGTGTGAGCCTAGCTTCCAGCCCTCAAATCCAAGTCAAAAAGCCAAGAGTGATGGCACACACTTATAACCCCAGCGCTTGGGAGGTGGGGATAGGTGGATTCCTAGCGCCAACCCGGGTTTTAGGCCAACTGGCTGGCCAAGCTCGCCTACGTAGCAAATTCTAATCCAGTGAGAGACTCTCGCTCTGAAAGCAAGATGGAAAAAGTCCTGGGGAATGACACCTGAGGTTGAACTTTAACCTGAACACTTACGTGCATGTTTGCATTTACTTGACACCCCCCCCCCACTACAAGCAGGAACACACGCACACATGTGCACATGTGCGTGCACGCACGCGCGCACACACACACGACATAAGTGTTGGAGGTTAGGGTTTAGATGCTATGGTTAGAATGTGTCCCCCTAAAAGTTCCTATAGTAGAGCCTTAGTTCTTAAAACAGCAACAATGGGGCTTGGTGGGAGATACTGAGATACTGTTTTTTTAAGTATTTGTTCGTCTCTCTCATACATTACATTTTAACCCCAGTTCCCCCTCCCTCTGCTCCCCTGAGCCACACCCCCACCCCATCTCCCATCTCTCCCACATCCACTCCTCCTCCTTTTCCCTTCAGAAAAGAGCAGGCCCCTCAGTGATAGCAACCAAACATGGCATAACATGTTAAAATAAAACTAGGCACAAACCCTCCTATCAAGGCCGGACGAGGCAACCATTAGGAGAAGGAGGGATTCTGAGCAGGCTCCAAGCCACACCCACAGACCCTTACTGGGGGATTCTAGGCAAGTGTTAGACCACTGAGGCTCAGACGCGGGCCTCTTTCTAGTCTTTATTTTGCGACTGGTCTTACTAGGTTACTCACGCTGGCTCTGAACTCACTCTGTAGCCCAGAAAGATCTTAAACTTGAAATCCTCTAGCCTCAACCTCTCAAGTGACAAGGCTCAGAATCCTGCATCAACAGGCCTGTCTCATTCTTCTCCATGGCTGAATAATAAATAGTCTGTTGTGAATATATATCATTATTTTCTTTATCCATTCATCCATGGACGGGCACCTGGATTGATTTCATATCTAAGCTCTTTTCTGTTGTAAATAGTGCCATGATAAACATGGGCAGGCAGAGATGGCTTTGGTATACTGATTTTATTTCCTTTGGATATATAAACCAGAAGTGGGCTAACTGGATTATATGGTAGATTTATTTAAAAACCAACAACCAAAAGCCACAGTTAACTTCATATGTAATAATGAGAGATGGAAAAAATCTTTCCCAAAGACCAAGACAAGACAGGATGTCTGTGTCTTACCACTTACATTCCATATTGTATTAGATATTCTATCTAGGGCAATTAGGCTGAATAAATAAATAGAGGTATCCAGATTGGAAAAGATGAAATATAACTTGATTAACACACAATATGACCTCATATATAGAAAATCTTAAAGCTTACACACACACACACACACACACACAAAACCATTAGAACTAATTGATGATGTCAGGAAAATTATAAAATAACTTTATTTTATAACTTTAATAAACTTATTAAATTATTTTTATATTTTAAATAAAACTATTTTAAATTAATAAAGTTTTAATACATTTTATAAATAAGTTAAATATATAAAAACAAAGAGTGGGTTTTGGGCATGATGGCTCAGTTGGTAAAGGCACTTGTTACCAAGTCTAAAGACCTGAGTTCGATCCCCCAGGACCCACATGGTGGAAGGAGAGAACCAGCTCTTACAAATTGTCCCTGGGACTTGCTGAACAGCCACACTAGACAAACCAGCAAGCTCCAAATGCCAGTGGGAGGCATATGTCTCAGGATGGCCAAGGTGGACAGTGCCTGAGGAACAGCATCCGAGGGTGAGGTCTGGATTTCACACATACCTGCAGGCACACATACACAAAGGAAGGCCTTCTATACCTACACACACCATAGCCAACATGTGGAGGATAGAGGGTAGACTTGGAGTCAGTTCTTTCCTTCCATCTTTTGCTTGGGTCACAGGGATGGAACTTGAGTCATCAGACATGTGGAGCAAGTGCTAAAAAGTAAGAAACAACAAAAACCTCACCTAAAACTGAAGCTTCCAGAAGAACCTCTCTTTGAAGGTGTGGAGCTTCACAATGGATTTGGCACTTTTATTATCAAAGATATTTCTATGCTCTGATTCAACACACATTCATGCATATACACACACACACAGACACGTACATGTTCACGCATGCATGTATACATGTGCATGCACACTCACATGTATACACACACACATACACACACACACCAAAACAAAACTAAAACTGAAAAATCCACAACAAAGTTAAAAACTAGAAACTTGGGGGCTGGAGAGATGGCTCAGTGGTTAAGAGCACTGTCTGCTCTTCCAAAGGTCCTGGGTTCAATTCCCAGCACCCACATGGCAGCTCACAACTATCTGTAACTCCAAGATCTGAAACCAATGCACATAAATAAAAATTATTTTTAAAAAACCTAGAAACTCAATTAGCTTCAGACACTTTTGGGGGGTTTCTGTCTCTGCCTGGCTGCTGGAATTACAGACACTTGGCATCACACCCAGTTTTTTTGTGGGTTCTTGGGATCAAACTCATGTCCTCACACATGTGCAGCACTTGGTTGACCAAGCTACTTTTCCAGTCCCAGTGACCTATGTTATTTTTTTTTTTTTGTCATTTTAAAAATCTTTATAAAAGGCAAATAATCAATTAATATAGAAATAATGCTAATTTGCTGGGCCTTTGTAACCTGTAGAAACAAGACATTTGACAAGAAAAGATCAAAGGCTGGATGGAGAGAAATGTAGCACATAACATTACACAATATATGAAAATAGAGTGTTATTTGAAAATAGATGAGTGTTATAGATGTGTGCTATCAGCTCTAAAAGAATCACCAAACACAGGGCTGGAGAGATGGCTCAGAGGTTAAGAGCGCCGCCTGCTCTTCCAGAAGTCCTGAGTTCAATTTCCAGCAACCACGTGGTGGCTCACAACCATCTATAAGGTGATCTGGTGCCTCTTCTGTAGATAAAGCACTCATATGCAATACATAAAATAAAAAATCTTAAAAAAAAAAAAAAAGAATATCTTCATTAAAAAAAAAAAAGAGTCACCAAACATAAACAAAAGCCTAAGAATACACCTAACTGTTGGGTGACTTTTCTGAAGGAGACATGAACAAATCTCTCCTTACCTTAGGTAAGGAACCAAAGTAACAATACCACTGAAATCTAACATGGCAAACCAGTGAGTTTTTTGGGGGGTTATTCACAAGGCAGGAATTTACCCAACGACAGAATCACTGAAGGCGCATGCAGAGTGGGTGACCGCATATGAAAGCTGAAATTCTGTGCAGGGCTTGAAGGCAGCTGGACAGGTCAGAGTCTCCTTTCCCACTCCATGGCAATCTGTACTATTTAGATAACAGTGAGGATTGAGAGAGGGAGGTAATCCTATAAATCTTGTAAGCCTCGGAAACCTTTTGAGACTTGCGAGTTGTTTACTTCATGAGTCTTGATGAGTGGCCTCCAGGATGGAAATACATCTACAAGGAGGATATTGATACAAAAACACTAATAAACTAATGAATGAGATAAAGTGGACCACGAACATTTTAATTAACTGAAAAGAAGGCAAAAAAAATTAAAAAACAAAAACAAAAACAAGATATGAAGGAGTCAAAATATCCAAATGGAACATTTAAATCCCAATATATCAATAATTACATAAACTGTAAGTAGTTTTTATAAGTAATTAGAAAATTATAGTCTAGAGACCAAACAAGGCCGGTAGCATATTCTCAGGCGGCCATTCAGTAAGTAATGGCATACACATGTGTAAGTGCTTAAAAAGAAAAAGAAATCAGATCAGATCTGGCCCATAAACTATAAAGCATTTTTCCTTTAACCCTTACAGAAAAAGTTCTAAAGTGCTCCTGGAAATGTCTTCACAGAAGGCAGAGCCAGGCATAGTGGCACACGTCTTTAATCCCAGCACTCGAGAGGCAGAGGCAGGTAGATCTCTGTGAGTTCGAGGCCAGCCTGGTCTACAAAGCAAGTCCAAGACAGTCAAGGCTACACAGAGAAACCCTGTCTCAAAAAAAAAAAAAAAAAAAAAAAGAAAGAAAGAAAGAAAGAACGAAAAAAAGAATGAACCCCAGACACGCTGCCTACAAGAAACCAATGTCTATGTGAAGATACAAATAAGTTAAAAGTAAAGGATAAGGGTGATGAGATGGCTCAGCAAGTAAGAGCACTTACTACAAAGGCTGATGACATGAGTTTGATCCCCAAGACCCACATAGCAGAAGGAAAGCACAAAAATCTTGAAATATGAACTCTGATCTCAATGCATGTGCCAAGGTGTATGTGTGCACACATACAACATAAAAATGTAATTAAATATTTTTAAAAGCAAAAGAATAGAGCACATCACACTAACACTAGTCAAAGCAAAGTCAGAGTGGTTAAATTAATAATTATCTAATTATATTTCAGGATAAACAGTGGTGTGAGAGATGAGAAAGTTTGGGTCATAATAACGAGGGGGGGGGTCAGTTCATCAAAAGGCTCAAACAATCCTAAATGTTTATGTCCCTAAGAAGAGAGATTGAAAACAGATGAGGAAAAAAAATTCTTAATAGGAACAGCTGTGTCAACAACTGTCACTGGAAACCTCAGCATTGGTAGGATGGAGACAGGTCATCAGTAATGAATAGAACACTTGAACAGTACCGTCAACTGGTCTGGAGGATATCTACGGAGCCACACACCTAATCACGGTAGAAGAGTTACTGTGTACATGGAAAATTCACCAGGGAAACAAAACTATATTCTGGACCACAAAATCAATCTCAGACATTCAAGAAGATCTAAATCTTTAAAGGAAAAGCTTGCTATTTGGGGTGTGGTGGCACATGCCTTTCGTCTCAGCACTGGGCATTATGGAATACTTACTTCCAAGATTAAAACCTCCAGTTTTGGAGGGAAGCTCATAAGGCACAACAGGGTGTGTCGAAGGGGAAGTGAAGCCTTACAGTCTATAGGAAAACTCCTTAAGACAACGGAAATAGGGGCTGGAGAGATGGCTCAGAGGTTAAGAGCACTGTCTGTACTTCCAAACGTCCTGAGTTCAATTCCCAGCAACCACATGATGGCTCACAGCCATCTATAGTGAGATCTGGTGCCCTCTTCTAGGGGGCAGGAGTACATGCAGGCAGAATACTATATATGTAATAAATAAATTTTTAAAAAAGAACGGAAATAGCTTCAGAATGTCCTTGAAACTGACTAGATTCTCTAGGCTCCCTTTTCCCCATTCATGTGTATAAGCTATAAGTACAGTTGAGAGACACTCTCATGCAAGTTGAGATGCCTAGAAGAGGCTCAGGCTAGCAGAGTTGCCTGAAAAGGATAATCTCCAGCCCATTGGGCGGCCTGCATACTGTGCAGTGTGCTCCACATTTCCAGCTTTTGTGAGCTGTCATGCATGTTGGAATGGGCTTTGGTGATACAGTTTCCTTTGAGTCCTATTTGTTTCTCTAAGTGACAACTCACTCATTTTTCTGTAAATAACCTCCCCAAAACTCATTATTTCACCAAGTTAGACTTTGGTGCTACCTTTACATAGATCTGTTGTTGGTTTCCTAACTGGACTGAGCAGAAGTTGCTTACATCTCCCTAGGAGTAGTGTCACACAACATTTGGGAGGCAGAGGCCAGCCTGGTCTACATAGTGAGTTCCAGGCTAGCCAGAGCTACACTGTCGACAAACAAACAAACAAATAAAAATTGTATTACATTTATTTATTGTGTGTTATGTGCCTGTGGGCACACCACCATGCATAGATAGAGACCAGTGGGTAACCTGTAAGAGGTGGTTCTGACGGGTCATAATCAGGCTGGAGAGATCGGCCAGTGGATAAAAGCATTTTCCAGGCAACTCTGATGACCCTTGTTCCATCTCTGGAAACCACATAGAAAAGCAGTGGCTGCATCTGCAGTACCAGCCCCAGCATTTCTACAGCAGGATGGGAGACAAAGTCAAGAGAATCACTTACAAGCCTGCTTATGAAATAACAGGAGGGACTGCACCTCAAAAACAAAGTGGAAGGAGAAAACCTCCTTGCAAAAAGTTGTCCTTTGACCTCCACACAGGTATGTATCATACATTCACTCCTCCAACATGTGTGTGCAAGCGCACACACACACACACACACACACACACACACACACACTAATCTGAATAGGCATGACTATTGAAAGCAAAAAATTAATACCATCTAATGATCTGTAAATTAAGCTTTACTTTAGAACTGCTTTAGATTCTAAGGCAGTTTTTTTAGTGTGTTAGATAAACCACATGTTAGAAGTATAGCATAGAATAAACTTGATCTCAAACAAACAAACAGAAAAGAAACAATGAATGAGTGAATTTGGGAGTGAGGAGGACTTCCATAGCAATGAGTTCCTTCCTCTCACAAGAACTGATAAAATAGCAATTCTAAATTGAATGTGAAACTTTCAGTATGTGTATCATGTAGTAATGTATATGTACATATACTGAGTGTATAGTTTATATACATACGTACCTTTTGTAAATGTGCACACATATATAATAAATATGTAATGACTGTAATAACCAGAATTCCTTTATTGATTGGTTTTCCAGTAAACACATACATATCTTTTAATACACATGTGTGCATAAATAGCTAAAGCTAAAGATTCTTAGAGAAACCATTAACGATTCTACTATACAAAAATACATTTAAATTTTAAGCAACGGCCAATCAACTCAAAATAAAGAGGGGCCCAATGAAATCGCTCAGCATCTCTTGCTGCCAAACCTGATGATCTTATCTCAGTCCTTAGGACCTACATGATGCATCACGAGATCCCACTCTTTGGGACTGGAGAGATGGCTCAGTGGTTAAGAGCACTGCCTGCCCTTCCAAAGGACCCGGGTTCAATTCCCAGCACCTACATGGCAGCTCAGAACTCTCTGTAACTCCAAGATCTGACACCCTCACACCAATGCACATAAATTAAAATTAAATAAAATATTAAAAAAAAAGAGATCCAACTCTTGAAAGTTGTCCTCTAACCTTTACACATGCACCATGGTATGTGTGTCTCATGTGTGCGCATGTGCATGCAGACACACACACACACAATTTAAAAAATCTTAAAGAATGAAGAGAAAGGAAAAAGAAAAAACATGAAGCAAACAGAAAACACTGCACAAAACAATAAACTCAAGCCAAGTTTGTCAATCACAATAAATGTAAATAGTATAATCACATCAACTTAAACAGCAAAGACTACCAAGAAAAAAATTATTTTAAGGGCATGACTACACAGTTAAGTAACTCAAATAAGTCAGAAATTTAAAAAAAAAAAGATATATTGTGAGAACATTAAAAGTAAGGTGATGTAGTTGTGCTAATGTCAGGGGGAAAACAGGTATCAGAGAAAGAACTTTCAGGTGTGGTGGCGCACGCCTTTAATCCTAGCACTCGGGAGGCAGAAGCAGGCAGATCACTGTGACTTTGAGGTCAGCCTGGTCTACAAAGCAAGTCCAGGACAGCCAAGATAACATAGAGAAACCTTGCTCAAAAAACTGAAAGAAAAGAAAGAAAGAAAGAAAGACAGAAAAGAAAATGTAATTTGGACAAAGAGGAATGCTATGTGATGATAAAAAGCCAACATGGAGAGACCAGCAAAATGGCTCAGTTGGTAAAAGTGCTTGCCACCAAGCCTAATGACTTGGATTCAATCCCCAAAACCCACATGATGGAAAAAAAGAACTGATTCCTGTAAGTTGTCCTCTGACCTTCACTTTCACACTGTAGCAAATACACAACATACACACACACACACACACACACAAAAACATATATATACACACTATATATAGAGAGATATAGATAGGTAGTTTGCATAATATATATTATAGTGTGTGTACTATATATAGACAGATAACTAGATAGATATAGATATTGTGTGTGTGTGTGTGTGTGTGTGTGTGTGTGTGTGTGTTAGGGATAGAGAGATGGCTCAGTGATTAAGAGCACTGAATGTTCTTACAGATGACCTGGATTTGACTCCTAACACCTAAATGTTGGCTTATAATCACCTGTAACTTCAGTTCTAGGGGATCCAAAGCCTTTTCTGGCTTCCACGGGCACAAGCCATTCATGTAGTATACATACATGCATGCATGCATGCAAACACTCACACATATAAAAATTGAAAGTGTTTGAAGATTGATTAATTAATTAACATGAAATAAAAACATCAACATAGCACTTTTATTTTATTTATTACCAGTGGGTGAGTGGTTATAACACTTGTGAAGGATGGCTGTATGTCATGGTACATGTATGGAGGTCAGAGGACCATTTCATGGGGTTCATTCTCTTTTTCTGCCTCTTTACATAGAGTGTAGGGATTGACCTCAGGTCATCCGTCTTATGCAACAAGTGCTGTCACCCTCTGAATCATCTTGATGACCTTACAGGATAGTTTTATGTAGGAATATAATTCAAAGCAGAATCTCAAATTCATGAAGCCAAAATGGTGAGAAACAGAAAAAAAAAAAATTCAGTGTTCTGGTCAGGAATTTCAGCGCTGCTTCTCAGTGGAACAAGTGGTCCAGAAAAGTGGCAATGACACATAAAAGAACTCAACACAACCATGAAAAGTCCATCAAACATGGCCACAGCTACAAAGCATGTGTTTCTTTCTTTCTTCCTCTATTCTTCCTTCCTTCCTTCCCTGCCCCCCTCTCCTCCCCCCCCCTTCTCTTTTTCTCTCTATCTCTTCCTTTCTTTCCTTTTGGATTTGCAAGACAGGGTTTCTCTGTTTAGACTTGACTGTCCTGGATCTCACTCTGTAGGCCTTGAACTCACAGAGATCCTCCTGTCTCTTCCTCCCAAGTTCTGAGATTAAAGATGAGTGCCACCACCACCTGGCTTTCTAATTTTTCTTTTGTTAAAAATCATTTATTTGTTGTATTTTATGTGCATTGCTGTTTGCCTGCATGCGTGTCTGGTTGAGGGTGTTGTATCCCCTGGAAACGGAAGTACAGACAATTGTGAGCTGCCATTGTGAGCTGGGTGTTGGGAATTGAACCCGGGTCCTCTGGTGGGGTAGCTAGTGCTCTTAACCTCTGAGCCATCCTCTATAGCCTCACATTCTTTCTTTATTTTGAGAAGGGGTAACCTGTAGCTCAGACTGGCCTCAACCTCACTGTGTAGCTGAGGGTGGTCTTGAACTCTTGCCTCCATCTCCTAAGTGCTGGGATGATAGCGTGCACCACCATGCTTGGTTTACGAGGTGCTGGGGATGGAACCTAAAACTTTATGTATGCAAGTTAGGCACCCTATCAACAGAGTTACATCACTATCCGAAATTTTGCATTTTTGAACAATAGAATTCTTGGGCTAGAGAGATGGCACAGCAGTTAAGAGCATTGACTGCTCTTCCAGAGGACCCGGGTTCAAGTCCCAGAACCTGCATGGCAGCTCACAACCCTCTGTAACTCTACTTATAGGGGATTTGATGCTCTCTTCTGGCCTCTGAGGGCACTATGCATGTAGCACACTGATATATATGAAGGCAAAACACCCATACACATAAAATAAAACTAAATAACATTTTTTTAAAAAACCAAAACAATAACAAAGGAGAAGTCTATGTTCATAGGCCCAAGTGGAGATACAGGATCTGGTGTCGCAGACTAAAAGGAGGTACGTTTCAAATTCCACGATGTAACCAGCATGGCTGCAAGCAGAACATAACAAAACTCTGGGTTTAATATATTTCAAAAATAAGCCAGGCAATATTAAAAGGCATTAAAGCATTTTAGAAAATATATAATAAATTGAGTTAGTTGTCTTCTCTATAGTCAAAATAGAAATTAAAATTTTAGTCAGCTGAAATTATAAGTTTTTTTTTTTAATATTCTAAGCAATTTTGGGACTCAGGGGTTAAGAGCACTTACTGTTTTCATAGAGAACCTGAGTTTGGCTCCCAGCACCCAAGTCCAGCAGCTCACAACTCCTTAGTGTAGTGCATGTACCCAATATTTTGTTTTGATCCCAAGTGTGGGATAGGGAACAGAATTGTGAGAGAACAGGCAATGTTTATCTGCTAGACGATGAGCCGCCTCATGTGGGGGCTTGGTTTTTGCCAGCTGAAACACATCCTAGTGTAGACTCTGAGAGGATACACACACACACACACACACACACACACACACACACACACACACACGAGGGGAATTTCGGGTCTTGGTGTTGTTTGGCTGTTCATCACTCCACTTTGAGATGCTCTTAGGGAGAACTGCTCCAGAGAACGCTTCAGGTCTCCGGGTTCCGGCTGCTGTTCCAGGTTCCAGCAGCAACTTTGGTGGAATTGCTGGTCGGCTAAAATCCTGCTGACTACGCCAGGGGAATCGCTCCCAGCAACTGAGTCCAAAAAGGTCTACTTCTCCTGTTCCCATGAACCTCTTTTCTCTCCTGTCTAGGGTTGGAGGGTTGGAAGGGAGGTATAAGCATTAAAGAACCCCCCAAAAAAAGTAGGTTTGGAAAAGGTTGAAGTCTACAGATGGCATCCAGTGTGCTTTGGGCACAATGGGTAACTTAACTTCTAATGCTGTGGAGGAAGACGCAGGTTTTGACGATATAAAGACGCTGTGTCAGGGTGTCAGCAAAATCACAGCTGCTGTTGCAAAGTTCTTTCCTGCTTTATACCCAGAGGGAATTTTTTTTGTTTTGTTTTGTTTTTCTTTGACTTTTTACTGTATTACATTTTCAAAAAGAGATTTACTTATTTTATTATCTATACAGTGTTCTTGTTATAGATCTTGCCATAGATGGTTGTGGTTGCTGGGAATCCAACTCAGGACCTCTAGACGAACAGCCAGTGCTCTTAACCACAGAGCCATCTCTGCAGGCCACTGTATTATATTTTTTAAAAGATTGGGAAAAAGATGGATAAGATATGAAAGCCAGAAGGATCAGTAAATTCTATTGCTCTGGAAAGGATTGCAGAGTTGGCGTACAATTAGAGAATTTGTGGGTAGAGGTTGAAGCATTTGGAAAGCAAAAAGTGCCGTTGGTAAGGCGAAAACACCTGGTAACTGAGAGCCACTGTTTGCCACAATTGCCGCCCTGCCCTGCTCCGTGCACCAGGTGTCCAGGGCCCCAGCTTGCAGAAGGGGGTGGAGAAAAACGAGAAGCCAGAGAGGGTGTAAAGACTCTAGAGGAACCGGAAAGCAGACAGGCCCAAAAGAGCTTTGGAGACAAGTGCTCTGATAGGAGAATTCTCTTGGGCTACACAGACACCATCAGCTTTTCCAGTCTTTGTGCAACATATCCCTGCTAATGAGGGTGGTGAAGCTTATGATGAGATGGCATGGCGCCCAGTAGATACGCTAGATTTAAAGCATTTAAAAGAGGCTATTGTATGTTATGGAACGCATTCGTCACTTGTTAAACAAATTAATGGGGCCACCCAGCATAGACTTATTCCCCAAGATTGGAAGGAATTGGTGTCAGCTGTGTTAGGAGCTGTTCAACAGCCACAGTGGTTATCGTGGTGGAGAAATGAAGCCACAATAATAGAACAACAAAATATAGCAAGGGGGATAAATGTTGTTGAAGATCAATTGATTGGTGGAGGGCGTTATGCTGACTTAAGAGAGCAAACCCGATCTGAAGATGTAGTAATTGAACAATGTCGGGTTATAGCCTTAAGAGCTTGGGACGTGGGTGAGGACTCTGGTAAAAACCACCACTTCATTTCCTAAGATATTTCAAGGCCCTGGAGAGGCCTTCACAGAATTCTTACAGAGATTGGGTTCAGTTCTAGATAGAGCCAGACCAGAGCCTGAGACCAGCCAGGCATTGACCCTGATCATGGTGTATGAGAATGCAATTACTGAATGTAAGAGAGCAATTAGATCATCAAAGTCATGAGGAGCCCAGACAGCTAATATTAGCTCTCAGGAGCATCAGAGCAATATCATAGGACAGCTATAGCTAGAGGTCTCAGAGATCAAAACACCCAGCGCTTTAATTGTGGTAAATTGGACCATTTACAAAGAAACCGTAAAGTTTAAAGTTCTAGACCTCAAAATAACAGGTGCACTAACTTTGGAGTAAACGGCACTCGTAGAAGACTACAAGGACCTTCTGGCTGTGATGGTGATGATGTGCCAAGACTTCCAGGCATTGTAGCCACTGTGGGAAGGGAAAACATTGCTCTAAGGATTGTCAATCCAAGAGAGATGTATGAGGTAATCTCTTGACATCGGGAAACGAAAGGAGGGGCCTGTTAGCTTGAGGCCCCACAGCAAACAATACGAGCCATCTTTCAAACTTGCAGGAAAATGAAGACTAGGTATCAAAGCTTTAATGCATGCTACCGAAGGCAGCGCAGCTTTGGATCTGGCCTCAGATAAATCTCTTACACTATCCCCACAGGTTGGATGTTATAAAATAACCACTGGTGTTTATGGTCTTTTACCTTCAGGACAGTAGGAATGATCTTGGAAAGAAGTGGATTAACTTCTCAAGGCTTTATTGTGCATCCTGGTATTATGGATGGGGACTGTAAGGAAGAAATTAAAATCATGGCATACGTAAAGAAGGAGATGCAAATTAATGCAAGGGCTAGAGTTGCTCAGCTGTTGCTGTCTCCTTACATCAAGGGCAAAGCCGCTCCTGTAGAAAGAAGAGGTGCATTTGGGAGTACTAGAAAGATGTGTGTTCTGGCAAATAATGGTTAATTATCAGAGACCTAAATTAATGGTACAAATGAATGGTGTTGAAATAGAAAGTTTGGTGGATACAAGAGCAGATGTCACAATCCTTTTTCAAAGCATTGGAAGCCAGATTGGCCACTTCTGAAGGTTAATACACAATTTATAGGAATTTGTAAATTATCTCAAATAAGACAAAGTATACAGTGGATTAAGTATGTGGGACCAGAAGGGAAAACAGGGAAGACCTCCTACTACCTGGAACACAAATGTTTCCATATAGCAAGGGAATCTCAAGAGTTACCTGCTCTGACATGCCATTCTTTCATACAGCATGGATATTACAGCTCAAACAGACATATAAAGTTAATGCCTTACACCTGCTCAAAAATAGGGCAGATGTCTATCTTTAGATAATTTGTACACCTTGCATATTCCATATATATGTAGAAATGTACCTATACTAATACTTTTAAATTTTGCTTATTTTCAGAGAAAAAAGATAATAATGAGACAAAGCAGGTAGCCCAGGTGATTCAATCTCAAAGACTGCCTCAGCTACTGTTTCCTCAAGAATTTGCAAGTGTATCAACTTTAAAAGGGCTAGCCCAAAGAATCGACTCCAAAAAGACAGGACAAAAACAGATACAGCTAGCTTTTCCAGCACTTGGCTGCTATCTTATTTTTCTAAGAGCCAAAAGATGGTTTTACCCCCCAGACAGCAAAAAGTAATTTTGAGAACAAGACACCCCCATTCCCAATAGGTAGGGTGAGTGTTTTTGGTGCATGACCAGTGTTTCTTATTGTCTAGTGGGGGGTTGGTTATAAGTTAGTAAAGGTTACATTTAGGGATTTCTTTCTTTTTCCCTCTGTCCTTCTTTCTCTCTTATCTTTCTATCCTATCTAGTGTTAGGGGAGAGGAGGGAAGAGGGGAATGCTAAAGGGGGAAGATAGAGAACTATAGGATAAAAGGTAGATTACTGAATTTATTAGCCTCAAATATTTTACATTGGTATTGTAGATAGATAAAAATGTAAGATTATTTTGTTCAACTTTTGCTTTATGTATTGTACATATTGTAGATTGGTAGATTTTGTTCAACCAATGTAATATACTGTACATATGCAACTCATTTAAAAATGTGATGTAAAGTTCTAGTCTTGTGAGAGCTAACTATTACAAACAGTTCAGGATGGTTGGAGATACAAGTTAGTAGTTAGTCACCTATAAATCTTATTTGTAGTCTTGTTAGATACTAGTTTAGTTAATTACAGAAGAAGCTTTACTTAGTTTCTTGTATATGTTTTCAAGGTTAATTAGATAGCGCATAGTTAAAAACAAGCAATGCTTGTCTATTTAGATATCCTGAGATAGGTAAGGAGAGAGAGAGAGAGAGAGAGAGAGAGAGAGAGAGAGAGAGAGAGAGAGAGATGATTATGCACTATAGTAAATACATAGATGGTCTTCAAACACATCAGAGATCTACAGATTATTGCATTTAATAACAAAGGGCTTTTGTGACAGAAACACATCTGCTCCTGGCAGCATCCAATCTACTTCAAGGAAGATGATGGGCATCAAGGAAACAAGTGCAGTGGAATAGCCACTGGACCAAGGAACTGTTCTTATCTCTACTGCTGATAGAAGACTGACTGTCCAGACTGTAACCGAGCATGACACTGAGAAATTGGCTGTCCAGCTTTGCAGACTAGATGAGCCAGTCCTTCAGATTTTCTGCTTCACAGAACAAACTGTCAGATATTTTGGGCTGGCAGGCTAAAGACTGGATGCTCCTATCACAGAGAAAAACCTGTGACTGTCCAGACAGTCAACTCTCTCTGTCCTGCCTATACTTTTAGAAGTTGCATGCCTGTACTTCCTTCATATCAGATAATATTTCCTTCTTAAGCCCCTCGTAGGGTTGAAGACTAGATAGCCATAGTATATAAGTGTTAGTTTAAGAACTAAAAACATGTTTAGAGGTTGATAAATGTAAAATGTAGTAAAATGATCTAGGAAAACTTGGGCACAGTGATAAGACTCAGGAGGATCAGATAGACAGTGGTATAATTTCTCCAAGATTGTCAAATACAAATGGACTAGCCCTTGTAAGTGTAACTTTTACTGGATAATCCTCATAATTATTTTTATTGTATATAGTTTATTTTTTAATAGAAAGGGGGATCTGCAGTGGATGTGCCCATGTTTTTGTTTTGATCCCAAGTGAGAGATCAGATGATGTTTATCCACTAGAAGACGAACCACCTCGTGCAGGGGCTTGGTTTTTGCCAGCTGAAACACAGCTTAGTACAGACTCTGAGAGGATGTGTGTGTGTGTGTGTGTGTGTGTGTGTGTGTGTGTGTGTGTTCACATATATATGAACTCCTATATTTGTTTGTTGCTTGTTTCTTTTGTTTTGAGACAGAATCTCACTCTATAGTCATTCCTGTCCTGAAATTTGTCTTGTGGACTAAGCAGGCATCGAACTCACAGTGGTTGGACAGCCTCTGCCTCCTAAGTGTTGATATTAAAGGAATGCATCCCACATACAACCTTTAACTACCCCCCTTTCTTTCTGTCTGTCTTTCTTTCTGTCTTTCTTTCTTGTGTTTTGAGACAGGGTTTCTCTGTGTAGCCTTGGCTATCCTGGAACTCACTCAGTAGACCAGGCTGGTCTTGAACTCACAGAGATCTGGCTGCCTCTGCCTCCTGAGTGTGGAGATTAAAGGCGTGCGCCACCATCACCATATTCATTTATGTATTTTATGTTTATGAATGCTCTGTTTGCATGCTTGCCTGCGTGACAGAAGAGAGCAGCAGACAGAAGAGGGCATCAGATTCCATTATAGATGATTGTGAGCCACCATGTCGATGCTCGGAATTTAACTCAGGACATCTTGAAGAATTTAACCACTGAGCCATCTCTCCAACCTACCTCTAACTTCTAACGTGAAATTTGTTTTGTTTTGTTGAGACAACATCACACTCTGGCTTCTAATTTACAGAAATCTACCTGTATCCCACTCCCAAGTGCTAGGTTGATAGGTGTGAGTTGCTGCATCTGAGTGTTTTGCTCACATTGTATGTCTGTGTGTCATGTGTCTGCCTGGTGCCCACAGCGTCAAAAGAAGGGGTCAGTTGACCATGAACCATCATATTGGTGCTAGAAACTGAACCTGGGTCCTTTGCAAGAGCAGCTAATGCCAATACATCTGTCCAGCCTCATAAACTTTTTTTTAAAAGAAAATAATTTTGAGGTCAAGAAAAAAATTAATTTTAGTTACAGGACTTGTGTTAGAAGACTATGAGGAAAATATAAAATAATGTTTTACTCAAGGGGGGGGGAAACACCTTTAATTGAGTCACCACAAACTTGTCAATAAAACACAAGACTCAAAGTATCAAACATCAATTAATTAATTTTTCAGTATAATATATTTATTTGGGTGGGTGGGTGTACTTGTGTAGGAGTCAAAGGGCAAATTTCAAGAGTTGGATCTCTCTTTCCACCATGACAGACCTGGGGCTCAAACTCAGATCCTCAAGCTTGGCGGCCAGTGCCTTTACTGAGCAGCAGAACCATCTCACTGGCCCACCAGCACATTTTTTATAGAATAGTTGATTTGGTCTAGGAATCATCAGTCTCAATTACTGCTGTCCAAGTGAAATGACGTTGTTCATTCTTGTGTCTATTCACCGATATTGAATTTAAAGTAACGTCGCATCAATCAAGAGCCAATCTTAGATTTGTCAACATCAACAAAGGATTCTTCAGCTTTTTTCTTTTAAGCTCTGTAACCGCCTTACAGAACTCGCCTGGGCATGATTAAAACCTTGCACAGACTGATTCATCTCAGGAAAAATGTGCAAAACAATGTTTGTTGTATTAAGAAAAATATTCAATTTCAATATTAAATGTTAAGCCAGTATATCTAAGATCTAAATAAACTTTTCTTTTCCTTGGGGTGCTAAGTTTAATATTTTCATCTGTTATGTGGTGTCGGTGAGAAACCTAAATCCCAGGACGTCTTGTGCCTTTGATCACTGGATATCTAGCAATTCCTTCTAAATACAAGAAAATCCTGAGAGGCAGTAAAGAGCTCAAGAATTCTTTGTAATGCTCTACAGTCTGTCCAGATGCACTAGCTAAGGACAGGCACTCACTAGACCTATGGTTCTATTTCTCTTGTGGCATAAACTATTTTTTTTAATTAAGCTAGGCATTTTTTGACAGATATCAAAGATGAATACATGTGTCTGTGTTTTTCAGAGCTGAGGACTGAACCCAGGGCCTTGTGCTTGCTAGGCAAGCTCTCTGCTACTTAGTTAAATCTCCAACCAAGCCCCACATGTGTTCATTTATTCATATAATCTGTGGCTAAATTTTTAGACAATAAGCTGGGTTTTTTTTTAACTATGAAAGTAATTTGAGACAAAATGTGACAAAAGGATTAATTGACTACAGCCACAAATGTGGGTCAATGGGAGAGCTCCTGCCTAGAATCCCTCAGTGAGGAGCATGGGGGCGTGGCTCAGTGGTAGAGCTCTTGTCTCTCACGCACAAGACCTCATGTTCCAATCCCAGTACCACAAAAGTACTAATTAGACACAAAGTTGTATGCTCATAAATTTTACAACTGTAGTTATAATAATAATACAAAATTTTAAACTATAAATTAGGGTGGGAGAGTTGGCTCAGTGGATAAAGGTGCTAGCTACCGAGGCTGGTGATCTGAGTTCAGACCCTGGAACTCACATAGTAAAGGGAAGGAACTAAGTCCTGGGAGTTTTCCTCTGGCCTCCACATGTGTGGCATGGCACTCACATGTGTGAACGCATGCGCATGTGCAAACACACGCACGCACGCACGCACGCACGCACGCACGCACGCACGCACACACTTCCAGGATGGCCTACCATCATTATAGAGTCTCAAGATAGATTCTAACTCATGGTTATCCTTCTGCCTCAGCCCCTGAAGTATTGCGCTTGCAGGCATAAGCCATATTTTCTCACTCAATTGTATAATTGTAAACTTTTAGGGACAATAAAGAGACTTAGTAGGTAAAAGCAAACTTGGGGGTCTGAGTTCATACCTGGAACCCACAATGGAAAGAGAGAACCAACACCCCAAACTTCTCTTCTGACCACCACAAGTATGCCATGGCATACACACACACACACACACAGAGAGAGAGAGAGAGAGAGAGAGAGAGAGAGAGAGAGAGAGAGAGAGAGACCCTCACACTAATAATAAACAGAAAAAAAGCAATAAATAAAAACACATGTTCAATGTGCACATTAAGATGTAAAAAGAAGGGCTGAGGTTAACGCTGAATGACACGTTGCTCGCCGAGCACGCTTTGGGGTCCTATGTTCAATCTCCATCCAGTATCCTAAAAAATAATTAGAGTGAAATTGATTTAGAATATCTAATCTATTATATTCAAAATATTGTTCTAGCGTGTATTCAGCATAAGGAGTTGGAAGTGAGCTGGGCATGATAGCAGAACTTTTTATCCCAGTGTTCAGGACACCTAACTCTGTGAGTTCAAGGCCAGCCTGGTCTATATAATCTTAAGTTCCAGGCCAGCCAGAGAGCTACATGGTGAGACCCTGTCAACTCAGAAATGGAAAAAAATAAGTACAAAATTAGAAGGATGTGGATTTTTGTTATTGTTGTTGTTGTTTTATTTTGTTTTTTGTTTGTTTGTTTGTTTTTTCGAGACAGGGTCTCTTTGTGTTAGCTTTGCCTGTCCTGGACTCACTTTGTAGACCAGGCTGGCCTCCAATTCACAGCGATCCACCTGCCTCTGTTTCCCGAGTGCTGGAATTAAAGGTGAGTGCCACCACGCCCGGCCTGTGGTTTTGTTTTTTAATATGTATGCTCCTGAGCTTCAATGTTTGGCATCTAGTTCGTGGTTAGAATTTGTTTCTATTCACTGGTATCAGAAATACTTCAACTGTGTTTAGCTGCTATGAAATTTAACTCAACACTGAACACGATGGCACACATCCTAGAGGCTGAGGCAGTAAGATTCTTTTTCAGGTTAACCTGGGTTGCATATAAGACCCTCTCTCAGAAGACTCCCCCCTTCCCACAAGACAAAGCAAATTTAAACAAATTTCACATCATGCTGCTGACTTATTCCAATTGCTTAAAGCTTTTAGGGTAAATGAACTGAGCATCAAGCAAACCATTTTCCTTGTGTCTCCCTCCATACTGCCACACCTTTTTTTTATATGTGTGTGTACACACATGTGTGCTGTATGTGCACAGTGCATCTTGAGAAAGGCATCATATGTCCTATTCCATCACTCTCTGCTCTATTCCTTTGAGGCACGGTCTCTCATTAAATCTGGAACCAGACAGGAGGCCAGCAAGCCCCAGTGAGCCTTCTGTCTCTGCCCCAGAAACACTGGGGTTATACAAGATTGTACCCAACTTTTTATGTGACTAAAAGGGATTTGAACTCAGGACTTCAAGTTTCAGCAGCAAGTACTCTCACCCACTGAGTCATCTGCCAGCTCAGCACATCTTTTATTTTAGTTTATTTAAGTTTTTTTTTAAAAAAGATTTATTTATTTATTTATTATGTATACAGTGCTCTGCCTGCATGTACACCTGCAGGCCCAAAGAGAGCCTCAGATTTCATTATAGATGGTTGTGAGCCACCATGTGGTTGCTGGGAATTGAACTCAGGACCTCTGGAAGAGCAGCCAGTGCTCTTAATCGCTGAGCCATCTCCCTAGCCCTATTTAAGTTTTTTAAAATATATTTTATTTAAGTTTTTAAAATTAATTTATTTATCTGTGTATGTGTATGTATGTGTGTGTGTATGTGTGTGTGTATGTGTGTGTGTGTGTATGTGTGTGTGTATGTGTGTGTATGTGTGTGTATGTGTGTGTGTATGTGTGTGTGTATGTATGTGTGTGTGTATGTGTGTGTATGTGTGTGTGTGTATGTGTGTGTATGTGTGTGTGTATGTGTGTGTATGTATGTGTGTAT